>NC_081826.1:88229913-88536465 GCF_030867095.1 Alligator mississippiensis | reverse complement strand
TTGATGGAATACATGGTTTTCTGGAAAACAAATATATGAATCGCAGGATCAAACCATGCTCAATCTAGTACAGGTTCCGACGTTTCAGAGGAAGCGCAAGAAAACCTGTAGTGAGAAAATGTGGAATAAAACAGTAATAAATTTTTTAAAGCTTGTTAACCAACTTCACTCAAGAGACACTCACTACCCACACAAACTGTCTCTCTCATATTCCCCACTACACTGTGGGTATCACTAACATCAAGTGAAGCCAATTATGTATTGTGTAAAAAAAAAAATACCAGCTTTCCACTATTAAATTCATTTGATGTTCTCTAGCTCCTGTACTAAAAAACAGAAATAGGAGTACCTCTTATAACTCATTCCACTGATTTTTTTCCAATTGACTACTTGTAATTTAGAGGCTTATTTTACAGGTTTAGAGAAGACTCACCATAAAATTCCAATAGATTTTTTTTAGAGAGCATTCAAAGTGGTCACTTACTAAATATTATAACATTTCAAATTATTTATACTTATACCATGTATGTACCAACTCACCTAACAATGCCAATAATTAATTTACATAAGTGAATACTATTTTTTCTTTTAAGTTTTTTCTGTAAACTAAAGCAGTCCAAAACTTTTTAGTCTTTCTACATGGGCAGTCTCTTTCCATACTTCTACTCATATTTCTCACTTTTTTTTTTCAGCTGGGAGGAGCAAAACTGACAGGGGACTATTGATTTATATAAAGTAGTATTACAGTATGTGCAGTATCTTCCATCCCAACTATACATATCCTAATAACTGGGTTGTTTTATTACTGCTGCATATTCAACAAAGGTTTTCACTGGCTCTCTACAATGATGCTCCAGCTCAGATCTATTGTACCTTTTAGGCATATAAATGCAATACCATTCTACCTTCCTCAAGCCCTGAAAAAAGTAAATAAATAAAAATTAATACACCTACTTCTGTAAGTTTAAGACTGAGTCACAAAAAGCAGTGTGCAGGAAAAACAGCCTTCACTGCTTCTCCGGGACTCAAGCAAGGTAGGAAAAAAATGACTTGGGTATCCAATAGGTCATGGGTGGGCAAAATGTGGCCCAGAGGCCGGATGCGGCACGCCAGGCCATTCTATCCAGCCCATGGAGCGCCTAAAAAATTCAGAAAGTTAATATTAATCTGCCCTGGGCTGCCTGTCATGCAGCCCTCGATGGCTTGCAGAAACTCAGTAAGCAGCCCTCTGCCCAAAATAATTGCCCGCCCCTGCGATAAGTGAACTAGGATCTGGCCCCAGGATTTTCTCTTTGTTACTATCAACCTTGTAATACAAGTGCTTCAAGGGCATCACGTTGCATTTGTCAAAAAAAATTGTGCACCATTATGTTGACTGTTCATCTTAATTTTGAGACAGTCCTTTGTCTTCCTTATTCCAAGCCAAATAACTTTATGTAATCTGAAAAGCATACTATTTGCCTCCACATTCCTAGGTAGCATTCCCAGATCAATCATGTGATATACTATAACATTAGTTCTACAATAGTCTTAGAACTTCTCACTGTTTAGGTAGGACTTTGACTTTATCCCCTACAAGTGTCAAATCACTACAGTATTCAAGATGACTCTTTACAACAAGAAGGTAAGTACACACCCCTTACCCTCTTCATGAGGGGATGAATGCTGGTTAGGGACATGGTGAAGAGAAGAGAAGAGAAGAGAAGAGAAGAGAAGAGAAGAGAAGAGAAGAGAAGAGAAGAGAAGAGAAGAGAAGAGAAGAGAAGAGAAGAGAAGAGAAGAGAAGAGAGAGAGCAACTTTATGGTTGAGTTTAAATTAGAGGTGCACCGATACATAGGTCCAATATTGGACTGACACCAATATAAAGAATACTGACTGCATCGGAAAATCAGCCCAACGTGGCTGATAAATGCCCCATGCACACATGCAGCCACAGCACATCACAGCACATAGGTGGTGAGGAGCACAGCCCAGCAGCATGGAGAGCTGCATGCAGCTGGTAAGTCTATTGTGGTGGAAAGGAAGGGGAAAGGGAGGGGACATGGGGGGGCGCAAATTAAGGCCCCTGCGGCAAAGGGGGGGAGGGAGTGGGTCTGGGACAGAGCCACAGCTCACCCAGGAAGCGCAGGCAACTCCCACCACTGCGCACACCCCAGGAGGGCGGGGGAGGGGGCTGTGTACCCAGATCTGCATAGGGTATGGGGGGGCTGCCAATGTGGCGCTGTGGATGAGACTATGCTACGCTCTTCCTGTTGGGGGCTGGGCCAGCCTGCACTTGGGGCAGGCAGCAGCCACAGCACTGGGAGGGGGGAACTGGGGCAGCTACGGCAAATTTTGGGGTGGCTACAGCTCTGCCTATAGCCCCCTTCCAGCACCGCCGCTGCCACCACCCATCCCAAGCTCAGCCCAGCCCAGCCCAGCCCCCTCTGCGAACAGCCCTGTGCAGTGCTGGCCCCAGCCTGTAATAGCAGCCCGCACCGCCCTGCACTGATCAGGGGGGCACACGCCCCACTCCCCATGCCCTCCCAGGGTGTGTCAAGCAACATGAGCCGCCCCTCTTCCCCACATCCCCTGGACAAGCTGCTGCTCCATCTTGTGCTCTGCCCCACCCTGCAAGGAGTTAACATGAAGCCTGTGGACTCCCATCTGGCTGCCACTTCACCTACTGCTCTTGCAGTGGCAGTGGCCAGGATCCTTAGGTTCCCCTTCCCTCCTCTGGCATCTGCTTCCTACCGCATTTCTGGGGCCAGGGAAAAGCAGCAGGACAGGGCCAAGCTGCCCACGCAGCACACAGCAAGGGAGGTTGCCAAGATGTTCATGATGCATGCTTGGCAGAAGGAGCCAGACTGCTAGTGCTGTGGGTAGGATGCTTGTGCAATGTGTACAGCTGTGAGGAGAGTGGTAGGCCATGAGCAGGGTGGCAGGAAGGAGGAGGAAGCAGTGGAGTTGTGAGGCAAATGGGCTGCATGCTCTGCAGGGAGGTGGGGAGGGCATACCATGCTGCAGGCAAGTCCCTGCATCTGCAGCCTGAGGCATACAGTCCACAGCTGCCCTGATGTTGGACAACCCCATTTATTTGACTACTTTTTCAGCTATCATTTAAAGAAATAAGAAAAACTTAATGGGAATTAGCAGCATTAAAAACAAAAATTGCATTCCTTTGGCAGACTGGCTGTATCCCAAGTTTAAATGTCAGTGCAGTTTTTCCTTTTTTGGACAGAGGGCTCAGTAATTCTCGAAGTCTAGTACTGTAACTTTCCAAGTGGTAACTACTTCTACTAGAGATACAGCTCTGTAGATTCTGTAGTCAAAGGACTCCACTTAGTACTTTAGGGGAAAAAAAAAAAATGAATAAAATTATAGGTTTTTGGAGCTTGATATTGTTTAATCTCTATTTTAATACATGCTTGCTTGCACACTACCTTTCTAAGTTGAACCATCATTAGGACAGTTTTATTTACTGTGTAGGATGAATGAGAACTTTCCAAGGCTTTCATTGTATGTTAAAAAGTGAAACATCAAAGAACTCACCCAAAACATAAATGATGTGTGAAATAAAAATGTTTTCCTAGGATCAATGTTGTATATTAGTTAAGTTTCTTCTTTGGCTTTAACACTTTGCTGCCGAAGTTATATCACAGTTTCAATATAGCCTCAGAAAAAACTATTTTTGGAGTATTATCATAAGCAGCACCATTTAGAAGTGTATTTAGAAATCAATATTACTTTATCTTGGCATTACAAACTGCACCCTGATCTGAGGGCTTTCATCCATTTGGCACCACAAAGTTGTGGTTACTATATTGTTAATTTTTAAGTGGACAGAGCTACAGAGCTTTGTTTCCCAACTTTCCATGGGGATGAAAATTTCATGAAGTTTTAAGTAAAGACATCTGAGCCCCCGTTACACACTTACTTGGACTGGACTCAGGCTTCCAACCTGATTAGGGTTAGAATTGCATAGAAACATCCTCTATTATACGAGAATGAGAGCTTCAGTGAACATAAGAAAACCTGTGAAAGATGAGTACTGTGAGGGTGGGAGATTCATGGAGACAGAAGAGCTTTCACATGCAATGTAGTGTGATTTTATCCCCATTTTTTTTTTTTTTTAAAGGGGGAAAAAAGTCTCAGGATAGGCAGGAAAGAAGTTAATTAAAAAACAACACAGGGTCTTCTCGTTTCTTTATCTGGATTAGATACTTTATCCACACTCGCAGCAAAAGAATTATTTAGCTGATACAGGAAGATGAGAAAACCTGAACTGTTATTAATGGGAAAAAATACAGAAGATCTCTACCTTACATAAAAGACCCTTGAAGTCAGATGTGTGGAGAGTACACACACAAGTTTACCATATGAGAGAGACAGAGAGAGATTCGGTGTACATCTGCATCTGTAAAACAGAATATAGTGGCTAGGCATAAATGAATATTAAGGTTCATTTAATATAAGGGAAAAAGAAAATACTATGGGTAGGGCGTGTTTGGCTGTGAGATTTAGAGCACAGTAATCACAGGGAGCAGGAGACAAAGCAGGTCAAATTTAGAAACAAGGCAGAAATCAAAACAAAACACTACCACTTGAATTTTGTCAGTTTTATCTTCAATTACCTTTCAAAAGGTTACTATTAGGGGTTGGACCAATAGAGATTTTGGGGGCCAATACCAATAGCCAATCTTTTAGGAGGCATGTGTGTTGATACCAATCTGATATCAGATACAGCTGCCATGAGGTGTTAAGTCTGGTGTGATGGAAAGGGAGGGAGGGGGGAGGGAATGGGAATGGCAGGGCAGATCAATGACCCCTGCAGTGAGGGAGGGAGGGAGGGAGCAGGGCTGGGCGCTGTCCAGCCTAGGGCATGGGACAGAAGTGCAGCTTGTGGGGTGGGGGCAGCTCCTGCTGCTGCTGCTTGCACCCCGGGAGGGTGGGGGCAGAGGGGCACGTGCCCCCGGATCTTCATGGCACGGGCGGCTCTGCTCCGTGCTGCACTGCAGCTGTGCACAGCATAGGCATTTATCAGTCCAATTATCAGCCCCATTGGGCCAATATCCAATATAGACAATTTTCTTTAGATCGGTACCAATACAATAATCGGACGATGCATCAGTGCACCTCTAGTTACAATATCAGCAGACAATTATGGATTTCAACTCATGTTGATGTTGTCAAGAGACTCTGATCAAAACAGGTAAAAAAATTCCTCATTTCTTATTATATCCCCAAACCTGCCTGAATACTACTTCTGAGAAACTTTTGTCACAGATGGCAGCAGCCAGGTAATCCCTACAGCATAAACCTATAGGGAAAGATGATGCAAAGGCTTGTATTCACTCTGAATTTGAGTGTAGGTAGATTAATCTGGTGTTAATGTGCAGGTTACACCACTACACTACAACGTCCATGGGGGAACCAAGTTGCATAATGACATAAAACACTGAGGACCAAGAGATTGATACTACCTAAGTCACTGGCCTCAAAGTGAAGTTCTGAAATAGTTTATAAGATGCACCTTTACCCTGCTTTTTTTTGTATGACAGTAGTGACGTTCTAAACTAACTAAAGCAAAGGTGCATAAGCTTTTGTGAGCTCAAGATTACTTTATCAGATGTGAGAGAACATGCACGGCATTCCTCAATACTGTCACACTTACAGAGGTAGGGACCTACTTAATTTGTGGGGGTTATCCCTGATTTTGTGGGCAAACTGTAGGCCCAGGCAGTCACTTCAAAGGTAGAGCACAGCTCCGCCTCCCACGCCTGTGGCCCCACGCCTGGCATACGGCCCTACCCCTTGCTGCTGATTGGCTGTGAGGGCTGTCGATCATGCAGCCCTGCCTCTTGTTGCCAATCAGCAGAAAAGGACAGCAGCCATCTTGCCAGCAGTGTCTCATCCCCCGCTCCCCCTGTGAGCTGCTGCAGTGCTTGATAAGTTTTGGTTTTTATTTTGGGTTTATTTTCCCTTTCCTTCTCCACAGATTTTGTAGGTATTGCCCAGGTTTCATGGACAATACCAGATTTTATGGATCCACGGAATCCCAAATTGAGTAGGCCCCTACCCATAGGACTCTCTCAGGTAGTGGCTACCCAAATTCAAATCTGTCCTTAGATTTACTATGCGGTTAGCACATTTGAAAAATCTAACCATGTAAGAGAGTGGTCCATAGTAGAGATAGGCAAAATTTAACAAACTGTAGAATTGCCAAAAACACTTCCCAAACTATTTACGAATTTAGCCTGAATTCACCAAGTAGCTACAGGAGGGCTTGCTGGTAGATTCACAAAACCACTGAATGAGGAAGAGAATAGTGATGAAGGTTTCTTCCTTTTCACCCAACAGCTCAGGATTAGAGACCAAAGTTTTGAGGTACTGAATCCACATCCCTCCACCTCATGGAAGGGTACCTTAACCATGTAGCTATAGGCTATTCTATATGGGAGCACTCCCTCTTGATATACTTTACTTTGATAAAATGAAAGTAACATTGGCAAGAGGAAGAAGTTGAATGGAAGTATCTTACCTCCTGAAGTCAAAGACTACCACCAAACTAAGGTTACATGCAGATCGGGTACATAGCACAAAGCAGAGCAGTAGAATCAGACAGAGGAAGGAATCAGAAGGGCACTCAGGGAGACGCATTATTTTGGAAAGAAATCAGAAGACTAGACTGCTTCTTACCGTCTTCCAAAATATCAGATGAATCTCTTTTGTGTTCAGATACATCATTCTTTCAGTGTCCATGTAATCTTTTGAACAATTTTCCATTACTTCTTGGCAGGCATAAAACTTCCAAGTTTAAAGACTTTTTGTAATGATTTATATTTAGGCAAAATATAGTTAGACTGTGGCAGGAGTGCCGAAAGTTAAAGACTCACGCTAAAGTTTAGTGAGTTTCTCACAACCCACTGCTTTTTTTTTTTTTACAATATTTTTTCTTTTTGAAGGACAAGAAGCCTCCTCAAATTTAGAGATAATAAAATATATAACAGGGGAGAAAGTAGCAGATATTACAAGCCATTATATATAAATTTTCCATAAAATATTTTCTTTTTTTCCTCTTTTTTTCAAAAACACATTAACAAGAGATTAAGCAGAAGTAAGTCAGAGAAAAAGCTATTTAAAATAGAGACACATTTTGATCAGACTAAGGAAGACAGGATAAGTAGTTATAGGCTTTTATTTAATAAGAGTCATCTTTTAAACTTGTCAGGCTCCTTAATAAATGTAAGCCATTGTGAATACTAGTTTGTGGAATGAAAGAACATTTTTGTCTCTGATATAAGTGGTTTCAGACTCTTAATGAGATGTAAGCAAAATAAATCTTAAAACTACTGTCCAGTCATACCCGAGTTTGTGCATCATTTTCTTTTTAATATATTAACTGGCATACTTTTTCATCATTCCAAGGAAGATTAATTTAGAGATCAGCTTCTTCTGACCTAATTTATCTTCTAAAGAGTTAGCATTAGAATATTTCACAGAAGGGTAAGGCCGCAGGTAAATCAAGATCCTTCTCTGCAAAGGACTTGGTGTCATTTCAATCAGAAAAAGCAAGATCTTTGTACCAGGTATAAACAATTACACCACTTCATACAGCATTTTTGTTGCTGTTGGTTTTACTGATTTTTTACTCGAAACTTGACAATTATTTATTTTGAAATAATGCTAGAAAAAGTACCTGGGGTAGGAAACCACCTCCACCCCCCACCCCCCAAAAAACAGAAAAACTGGCCAAGTCCTTAAAGATAGGATTGAGGGAGTACCGGGGGGGGGGGGGGGGGCATTAACTCTGCTGTGCATCCTGTAAATTAACAAATCCAAGCAATTAAACATCAGAGAAGGGAGTCATCCTAAGCACTAGAGTTCTCCTCCTCCTAACAGTCTGGTCCCTAACATTATGGCTTCCACTGTAGTAGAAGGTAAGGTTTTCCTTTGACTGCTAGTGGAAGGACATTAAAAAAAACACAGGAACTAGCCAGGACATTAATATTGTTGAAGGGAAGGGAAGGGAGATACTGTTCTACCACAAAGAAGAGAAAGGTAACACAACTGAGCATTGTTCCCAACTGCATCTCTTTGACTTGCTCTAGACTCTGTGCTTGCACTACTGGAAAGATGGAATGCATTACAGATAAGGCTTCTAAAATGTCACCATTCTGCTTTTCCATAGTATCAAAACATAATGACACTTGCTTGGCTTCTTTGCCAACAGGAACCTGACAGAGTACAAAGCAATCTACTTTTTTATTTTTTTAAGATCATGCAGGACCTCTCCCTGACCTGTCCTGTTCTCAGCTCACTGCACCCCCACCTTGGAAAAAAAAAAAAGGGAGAGAAAAAGAGAAAGAATTTTCAAATCAAGGTAGAAAATTAAGCTTATGGTTCTACATATTCAGTCACTGCAGAAGCAAATGTATATATCTATATGTTTATATATTTGGTGTAGCCATGCCTACCAAACTCTGATACTTTTACTAGGCTTTGAGACACAGAATAAGGTACAGGCTAAGGTAGTTGTGTTCAGCCCTGTACCACCCCCACACACCAAAATAGTGGCATGGGGCCAGATGGAGCCCCATACACCAGGACTGGGCCCATATTAACCCTGTCTAGCTCTGCCCACTGGAATCACGTACCTGGATCCAGTACACAAGGCCTGGGACTCCCCATGGGTCTGGAAATTTGGCAACAGGGGAGCAGTGCCACCACTCCCCTACCACAATTTCTGGACTTGTGCAAAGCCCTAGGGCCTGGACAGCAGTACTGCAGACTGGGTCAGGCCTGCAGGCCAGGGCTTAAGCACCCATGACCTATGGTAGAGAGATTTTAGTTGATCATATGCACTTGTTTTTCAATTTTTGAACTGCCAAGGTCAGAGCCTCCACAGAAGCATTATTGTTTTATCTACAAATAAAAGATATTTTACAAAAAAAACCACAACAGAAGTCATTATTAGTGTGGAGTTCCTGTTGATACCATGTAGGTCACCAGTAAAATATAGCAACCAGAAGTGAGGCTACCTGTGCTTAGAGTACGCATCTCTCACCTCATTTATGCCAACAATTCTCAGCCAGGGTTCTGGGTTCTAACGGTTCCATGAGGTGCTCTTCAATATTAGCACTGTTCGGCATGTGAACACTTCGGCAAGTCACAGATTTCAAAATGGAATGCATACCATTGAAAACACCATGAGCCATTTTGGTCATCCAGAGTTTTTTGCAACAGAAGAACTGCCCTATTATTTTTTCCATACTAAAAATAATCATCACAAACACAGGCATGCACGTGCACATGTGCAGAAGGTAAGAGCTGGCATTTTGAGAGGTTCCTCAACCCTAAAATGGTTGAGAACCACTGACTCATGCTCTGCACATTCTTTCAGCTCTTTATCATTATTAATGTAAGTTTCCTTTACACAAAGGGCTAATTTGGCATCTTATATTTAAAGTTTCTCATTATGTTTTTATATTGCAGAAGTCCGTTCTATTTCAGTTACTTCCTAGTTAACTGCAATACTGACACTAGACTACAAGATTAAAACACAGCTATTAAGCAGTGTTCAAAAGTATTTCATAAAAAGGACAAGGACATCTCTCTAGATATTAACAGAGAACTGAAGAGATTGCAAAATTGAAGCCAGTATTAGCTTTATTACTTTGTCTGCAACTCTAGGTGCATAAAGACATTTGAAAAATCTGGACCCAACTCCTTCCAACTTTGTAAAGATAGATCTCTTAACCTGACTGCTTTTCACAGATTAAGGAAAGGGTGAGGGGAAGAAAAAAGTACAATTTCCCACTCAAATCCTTATCGGTTACAACTTGAATGAAGTCATTCAAATTAGGAGTTGCTCTGCATCTGTTAACTTTTGTTAATGCAGAAGAAGAACCTAAAACATATTGGTATTTAGAAAAAACATAAACATTAGTAAAAACATGACATTGTATCATTGTAACAGTAGCTAGGGTCAGGAGGGACCTGGACAGTTAATCTAGCCTGACCCCCTGCCACAGGCAGGAATGAAAGCTGGGTTCACAAGACCCCAGACAGGTGATCATCCAACCTCCTCTTGAATTTGCCCAAGGTAGGGGTGAGGACCACTTCCCTGGGAAGTTGGTTCCAGATTTTGGCCACCCTAACTGTAAAATATTGCCTTCTGATCTCCAACCTAAACCTAATCTCCATCATCTTATGACCATTGTTCCTCATCACCGCAGGTGGTGCTGGGGAGAAAAGGGCTCTACCTATTTGCTGTTGATCTCCCCTGATGAGTTTGTAGGCAGCCACCAGGTCCCCCCTCAGCCTCCTCTTGCTGATGCTGAACAGGTTCAGGTCCTTCAGTCTCTCCTCGTAGGGCCTGTCCTGCTGCCCTCTCACCAAGTGGGTAGCTCTCCTCTGAACCCATTCCAGGCTGGCCACATCCCTTTTGAAGCGCAGCACCCAGAACTGAACACAGTACTCCAACTGCGGCCTGACCAAAGTCACATAGAGGCAGAGTATCACCTCTCTGGACTGGCTTGAGATGCACCTTTGGATGCATGACAAGATATGACTGGCCTTGCTGGCTGCGGTCTGGCATTGGCGGCTCATGTTCATCTTGGAGTCAATACTCTGAGATCCCTTTCTGTCTCTGTGCTTTCAAGAAGGGAACTCCCCAGCCTGTATGTATGCTGTGGATTCCTTCTCCCAGGGTAAAGCACCCTGCATTTGGCTACATTGAACCCCATCCTATTCTCGTCTGCCTACTTTTGTAGTCTGTCTAAATCTATTTGCAGCCTCTCTCTCCCTTCAAGTGTGTCCACCTCGCCCCACATCTTCGTGTCATCAGCAAACTTGGACAGCATGCTTTCCACCCCCTCGTCCAAGTCGCTGATGAAGATGTTAAAAAGTGCAGGCCCGAGGATCGAGCCCTGGGGTACCCCACTGCTCACATCTTGCCAGGCTGAGTACAACCCATCCACCACTACTCTCTAGGTGTGAGCCAATTTTTTACCCATCTAACTGTGTAGGCATCAATGCCACAGTTGCTTAATTTATTGATGAGGATAGGGTGAGAGACAGTGTCAAAGGCCTTCTTAAATTCTAGAAATACTGAGCCCACAACGACACCATCATCCAAGGATTTAGTTACTTGGTCATAAAAGGCAATAAGGTTGGTCAGGCAGGACCTGCCTTTGATGAACCCATGCTGATTGCCCCTGAGCATGATCTCCCCTGCAGGCCCTCCACAGATGTGCTCCTTGATGATTCTCTCCAAGATCTTCCTGAGCACTGAGGTGAGGCTTACAGGCCTATAGTTACCTGGGTCCTCCCTCCTCCCTTTCTTGAAAATTGGGACCACATTAGCCAGTTTCCAATCCCCTGGCACCTGGCCAGATGATCACAAATGCTCATACAGATGGGCCAAGGGCTCCATGATGACCCCTGCCAGCTCCCTCAACACCCTTGGGTGAAGGGCATCTAGACCTGCAGATCTAAAAATGTCTAGCCCTTCCAGAAAATCCCTGACTACATCTGCACTGACTGAAGGCCTGACAGAGCTATCTCCACGATTGTCCCTACCTCTGGTAGGTGGGATATCCCGGTCCCTGTTCAAGAAAACAGAGGCAAAGGAACTGCTAAAAATATCAGCTTTCTTGTCTGGCGTAGCCACAATATTAGCATTTGCATCTTGCAGGGGCCCTACATTGCCTGGTGCCCCCTTCTTGCTCACAATGTACTTGAAAAAGGACTTTTTGTTGTCCTTAATCCTGGAACTAGCCTAAATTCTCTCTCTACCTTGGCCTTCCTAATAGCCCTCCTACACTCACGGACCAAGGAGTACTCCTCCTTGGTGACAGCTCCTGCCTTCCACTGGTTGTATGCCCCCCTTTTAGTCCTCAGGCATTGTGACATACTTATACAACTATTGAGGTTAGCTGAAGTTTAAGAGGTTTTCCTCCACTTCTGTTAAAAATAGCAACTTCTTTCGACTCAGAAAAGTTTAGAGGCCTCACTAATGAAATGCACTGCAACAGGTTATAGTAAATTTAGATGTTGACACAGGTGTTAGTTTCACATAGCTCAACAAAAGAGAAGTTAAATTAGGTTATTTAAATTAAATGAAATGGAGCCATTAAATTAAAAATAATTCTAATATTATAAAAGCCTTTGTCTGTCTGTCCATAAAGTTTTATTCGCACTCTGACTGGTTGCCTGAAACAACCTATCAGAGTGCTCCAAGAGCTTTCCAGACAGAAGGCAGCAGCAGAGTGCTGCTATAACAGTGGGGACACAGCAGGGAGAGTGAGGCCACCCTGGAGGTGGCAGCAGCAGCAGACAGAGTGGGCTTGGACCCCAAGTGGCAACTGGGGGGGAAGCGGGAAGGGAGGAGCGGGCCCAGGCCTGACGAGGTGCAGGGAGCAGGCCGAACCCCAAGTGGCAGGGGTGGAGGGAGGGAGGTGGACATGGGGCTCCGTCCCCCTGTGCCCCTCACCTTCATTCTTGACAGGTAATTTGCTAGTTCTAATATAACAGTTGCAGTGGATAAGAGAGTTTAATTGGAAAAAGAGTAATGGGTTTTCTGGAATCTAGATTAGAAGCCACATAACAAAAAGGATCACAATGAAAAGATAGATACTTGACACATCAAAAGAAGGATGTTCTTCCAAACAAAACACAGCATGGAAGAAATATTCAAGAACTCAAAATTAAAAAAGACAGAGGACTACGGTACAGAAAAAGACATCAAAGAGCAAAGGCAAGAGCACAGCTGGACAGCACTTATGACAAGGACAAAACCTGAAGTGAATGAGAAGTATAAAGGCATGACCAAGGGTTTTAGACTACATGTATGAACGAACATTTAGGGATCATGGTCAAACTGATGGTGATCAGTTTTGTAATGCTGAGTTCAAGGTCCAGTACAAGGCTGCAGCCTAAAAAGAAAGGAAGTAAAAGATCAAAAGTAACATTCACAATTTTGAAGCTGAGACAGAAGTCCTCAGTCGCATGATTTCCTAAAACCATTTTCTAAATACCTGAGGAGATAGAGGAATAAGGAAGAAGTTTTGTACTGTCAAAGTAGCATCTGATGTTAGAAAGCATGGAGGAGATCTGCTGAACATAAGATGACACTTCCCACCTTACGAAGCAGTCAGGAAAGAAAAGCAAGGGAAGGCAAAAACCCACTACAGTATATACAACCCACATCTGTAGACAGACAAACCAGTCTGGCTTCCAGATTTGCTCAAAATGCAGCAAGGTGGTACAATCGGATCAAAAGAAGTGATGTACTGGGAAGCAATAGGCCCTTGTCTACAATAAACTTCTGGCAGCAGAACTGCATTGGGTAAGATTATAAAAAAAAAAAAAAAAAATTCCCTATAGCCAGCAGGTGTTTTCCTGGCAAAGCTCCAGCGTTACGCAGCTCTGCCAGTCAACCTCTCGTCATTCAGGTGAACCGGTAAGGTTTGGCAGCAACGAAGTTCCTTCTGCTGGCAGAGCTGAATTCACAGCAGAAGGATTGGCTGTCTCGCACTGCTATCATAGACAAAATAAGAGCTCATCTCCACAGATACCAAGAAACCAAAGCAAAACAATTACGGAGGTTTAAATTTATGGGGATCAAGTCAAAAGCAAATTAAACCCCTTTCCGGAGGCTTCTAATTCCTTTGCAAAGTGAATTTAGTTTGCTCTACTCCAGATGTGGATTAAGATATGATTCAGTTTACACCTTATTTGGGTTTTCCTTAACTTTCCTGAGTGACCCCATGTAAACACTAGGTCTGTGCAAAGCTCCAGATGCCAATTCATTTCGGAGAAGATTCAGCCTGATTCGGCGGCCAAATCTCTGAATCCAAATAAAAATGTATCAGGAGACCAATAAAAAGGTCCGAATCAATTCAAACCTCTCTAAATCAATTCGGAGAGCTTCAAAAAATCAAGCAGTCCCCATTCACTACTGCAGGGAGCTGGACCCAGACTCTGTGGCAGTAAGTATGGGGGGGGAGCTAGAGGAGGGAAGTGGGGACCATGAAGGGACTCCCGCCCCCCTGGAGACCCCCAAACCCCTGCCCGCTCTCCCAGCCCCATCAATGGCTGCCCTGCCTGGCTCAGCTCCTGGCTCTTTTTTTTTTTTTTTTTTTTTTTTTTTTTTTTTTTTTGTAAAAGACCTGCATTCATTGGCTGCTGCCAGGCTGGGGAGGGAGGGGGAGCACGATCCCTGCTGCCCCACGCTGCGTGGGGGGCTCTGCCACAAGCCCCTAGAAGCCACAATGGGCAGCTGCAGCAGCTAGTGAGTGTGGGGCTCTTTTCTGGCTCTTAAAAAAAAAGAGGGGGGGGGAACCTATTGATGGGGATGAGAAAACAGGTGAGGGATAGGGTCTGTTTGAATCAGAGATTTGGCGGCAGCTAAATCTCCCAAGCAGATTCAGCCAAGTTGATTCGGGACAGTGATTCAAATCACTGAATCGAATCACTGTCCCTTGAATCTGAAGCAAATACTAGGTGCTTCACACAGTTCCAAAATGTCACATGAAAAGCAGAAAATAAAATGTAAAGGAAAACCCTCTAGCAGAAGTGCACACTGCATGAGCTGCACAACCCTAAGCCCCCACTAGACTGGCAGTCTTTCAGTGTTAATCATTATCAAGGCTGCCTACAGCAGAAGACATGGCACCTTTAATTAACAAGTGGTGCATAAATTTAAAACAGCAAGTCTAACACAGTGTTCATGAGCCCAAAAAATCATACCAGATGTTGCTCATGGCCACAAGACTTAAAACAGAGTTTGTCAGACAGCCAAGTATGACGCTCCCTTCCATCAACAGCAGAACTAGGGATGGGCACATGGGGCACTGGCCCTGGTCACAGATTTAGAGAGGGCACCAGAGTAGCAGTTCCACACCACAGCAGTTGAATGCATGGATACAGCACCACTGTAGAAGCTACAGTAACAGCTCCCATTGAGGAGTAGGTAGACAGTGCACAGCTGCCATGGTCGTTGAGTCCTCAAGGGAGGCAAGATTTAACCCCTTCCCCCCACCCCACCACTCCCCCTCTCCAGCACTCTGTCCCTCCCCCAGCAGGGTTTGCCCAAGGGTTACAACTAATTAGTTATACCTCTACATACAGTACATTACATATTCTTTATTGTTGCCAAAGGGCCAAAGATTAGGGACCAGCAATCTCAAACAGCATAACAGCTTCCAATTACCCTTAAATTCTCCTTTGACTTCTAAGATCTAATGCTTGTCTGAAGTAGAAAAAAAGTAAACATGGTAGAGGACTTACTGGCAATTAACTCTCTTCAAAAGACTACATCCTTCAGTGAGAATCTGCAGAGGCAAGTAGCAACAACTGACACAGGATACAGTAGGCATGAACACAGAGATGCTATATTAGATCAGATCACAGGTCTATCCCATCCAGTATCCTGTACCTCACAGAAACAAAGTAGATGCTACAAAAAACGAATATATATGCAGCATCTCTATCCTGTGCCACTCCTCCTGTACCATTTCCACCATACAGAGTGCCCTGAAACCCTAAATTCTATGCTGAATCTCTACCAGGTTTAATACAGATAGGCTTATGGTTGCTTGGATTTACCCATTGCCTTTCAACCTGGTTAAATTACCAGTCTCTACAATATCTTGTGGCAGTGAGTTCCACACATTAAAATGTAAGCTAGGTAAAAAATAAATAAATAAATAAAATTTAAAAAAAAATCTTCCTTTTTTACATTTTAAACCCTGCCTCTTAAAAATTTGTTGCATAAAATGTTTTTGCGTATCACCTAGTTCTAGTATGCTGGGACAGTAGTAAATCCTTATATACTTTCTTTCATGGCATTTATTCTTTCTACAGACTTCTTTCACATTGCAATTGATCACCTTTCCTATAACACAAAGTCAAATATACAGCCCATCAGCCAAATCCAGCCTGTGCAACCACTATCTGGTCTGTGGGACTACCTGTGGGCCACAAAGCTGGGGAGGCATGGCCAGTAGGGGAGCAGCCCGACTCAGAATTCATGTCCCTTGGGCCATGGAGATCGGAGCACAAGGGCACGTGAAACCTAATACAGCTCTAGTAGCTCTTAGTCTGCTTCACCCTAGTCACACTGGCAAACAGGTTAACCTCCTCAGCAAACAGCCCACTGGCACCACATGCTGCCTGCTTCATGTCAGAGCCATAGTTGCTGCTGCCACTACCACCATGTACCCCGTGTACTGCTGCTTTCACTGTCTAAGTAAGGCACAGTGGCTATAGCTCCAGGATGGGGCATGCCAACACACAGCAAGAACCAGAACTGCCACTGACACCACCAGGACCAACCTATGCCCCAGGTTGGATCTGGAAAGACGCCCTATAGTCCTGATTCAGCCCAGGGCAAAACCAGTCTGACACCCCTCTACTAGCCTTTTTAGTCTCCCCTTATACAGAAGTCTCTCCATACCCCAGACCATCCTTTCTGCCCTTTTCTAGTTCTACGATATTTTTTTTTCCTTTCAAAAGATCTTTTTTTAAACAGTGACCTTCTAAACTGGCTATTATGGTAAAAGGAGTATAGAATAATTCTTTTTTACAAAGGCAAAAATTGTGCTCTTGGTAACAGTCTGGAGAATAGCCATAGCCAAAATTGCTACCAAGTATATTAGATTTCAATATATTTTTTAAAGACGCTTCAGCTGATGCACTGTAAATTAATATCTAAGTTCATCAACTTCGATAGCATAGCAACAACTATAGTTTGGCATCCAGGCTTTTTGCCCAAAACCACAAAATAAATCTGTGATCCATTTTCAGACAACCCTAATATGGCAAAAGTCAAACCTTAAGCAAAGTCTTTTAGGGACTCATCATACTGATCTTATCCTCTGCAATATGAATTTAAGGTACTCAACATTCCCTCAGTAGGGCAGATTGTGATTCATGACATCCAAGGACAGATTGTTAATAAAATTCTTGAACCTTAAAGAGCATACATTCCGAGCCTCAAGAAGCCATCATAACTCTGACACCTTTTTCAGATCAGTGATTCAAGGCTTTGCCCTCAAAAGTGTTTTAAGCCCTTGCAGATAAGTTACTCTTCTTAAGTCCAGTTGTCCTTTTTACAAAAATCAGAAAAAGGAGTATTTTCCTAAACAGACCCCCTGTACAAGGAATTAATACATCACTAAAGCATTAATCACCTACTTATGCAACTCCTCTTAATCCAGTTATCTAGAGATACACCTATGTAAAACTTTTCAAAGAGGCTGTCCCCATTCTAAAGCTAACATTTTGCAATCGTGGTGATTTTATGCCCCATGTAAACCTAGCATACTCACTACGGAAACATAAATACACACGTTTATCCATGCATAAATAAATAAAAACTTCCCTCAAAAATAAAACTACAACCCCCCCCACCCCAGCCCCCCAAAACAACTCACCATGTCTTTGTAAGAGTCAACTTCTAATCTTCTTTCCATTTAAAAAGTGGGAGTTGCAAAGGCATAACCTCCTCTAATAGCTGTCATGTTTTTTGGCCACATGGACTAACACCAGAACAAACGTAGGAGATAAAGATTCAAAACCTTTTATCAAACTCCCAGATCTGCTTGAGGTCCAACAGAAAAGCCACACAAGTTTTCCCCTAGACTTGAAAAAGGATTTATTGAGTTGGCTTGCTTGGACTGCTGAGATAAACTGAAAGAGTATCAATAAAACTAGAGTTTAAATACTAAACTAATCTCTACAGAATGGAAGCTCCAACTCAAAATATCCCCAGAAGGACAAAAGGAAAAAAATTACATTGTAAGCACTGAGGACATGGCAAGGTCCCCGAGTTTGTTGTAACGTTGGCAATAAAGGAGTCGGAGAATCTTCTGGGCATTCTACCAGTTGGTACCATTCGCAAGCAAAGGAGGTGCAACAGAAGAACAAGAGGTCTTAATGCATACTGCTCTCTGAATGATTCTTCAGGACAAAACCAGGAAGTGTTAATTCACAAGTAAGAATATGCAGAAGCCAAATGGAAAAAAGGAAGACTGATTCAGCATCTGAAAGCTAACTGAAAACTAGCTGCCTTAAACTTCTCCATGGTGTCACATACCTGAATAAAAGCTCAGCTTCTCAAAACAGAAGCTCCCTCACCTTAGAAGTTGAAGGAGAGGTGAAAGTCTAAGGAAAATTTGCATCTTCTGTAGTGATGGCTCAAAATCTGGGTGCTAATTAAAATGCAACTCTCACAGTGCATCTTGTCACTTCGTAATTTACCCATAACTGTTCCAACATACCCAACCCTCCCAGAAAAGTGGCAAAGCCAAAAATACTTGTTCATTCAGATGCAAGATATACAATGCTTCAAAATTAACTGTTCTACTTAGATGTCTATCACATAAGAAACTTTGTTGTTCTTCATGTATCATATCACCTGGTGGACTGGCAAGTGCTTTCCTTTACTGGATGCTGTGGGATGGATTTGATGGTTTCATCAGTCACCATCAATTCTCAATTCAGGAGCTTTTGGTAGTGCTCCTTCCAGCAGTTTTTGATGGACTTGTCTTTGAGGAGTGTACTGCCATCTTCAGATTAAGCATCCAGCCCTGACAGCATACTGGCTAAGGTCTTCAGAATTGGTGGGAAACTATTACCAACAAGCTGCACACACGGTTTCTCAAAATCTAGAACACTGAGAAAATTCCCACTGAGCTAGGGAATGTAGATATTGTCACTTTTTTAAAAGGCAGATAAGTCTGACTGTGGAAACTATTGAGGTATATACTATTGAGCGCCTCTCCAGCACTGGGAAAATCCTTACTCGAATTCTACTGAACTGAATACTCCCTCTTACTGAGGAATTCCTTCCCAAGTGCAGCTTCAGGCCATTGAGAGGCACCACTAACACAATTTTTGTGGCCCAACAAAACCAGGAAAATGCCAAGAAAACCATAAGGAACTATATAAGGTCTTTATCAATTTGACCAAAGCCTTAGACTCCATGAACCATGAGGCTGTATGGAAGGTCTTATTTAACTTTGGCTGCCCAGGGAAATATATCACCATCCTAAGACTCCTGGCATGGCCAAATGACTGCCTCCATCCTATAAACTATGGAGCACTTTGCCATTCAAAATGGTGTCCAGCAGGGCTGTGTGACTGTCAGTTCTGTTTTCCATCTTTCTTGCAGTCATCAAGATATGCATCCATGACCAACTGCCACATGGCATTGGCAGAAAGTACAGGATGGACAAAAACCTTTTCAATCTCTCCCACCTCCATGCTGAAACCAAGTTACTTTGGCCTTGATTGTGGAACTTCAGTACACCAATGACTGTGCTGTCACTGCACATATGGGAGAGGGCCTACAAACAACCCTTAACTGCTTCTCTCAAGCATACCAGTGTTTGGGACTGACCCTTACACTGGAAAAACAAAGGTGCTTCACCAGCCTACTCCAGGCCAATCAACTTTCCTGGCAAAGTTCCTCATTGATGGACAGGAGCTGGAGAATGCTGAACACCCTGCATACCTTGGCAGCCCTCTCTCAAAAAAGACTAATGTTGACAAGGAGATCCAGTATAGGATCCAATATACCAGCTCTGCCTTCAGAAGATGGAATCATCACATATTCAATAATCATGGTATCAGGACTCTAACATAGCTCCTACTATATAAGGCTGTAGAAATCTCAACTCTTCTCTATGGCTGTGAAGCTTGGATGACCTTACAGGGACCACCAGAAAAGCCTGGAACACCACACCAGTGCTGCCTCTGGAAGATCCTTGGCATAAAGTGGGAAGATTGTCGTAAAATGCCAGTGTCCTCACCGACACTAACACCACCAGTATGAAAGCACTGATTATTCAACATCAGCTACAGTGGACAGGGCACTATGTGGGCATGCCTGATGTACATTTACCAAAACAACTGCTATACTACAAACTCAGCCAAGGACAAAGGACATGTGGGGGCTACAGGAAATGCTTTAAGAGCACCCTCAAGATGAACATTAAGTGCAGCTCTGACACCACCAATTGGTAAAAACTTGCTTAGGAGAAGGCTACATGGGTGGCACCTTATACGAGAAGATAAATTTTCCTCAAAGTAAAATGGTCTCACCCTGGAGGGAAAAAAAAAAAAAGAGACAGAAACGAAAGGAAAGGAAACAAGACCAAGAAATCCGCAGTTTGACCCTCTTTTTAACCACCCACCTGCGGTGTTTGCCAGAGTCTGCAGCTCTAGGATTGGCCTTCTTAGCCATTAACGGACTCATTTATGATGACCCTTTATTTGACCCATGGAAATGATCCATCCTAGACTGTGAAGGATCACCGACAATGATGTAAGAAACTACCAATACAATGGCTGCACCCTCCTTCCAACTACCTTGCCAAGCAAGCAGCAAACTGAATTTGAATGCAAGGACTGCTATTTAACATGCCCAAACTATATTCCGTTAAGTTGCTACTTGGTCTTTTAGAAAAGCAGAAAAAGGGACCATATCATGCCCACTTAAACACTGAAGTCTTCAGCAGCAATACAAGGTAGCTTATATATTGTAAGACAACCTACTGTCACATGTAAGATAACATATTGTAACACCTTGGATCTCTGCCAGAGACATTAAAACTCATGCAGTGTCTTAAAGAGTTTATAAAGTTTAAAAACCCAGATACAAAGGACAAAAAGGAAATGGAACAAAATGAAAATTACCACGTAGTTGTAGCAATAGGTAAATATCTACTAATGCAAAACATTCGTCTATTAGATTATTTTTTTAAAGGATGTAAGACACTAAAGAGGTCCAGACCAGCTAAGTAGCAGTGTTGCTTAAACAAGCTGCAGCAAAAGTACACAAACAATTTACTAGTCTGGTTGTATCTTAATAGTTACTATAATCCTAACTATAGGTTAACATGGGCAAGTTAATTTATCTTCAACGGGAGAAGAAAATGCAGAGAAGCTTATTGATTTATTCCAAAATCAAAAGGTTGCAGTATCCTGATGACAGAGAGAAACAAGGAAACATGAACCCATAAAAACTTCAGCAATTCATTATCGTTTTCTCTCTCTTAACCGGAGAACAAGTAGCATACAAGCAACCTTACATCCCTCAATTGCATACTGGCCTCCAAAATATCCTTTTCAGTGCTGAAATAAAGATAAAAATTAAGGTAACACACTGACATTAAGGTAGTTATGAATTATACTAATTAAGACCAGTTATACCTGAGGTTTTGTCCATTATATTAATTTCTTACAGCATATAAAAAGACTATTCTGTTATTGTCATACATAGCCAAAACAATCTGCCCAACAAAAACAGAGTAAATCTGAGTAAAATCAAAGAGTGCCTAATTTGAGACGCTCGTGTGATTGCACAACTTCCTGTCAGAGGTCTAGCTATATTTCCACAACAACACTGCACTGCAAGCAATCACAAGTCAGGCAGATATTTGAAATATACAACTAAACAAAGCTTAACATGGTTAAACCATAAAATCTGTATACCATTATGCAAATCTATATACCAAAACCCAACAAAGCTTATGTGCTTTTTTGGTATATGCATATAAAAAGGTAGACTTGTTCCTTTTGCCATTTACAAAAAAAGGGTTTCCCCACAGCCAAAGATGACATTTTTATATTTGCTTTTATTCTTTTATTGTAAACATGCTCTCAGCAGGCCTTATTTTCAAATTCCAATTTAAACCTTAGTGCACAGGTTTTGTATTAATAATAAAAATTAAAAAAAAAATCAACATAGAGCAAAGACTGCCAAAGGCTGGAAATAAAATTCCACGAATTTGTAAGAAATGGTTACAAACAACAACAATATATTCTACATACTTACAGGGTACAACAGTTGGGGGCCAACCTTTTTGGCAGGCATGCCACAAAGTAACCCTGCACCTTCCCCAAGGGACATTCCAGTCCCATTCCTCTGTCCAATCTGGGGATCTGTGCCCCTCTGCTCAGTCTCCTGCTTTGCCCTCTGCTTCCTACCCCATTCCTTGCAGTGTTGCCTATCCCCTCCCTTAGCCATCAAGTGTCCCGCACACACACAGGCTGCTCATGGTCACCTGCAACATGAGTGCCACAATTTGGCCACCCATAGGGCAGATGTTCAAAGGCCTGCATCATCATATTGATAAACAGCATTTATATCACCATTTAAACTTATTGCAGAAGTAATGCTAAAATCAAATACATTGATGTATAAAATCCAATTGCCACAGCAGATTTTTGACAACAGCAATAAGGCATATTTGACAGTTTATACATACACACATGCACGAGGCTCTAAATGTGAAATTTCTGACGTCTTTCTGAAATAGTAAAAGAACAGTACTGTCCAGCTGTGTCCATTATAACACAAACCTATGAAAACATGAAGTATTTTCTTAAGTGGTTGCTAGCCACTATTTTTCAAGATAACAGTAAACTGTTTTCACTTGACTGAAGAGTACATAGCACAACTGAGAAAGAAAAACTATTACAGACAATAACACTTCACCTACCCCACACACCTTGTTACCACCAAAAGAGTAGTGACTAAGTTACTTAGAACTGTGTATGGTTACACACAGGTGTAATTATAAATGCCTACATTAAAAACAAAATATAAAAAGATTCCCATCACAAACAACTTAAGCCTCATCAGAAATAAGGTCTCCCATACCAACTTAATTAAATCCCTACTTCCACATATCTCCTATGAAAGGTTTGCCAACAGTACATACAATGTGTGTCAGACAAACATAGAAAACAACATTTCCCACGGGTTTATCTAAACCTCTCAGGCAACAATATGGCTGGGTTTGGCTTCTGGAATTTTGTTTTGCCTTTAAATCACTATCAAGAGCACAGGAAAGTACCACATTTGAACTGAGGGGAAGTTATTTTATCCAAATTTCACAGACAGAAAAATATAACATCATCCCAATCTTAGAACAGTAGCAAATATAAAGACAGATGATATTGTATGCACAATGAATAATATGCACAAAGTACTAGATAGTGAAAGGTTAAATGGTTAATCGTTTAACTGTTAACTACAGTGATGACCACGTTAGCTTACCAAGCAGGGAAAAGGGGGGGGGGGGGGAAGCTTCCTAATGCCCCAGCTGAAATTAGAAGGCAGCAGGACAGACAGGAGTGAGGGGAGAAAGAAGGTAGTGAGAAGGAGAGACGTGGGCTAGTACCCAAAGTCTAAGAGGAAAACAGCAAGCAGCCTAATAAATGATTCATCAATTAAACAATTAGCTGTTCATTCACAGGTGCTCCCTTCCTCCCAGCACAGGACTTACCATGGACTGTGTTGTTTGGCTGCTCCTCACCCCACCCAGTCAAAGGGCACCTGGACCCCCCAGTCAAAGGGCACCTGGAGCTGAGAGCCACTTCCAGCTATGTCAAAGCTGCTGTGTTATCAGTTAATTATTTAACCAATATAGTTGGAGATGGTTAAATGAGTATTTTAAGATATTAGAAAAAAGTACTTTGCAAGCTTTCAGGCCCAAGTACCCTCTTTCAGACAGAGTCTCTGCTGTTCTGACATCTCCAAGGAATCTCAGACCAGCAGAGACTCCCTGAAGAAGGGTGCTCAGGCCTGAAAGCTTGCAAAAACACTTTTTTCCAACTACTTAGCAGATCGAATAAAAGATATCATATCTACCCAAAAAAGCTTGTCCACCTATGTCTTTAGACCAACATGGCTACAACCAAAAACCCCTTAAAATGATATTTACATCCCTACAAAGTAACAGAGAAAAAGACTTCTTTGATCTGCTTTAGTATCATTCTGTTAACACTGAAAAGCTAGGAAATAGGCAAGTTTAACCACCATGTTTCTGGTTTATCAATATCAGTATTAAAACTTAAATCTTACTGATTACTATCCTTCCATACAAGATCCAAAGCTTCGTAAGTTAAAGTTAAATGACAGTTTAACTCACAAAAGGATTCATTAAAAACAATTTCCTCCTTTCAGGATACTGGTCTCCTTTTTGGATTTAGAAAATACAAACCACATTTAAGCCCAAAAAAGGAAAGGGAGCCAAAACTTCCTGGAGCAATTTCATGGATTCTGTTGAAAGTTTCTTCTGCCCCTCCTCAGAATGGAGGAAGGCTAAATCTGGGCCTGCTCAGTACAGTCTCAGGGTGCATCCCCATGAGCAGAACATGCATTTTGCCCCAGGACAAGCAGCAGCAGCAGCACCCAGGAAATGCCTGTACCACATGCACTCTGGCTCACAGCAGGCTACCCTGGGTGGGGTAGGGGAGGCTGGGGCCAGCAAATGTGCTAGTCCCAGAAGCCTTACCTGGGGTCCTGAGGGCCTCGGGGAGCTGCAGCTGCAGCACTACTGCATCACAGAGCCTGGCCAGCAGCCAGAGTGTGACTGACCAGCCAGGCTCCGGTTCTGAGCAGCTTCTGCCACATGTGCTGCCCCACTTTTTTTTGAGTGCATTTTTGACCCCAGGATCTCTCCCAGCTCATCTGGACACACCCTCAGAGGGCATGGAAAGAGATGATGATGGAGAAGCAGAAGTGAGACCAGTAACCTACCCTGGGAAAAAACAACTGAGAACAGCCAAGATCCTGCCCCAAGTATTGTCACATCTGTTATATTTTCTTTCCTTTTACCTGGCTGACTGCTCCATGAGAAAGTAAAGCTGAGGAAAGTACAAATGCCTGATAGGAGGAAGAATGCAGATGGACTGGAAAGAAAAAAATATGTCTTTTAAGTAGTAACTGGTAATTCTATATATTAAGTCAGCACAAAAAACCCCTTCTCATTCAACATTCTGGCCTAGTGGGTTAGTAACCTCCAAGCAGTACCAGATGAGACAGAATAAAATCAACAATGGACTTTGCTAAACCATGAAAATGATATTACAGTGATGAGCAGCAATATGAAGAGCAAATAGAGGTAAAAAGTTTGATACAAAGGCTGTCAAGTACTTTAAAAAGGAAAGAAATATTAACAGTGATTGAAATGGCCGGCGCTTCGCAAGCCAAGTTGGCAACCAGGGCAAACCTTGCAGTAGATGTAGGAGGCTGCCTGGAGGCACGTTCTGACAGCTGGGGAAGGAGTGACAGGAACACATGGGTTCAGAGAGCAGAGGGCAAACCGCCTTTCCCATGCTGGAAATGTCTAAATGGTCCCGGCTGAGCTGCTTCCTGCCCTGGCTCTGTTGTTCTTAAACCAGCAGCAGCCAGGAACTGTTCTGGAGTTCCCAACATAGCAATAATGCTGGAGCATGGACTCCACTGGGGTGAAGGGCAATTCTGGAGCCCCTAACTTAGAACATGGGACAGATGCCCCTCTCTCACCCTTAGTGACACTACTGCAGATGGCACAAAATGATTAGGGACCTACCAAAAAAATTGCAATTTTGCAATTTTTGCAGAAACCGATTTTGAGCAGGCTCCACAAAAAAAGTGCAGGGTCCACACCTTTGGTGGTCTCCCTGGGGAAAAAAAAAAAATCAATCTCACTGAAAAAAAAAAATGTTGGTTTCCTCTGGGGAGCCAGAAGTCCTTGTGACCAGTGTGGCCTGGCTGCACAGCCCACAGGAAAAGGGGAGAGAGAGGATGGTGTGCCAGCATGGCAAGAGGACTGCTGCCCTGCTCCTCACTGCTGATTGGCTGTGAGAGCTATCCATCATATGGCCCCACCCCTTGTCAACAGGTGGCAAAGGGCAGGGCCAGGACTGACAGCCCTGGCAGCCAATCAGCAGCAAGGTGTGGGGCTCTATGGCAGATAGCCTGGAGCCAATCAGTGGGGAAGAGCAGGACCACCAGGGCCCCTCAGCCAGAAGCATGGCAGGAGCCCACCATGCTCCGCCCACTGTCAGGCTTGCAGTCTGCCCATAAAATGATCTTGCAGTCTGCCAGCAGCCACTCTGACTTCAGCAGATCCCTAAAAAATGATACTTCACCTGACAAGGTTCCTTGGGTGAATTTGATATCTTTTATTAGACCAACCCAAATGGTTGGAAAATAGTTATTCATTCCATCCAGGAAGAGCACACACCAACTGCTGCAGCTTCCTGAGCCTGACAAAGGGTTTTTGAAGCCGAAAGCTTGCTTAATAACTATTCTCCAACCATTTGGGTTGGTCTAATAAAAGATATCAAATTCACCCAAGGAACCTTTTCTGCCTATATCCTTAGACCAACACGGCTACAACCTAAACCCCTGCATACTTCACCTGACTATTTTCAGAGTAACAGTTGCAATAGGATAAGTCCTATTCCTGTTCTTAAAGCATTACACAAACTCTGGAATTGAATTTTTCCTGTGCACCCTTAACTTCTTCAATTGCCCATTAGTAAAAATTTAATTTACTTAAGTAATTGGTCCAGGACACCAATTAGTTCTCTTTAGGCATAATGAAAGCTTGCAGTCTTAAAATCCCTTTGGGTTGAAGGAGGACCTGCACTGTTTGCCACTCTAAAATGTTGGTAAAATTCTAATTCCCAAACAAATGACTAAGATCAAAGCGTATACTTGTATTAGAATGAAGAAACCTTTTTACCTGAAGTACAGACATGGACTGGAAGACGTAACTCAACTGGAATGAATTCTTACCCATTTTATCTGTAGGATTCTTCAAAATTGTCCAGCTACATGCTATAAATGGAGCTTGTTTCGTTTTAGTCAAGGGATACATTTTGGAAGCTACCTTATACAAGAAGTCTTGTAGGTTATTTGGCTACAAAAATCAAGCCTAACAAAAATAAAATACAGAAAATGGCAATATTTTCCCCCAAAGATTGTACTCACCTATTTAGGTGCTATACTTGGACCTTTTCAGATGAGAACCCAAGATATTTTTGGAACTAGTTAAGTTCCTCTAATGAACTAGTTAATTGCAAATATCACTGGCCAATTGGAGGCAAATGGAAAACATCCTTTAAAAAAACTGACAAAAATAACACATCAATAAAACACACCAGCAAAACTATAGTATACAGTTAATTTCAAGTTCGGGTACAGGTGACCCTCCCTAGCAATATGCCTCAGGGAAGTCTTCCCCAGATAGGAGGAATAACTGGCTGCTTGCAAAAGTAAAAAAAACAAAAAAGTAAAGAAAAGTGCTGCTTTACTTTAAACTCAGCATGCTCCCGAGCCAAGCCCAGTAAATGCCTCAAAGAGGCAGCACATAACCCAGCTCACCCAATGTCTGTATAGATCAGAGACTTCGGGGAGGGGGGTTGGCACTTACCTACTAGCCAACTGAATCAGCTTTAGCTACAAATGTTGAAAAGCCCTACTGAAGCACCTGATCTATACAAGCGCTGCGGACCGAAGTCGAAGTAATGCGCTGCTTCTTTTGGTAAAGCACATTTTTGTTTTGTTTTTTAACATCTGCAAGCACCTCTGTTACAGCTTTTCAAGTTTGTTTTGTGTGCCTAAAGTTAAATATCTTGTGCAATACAAGGAGCCTCAGCCATAATGCAAGTATACGGTATTGTATCTGGCTTGGATGAAGCAGGCCTGAGTAAAACAAGGTCCTAAAAGTGCCTTCAGTCAATCACGCACAATTAAGGATTCAAATAATGCACTGTATGAAAGAAAATTTACGCAAGACTTTGACTAAAATTAAAGCAAATCAAATTCCAGACAGTGTCTGAGGCCCTCTCTTTAATTCAAATATGCTGCCTTGTAAGTGGGAGGAGCTGAATATTTTAAAGAGTGGGAGGAACTTAAATTTTTTAATCACTAGCTTACTGATCTTTAAAAATATCCTATGGAGATTTTTTTAAACTTTTTCCTCTCCCCAAATCCTTTGAGTGGTTTTACCATTCCTTTAAGCAGGTAGCTTCCCCTTTCGGAGCAGCACATTTATGCCATATCATATCAACTAAGCATTAGACACTACAATAAAATGGAAAAATAAAAGTCAGAGCTTGCACGAAATGCATTGAACACTGATTAGGTGATTGGTTTCAAAACGTTAAAATGCCTCAGAATTCGTTGTAAGGTCCTGCAACAATTAGCTCTCGACTCCAGGCCAGTTAAAATTGAACAGTAGTCTAGAAGCAAACAAGGGTACCACTTACTGGTCACAGCTTATCAGTTTTGTGGACAACATACTAGAGATGGGTGAAACAGGACAGGTCATCAATACAGATTAATCTGGATTTCTTGGGGAACTATGTGCTGTTATACAGAATTATACTTTCTAATACAACCACACATCTAGGAACAAGAAATGGTAACCAAACTTTCAAGACAGAGGAAAGAGCCTGGAGTTGGGAGGACAATCAGTTGAATATGAGCTCTCAGTGAGCTGTTGTAATCCCAGGCTAAATGTGATCATTGAATATCTGAAGAGGGGAATATTAAGGAAGGAAGTATTTGTTTTAATGTCTGCATTAATGCTCATGCAACTGCTCCTCCAATACTGCACACAGCTGTGGTGTCTACAATTGAAAGGAAGAGGCTAATACGTTGGAGTGGATTTAGAAAGAGGCACAAGAATCAGCTTTCTAAAACAAAACTTATGGCAAGAGATCAACAATCAAGGAGACAGGTAAGTGGCCATTTTCAATAATTTAAAGGGACCAATACAAGAAAAGTTTGGTAGGAAAGAGCACTTCAAAAAGAGAAAAGAGTTTGACAAGAGCCAATGGCTAAAAAGCTGAAACTAGGGCAAATGCAAATTATATAAAGGGTACCTTTTTATAAAACATCAAGTGTAATTTACCATTAAAATATCTTACCCAGGTTTACCGTACTTTCTAGTCACTAGAGTATTTAAATAAATAAAAAATACATTGTTCCCCCCACCCAAAAAATTATATATAAACATGGATGTTGTCTTTTTTTATTTTATCATGGGCTTACTCTGATGACAGTATATACTTTAAACACACTAAGGGCCAAGGTATTACATAAATCAAATTAAAGTCTTTCATATGGAAAAGGTTTCATACAATCAGGAAGTAAAGGTACCTGCTAGTCCAAGTGATAGAGATGAAGTAGTACACATTTTTCCAAGCAATATAGGTAGAAAGGTATTATGATAGACATTAGCATCTACATATCGAATAAAAGTTCCCTGTAAAGGTTGACTTCCAGACCTTGACCAGGGTTAGATCTATAGAATCTCTTTATTACCAACAAGCCTATAAATACAAAGCTTTAGCTCTGAAATCCCTTGACACATGCTTAATGACTTCTATTTCTAGTGAAAAGGGTTCCCAAAAATAATTAGAAGCTATGGACAAAGTATTAAAATGAAAGACCATTTAAAATGCATCTAGTACCCTGAACAGATTGATGGAATTCCAAGGTGGGAAGAGGGATATGAGGCTTGGATAGAAGCTTCTACACATCAAATTTCAGAGCCTTCTCTGTTGTGGCTGCAACATGATGTTGTTGCTGAAAAAGATGCCTTTAAACAAGAAAGTTAGATGAGACACAGAAAGATGAACGAAAACTGCTTAAGGTACCTGACTATAGACCCTCAGATCATCCTTCTTTGAAAATAGCAGACACGTAAGAAATTTGCAGTTGATTTCACTTTTCTCCTATATAGTTAATGTTTCATTACTGAATAACGTATCACCTTGAAGGTAAGTTCTTCTACAGATTTAGTTCACTTAACTTCCTATTCATACTAAGTCTGGTTGCTTAACAGAATAGCTTACAAACAACTCCTGGTGTTGAGTCCATAACAAATCATAATAAGCTTAAAGAAAGAGCCCAAAGGAGGCATCAAGAACATTCTTCAAAGAGAGTGTGTAGTCGTATCTGGTTATTTCTTGAAAGCCACTGGTTAGGTGTGCTTCAAACTGAGAATCTTTTAAGAGTGCGATCCTTTTCAAAACACACTAAGCATCTGGTATGGGCAGCATCCAATCCCATCATCACCATCTGGGAGAACGTCTGTTCACCACAGCGCCCGAAGGGATGACAAGATCGAACGGTCACAAACTCCACCGCAACCGATTCAGGCTGGACATAAGGAAGAACTTCTTTACTTTCCGAGCCCCCAAGGTTTGGAATAGACTGCCACTAGAGGCGGTTCAAGCACTCACTTTGAACGCCTTCAAGATGCATTTGGATGCTTATCTTGCTGAGATCCTATGATCCCTGCTGACTTCCTGCCCCTGGGGCAGGGGGCTGGACTCAATGATCCTCCGGGGTCCCTTCTAGCCCAAATGTCTATGAAACATATGAATGTTGGACCAAGTAGGCACCAATTCAAGTCAAGCCTTTTATCCTTTTGGATGTGGTAAACAGAACCAAGTCCAAATTAATCTAAGCTAAGAAATTTAAGGTTTCTTATCTAAAAAAAACAAAGAATCTACAAAAGAACCAGCTAACCTTAAACATAAGCAAAGGGGGGGGGGGGAGAGAAGGAGGGGGCAGGAAAGGAAGGAAGGCACAAGTGCTTTTTTTGAACACCACTGTTACCAGTACTGCACCCCACTGGTATATGCAATGGAGTGCTGCACATACCTAAAATGTCATAGAAGAATGGCTCATTATTATAAACTGACCTGAACAAGACTGAAGTCAGGAACACAATTCCTCCCTCTTCCCCACTCCCACCCTGCTTTTAAGTTTAGCCTCACTTCTCTCAGCACAATGAAGTGTTACAAGCCCCTCCCCACAACATGTATTTTTTTTTTATTATTAAAAACCATCCTGTTTATAACCATTCTGTTAAAAGCCAACCTGCTTGTGCAGGTTGCCCCAACCATTGTCATGTTTATTTCCTTCAGCCTCCCTGGAACCTCTTGGGCATCAATCCCACCTTTGCTAAAATGTCAACAAAGCTATTCATCAAAAAAAACCTCTCTGCACAACTAGTAATTTTTATTATTAAAATACATCAAGCAAGATCAAATCCAATAACATTTGCAGGTTCTGCTGAAAGCTCTCTTGGAAGCTCATATGTCTGTTTCCCTCTTTAACAATGTTTAAGAATATCGCCTTTCTTGAAGGAAATTTTTAAATAACCAGAGTAACACACCCCACCCATACCTTTCTAAAAGCTCAGGTTTTGTTCTGTTGCCTTTTAGAACGCTATTTCTTCACTAGTCTTGCTGTTATCAAAGCACAAGCAATGGCAAAACTCCCAATATATCCACCCACTCCCAATATGCTGTTGACTGCCACCTTCTTTAGACAGACAAATTGCTTAAAACTGCAAAGGCAGTTGACAAGCTAAATATACTAGGGCCCCTAACTATTCAGAACCCTTAGTAGGCAAGAGATGGATTAAAATCTTGTCAGCTTGTCCCCGCTTAATGGTTTATGAAAAATGCCATCAGCAGGAAGAGTTTTCATGAAGAGAACAAACTACGGAAGCTGTGAGAGGAATAATGTGATATGGTAAAAAGGTAACAAAGTTTATTAAAAGAAGTCCAATTTAAAGGTCTTTTGCATCTGTTAAATGGGACAAACAAGACACACACACACACACCCCCCACTTCCCTAGGCACTAAAATATAAAAAAAGACTTCAACTAGAAAAAAATTTTACACCCAACAAGTAGAAGCTGATAAACGTGAATACAGATTGTTGTATAGCTATCTAGCACACATGAATAAAACAGACATAATTAATCTACCATGAGAATGTTAGAATAAAGGATTAAGCCTTGATACATAACCAAAGGAAGAATATTTCTTGAACATATTTATGGAAATTAAGGCTAGGCAGTCCTCGCAACTGTCTTGTCTGAATTTCAAATACTGCATGGGCCTCACTGCAGAAATCTTCCATCACCTAAAAATTCTGGAGTAGGTCATGTCAGCTTCTAGCTGCAGAGTAAATTCTGATTCAGCCCTTATGTTGCAAATACATACAAGTGCCCATTATAAAATTACTAGGCATTCTAGCACCGTTAAGAAAATATAAGCTCTAGAAACATTTTTGTCATGATGCACTGCAGCCAGGATATGGTGATTTGGTCATGAAACCGTCTCCCCCCACTTCCCCCCCCAAAAAAACCAAATGAAACCATACATATTTAATAGTTAAATGTATTTTTTCCATGTGTGTGTAATTTGAATTGTTTTATTAATTCTAATCCATACTCTAGAACTAAACCTTAGACTTTCTGTGCAATCAGCTTTTTGATGATGCAGACAGATAAACAATTATGCCATTTTCAAGTGGAGGATGGGGGGGAATTTGCTTTTCATAACAGCATGTCAGATGATCCATTTTGTTTTACCAGACTCTTCTGCAGCAAGTGAAACTAAACTCCAGAGATTTACCTCTAAATGAAACAAGGTAAATTACTGCAGTTTACCTAATCACTTACTGTACGGTATAGCAGCAGACAGATGAAACTACTAAAGCAGATACAGTCACACCATGGCAGAGTTCCACTTCCAACTTCTCAATTAATTTAATTATTTTATCTGCCCACACCCAGAAGGATTTATGATGCCCATATCTTTATAGTAGTATCACAGCACCCAACTATTCCTGAATAAGTGGTCACCCCCATTTTCCCTTCACAGGTTAGAAAGTCTAAAGGTCACATTGTGAACAAAGGAATCAAGCATGTAAGAGCTTTAGAAGTAAAACCTCCAATGTGTGTGTCTGTGTGTAAGTGTAAAAAGACAACCCTTACTGCCTGGCAGTTTCATTTTTCCTGCATAGTTGCAGAGGGAGTGGCGCTCTCTTACTTGGCTGGGACCAATCCCGTGAAGGATTCTAAATGTCAGGACAGACTTTGAACTGTATTCTGAATTCACTTAGAAACCAGTAAAAACCTTGAAGTGGCAATCACTGTTCCAATGCAGGTATACTGCTGCCCTTCGAACTAGTTGCGAGACTGTACCAGACAAATGCCTGTACCAGACGATCTTAAATACTAATTACAAGAATTATGCTCATGAGTCCTACGCACATGAATCATTTTGCTCAGATGTCAGTGTTACAGGGCAGTGCATAAACTTGTCAAGAGATGGACTTTTTTGGTGCCATGGTTATTTAAATATCCTCCAGCAATAAAGAACCCAAAAAAGACCACAAAACTGCAAACTAAATGAGAGCATAGATGCTTCTCAACACCCTGGAATGTTGCAGGGGGGCTAGCTCACCAAAGCACTTCTGCCCCGATTCAATAAGATCATGTTTCAACTTTAGTTCAAGCGTTCTTTATCAGGCTGTTGATTTAAGCAAAGTATGGAAAGAACAGAAAGATGAACCTATTTACATTTGTTTTAAATAAGCCATAATTGGGTGGTGCCTGCACACCCCTGGCATTTCTGCCTGTGTTGTTTCACAAGCTGTCTGGCTTTAAGAAGCTTCTGCAACTGAGCAGATGAAGACACCCTGTGATACCCTGACATGCCCTAGTTTTAAATCAAAATAAGGAACTATGCTATTTCAGTATATTTCTATTCCCATGTGCAGTGGAGCTTGTTTTTCCTTTTAATTCAGGGAAGAAAATGTCAATAGTATCAAGTATCAAATATCCAGCAAAGGGGGGAATCTCAAAAAAAAAATCTCAATACAGACACACACAGACACTCTCCTCACAAATACCACAACATGAAAGATAAGGATCTACATCTTAACCCCAAGCACTCCTCATATAATATCCTAGGAGGAAGGAAAAAAATATCAAGAACATTTTGTATATTTTAAAATGGGACTGAAACGGTAATTCTGGTAAAAGCAACACTATTTCCTTGCATTCCTCCTAAGTCTGGAGATAGAAGTCATAACCTCAGAATTATGCATCCTGTAGAATTTGAAAAACATATTTCTTTTCCAAAATAGCTGCATTTATATGTTAAGATTACAGGGAGAAATAAATATGGTTGTGTTATCATTAAATAATAATGAACTATGCATACTTATTTTCATGGATAGCACAAGCTTTATGACAAACTGCAGCATTTGCTTCTTTGCCTTTAAAGGATTTGAGTTTTGTTCTTAATTGGTCACTGTCATCTTTCAGCAACAATTAGTATTCTGATTCTTTCTTCAATCCTAGCAGGAAAAAAAAACCTATAAAAATCCCCTTCTAGCTAAACAAAATTAATTGCATCTGACAGGTTTTAAAAATTAAGTGAGCAATGGGAATCTAGAAGTTTCTGTTTAAACTTACCAAGTCCAGCATACATTTAAAGATGCTGGCATTTTGACAACTCAGCTAAAGTACCCAAGTATCAATTCTACCTTCACTCCCCACAGTTGCTGAACACTAAAAACACTTCACAAAATTAAAACATCAGACAGAAGCTAGAAACCCATACTGCCAAGCCAAGTTCCATAGCCAGTACCTCAACCCACTAATCCACAGCATCTCCAGACCAAAGTACTGAACCCTTCTGATTTAATTATGCCAACCAAAGTTGTAAACAATATTATCCATTTTTAGAAGACACTGTAAACCTGTGTATAACATTCACATTTGTATCTTAGAAAAGTGGAGTGGGTTTCCAAGTCGGCAATAAGTCTGCCCTTTAATTCCAGGTTACCAAAGACTTTACCAAAGAAGTTACTAACTTCAGACAAGAAGTCATGTGCATTATTAGTCTAGATCAGCAATTCTCAACCCGGGTGTCACAGCATCCTGGGGTGCTTTGAGATCCTTTCAAAGGTACTGTGGGGTGCAACACAATGTTAGGTTTGAAAACATGATTCACAAGATAAACCCAAAGACTTCAAATAGAAACTCATAGTTGTGGTCTTGGAGTTGTTTGCAACAGAAATACTGCTCTATTATTTTTCTGCAATCAAGAAAAAAAAAAGTGAAAACCAAGAGCTGGCATTTCCCAAGGGATTCCTCCAGTCTATCCAAGGGTGTCTTCAATCTAAAAAGATGGACAATCACCGTTTTAGATTTTCCCAGTACCTGGCATTTCCCCTACCTTTTTCACTACCCTGTTCAAAATTGGTTTCTGAACCTGACTAGTAAGATACTTTCTCAATTATTTTCTTTAAGCATAGAGAAAAATGGAACTTTCCAAATACCAGAAGTGTTTAATCATCAAGTGAATGTTTAAACCAATTTAAAAAAAAAAGATTTCTGATGCCATAAAGGATTGTTTTGACAGAGGAATATTAGATACAGAAAAGAATTTCAAAGAGGGAACTACTTAAAAAGTGTTTTTGTTGTCAAGTCTCCTAAAAAATGGAGTTAGAATCTCCCCCCACTCCCCCAAGTTAACTGCAACACATCACAAACATTTATTTTAGCAAGTAACAGAGTGAATCAACTGAGAATGTTACAGTAGATTTTTACTTAATATAGGAAATTTACTGCCTCTCCTTAAAGACCACAACATCCAGGCCATCAGGAACTAGGGAAACGCTACATAAACCGAGTGCTGTAATAATACATTTTTGGAGCAGTCCAATACCTCTACGCAAACTAGGTAAAACTAGTCATATACATGGCCTGTAGTGCTGTCAATTATTTCCAAGCCAAATTTCTTAACAAGTTAAGAGGCATTTGTCATCTTTTAGGATTAGGATTACAGGGAGCTTGAAGTTTTTAAATTAAACCATTTGAGTTATCCAAGTGTCTAAACAATATTTAAAGCATGAAAAAGGACTTTGTGCTTAGATAACTCAAAAACCCAGCCAAATGGAATTTTACCAAGCCTTTGTTTAAGTTAATTCTGGATCAAGTGAAAGGCGTGCGCGCATACTCTCTCTCTCTGCCCAGGAGGGTTTTTTTGCAGTTTTAAAACTGATACCCAAACATTTAGAACTTTTGTCCTCATTAACCTTTTTCTAAGTCTCTTTTCACTCTTTTGTGTGGTGAAAGGTTATTCACTGAATCGGTTAAAAAAAGGCAAAAAAACTGCTCTGTTATTAATGAAGCACTACAGGGCTTGCAACAATAGCAAATTTCTTATTTTGCCTTTGGGCCCTATTTAACACAAGGTGTGCACCAGCATTTTATTAATCCACACCCTAGAGTGTTTCACTAGCTATCTGACACACCCTTCATCGTTTTACTTGATCTTTCAACATTACATAGAGACTCTAGGGTTTAATGTTTTGACTGAAGAGTTAATAGATCACCTGTATCAAGTTACCAACAAGGTTCTCACTTGGCTAGACACTCAACACATTCTGGCTATCACTTTGAAGGCCACAGCTAAACTGAGGGTGGTAGAAATCCTACACTGACCATATAAAAGTTAACTGAAGCCTATTCTAACCAAAGATCTGAATCTCTTATTCTTGCTCCATTTTCTCATGTCTCATCTTTTTTCCATGAGTTCACTTTGTTCGTCTTACTGGCTACTACAATATTTCTACCCTGCAGTACATTTTTCCTTTTTCCTCTTTTCTTTTGTCACTACCTCTCTCCACCTACAAACCAGTACAAAGCATCAAGTGGTGGCTGCAGAAATCTACGTTACTAAACAGACATAGTGCTACACCTTAAACTGGCTGTGAAGCTGTCCCAGACAAGTGCTTTCTGTGTTAAAAATGAATTGCAAGAATCATGCCCATGAGTCCAACACATGTGAATCATTTTGCTCAGATGCTAGAGTCACAAGACAGCACATAAGCTTTGGCTGTTAGAGATGGACTTTTTTTGGTATCATGTAGATATCCCCAAGCTATGAGAAGCCCACAACTATAAATTCATAAATCCTTTCTTGGTATGATATTCACCTGGGTAATCCCCCCACCCTGCTTCTGATGCTAGAAAAATGGGAAACGGCATGGGAGCCAGTGTCCAGAACCAGAACTAAATGAAAGCAAACAAACCTCAACAGCACAATGCTACTTCAAGAGTTAAATTTAAGGGAGAAACAAGAGTGCAGGAAAAGGAATAAATGGGCAGGGAACAGGGGAGGAGGGGAGTGAAAATAAGCCATTATAAGAAACAGATTACCCCTGAGAGTGTTTTTCTTCACACCAATATGAAAAGTTGTGCATTGTACCTAATAAAAAAAAAAAAGGCGGGGGGGGGGAGGAGGAGGGAGAAGGTGACAATTCATTTTGTAAATTATGTAAATAGAAAATAATTGTGTATTTAGGATATTTGGACTATATATTTACATATTACAGCTGAAACATGCATTCAGCTGATACCTTAAAGCCAGGTATCAGCTAACTGATTCTCAGCCAGGATGCCCGGAAATCTTTTCCAGGATGACACACATGGTGCCACACAGTGTAAGTACTGTTAGGAGTATACAGGGCCACCCGGGGAGCCCTGCGGAGCTGGGTGGAGCAGGCACGGTGACTCCGCACCAACACCGCTGGCTTCATATCCAGCCGCTTGCTACCCGCACCCCGCCACTGCCGCCAATGGCAGCAGCGGCTTGTTCAGGTCCAGGGCACATGGGATCAGTGGGGGCAGGGCCCCACATGGGCTGATTTGCCCCAGGCCCAGCACTCTGCTCGGGTTGGCTCTGGTTGTATAAACATGATTCACAAGATAAACCTAGATATTTCAGATAGAAATACACAGTTGTGGTCTTTTTGATTCTTTGCAACAGAGAAACTGCTCTATTATTTTTTCCTGTAGGTAGAAAACTAAAAGCAAAAACTAAGAGCTGGCATTTCCTGAGGGGTACCCAGAGTCTATCTCAGGGTGCCTCAAGTCTAAAAAGGTTGAGAGAACCATTACTTTATGCTATAAGTAGTGAAAGCAACCAGGGACACAAAAAACATTCATTCCTTTAATAAAAAAAAACGCTTTTTAAAATTATTAACTTAATAAGTAGAAGCAAAAACAGCCCAGATATTTGCACTGATTTTTATCAGAACCAAGGAAGGGGCATCAGAACTACAGTTGTGTACACCTGTCCTGTGGAACTGTTTCTAAGCTTCTTTAAAGCAAACTGTTTAAAATGTTAGAGACTTGAGATTTAGATACAATTTAGCCATCTTCAAATGCTATTAAAAAAACAGAAAATACTGTTTTTCTACAGAAAGTAAATTAATTATGCTACTCTATAGCTCTAAATGAGCTCTTGTCAATGAAAGAATATGTGAAGTGTAATGTATTTTTTCTTATAAGCAACATATTATGTTTTGGACTAAAAAAAGCACAAAACCTCTAATAAATAACCAATTCTAACTCCTTTTAGAGTTAAGAGATAAAGATACAAGAGCTGGAAACAAACTCCAGTCAGCAATAACATCACCAAGGATGTGCAAAAGTCAGCTCACCAGACTAAGCTGAATACTAAAGTCATCTCTCATTTTAATCAAGAAATATAGTTTTCAACTGTGTTTCTTTTAAACGAATACTAACTAGGCAAAGATAAGAAACAAAGTAATTCTCTCTTGCCAAAAGGAGATACCATTAAAATTGGATGCTCACCATGACTTTAGTGACTACACTGTACCTTGTAAAACTGTAGTAATGAGTCAGGCAAAGGCCTGGGCCAAAACCATGTGTAAGATTTTTCTACAGGTTAGTAAAACCATGTCAGGGAATGTGGTACCAACAACTGTCCTCCAGCCTAGCTAACAATATGGCTCTAGACTCTAAGCAGCAGATGGACATGTGGATGAGGCCCTGTCCAAACCACAGGCTGAAGCCATGCTTGTAGTCAGGTTCCCCACCATATTCATAGAATTGCCTAGGCATATTCGGAGCAAAGACTACCACCACACTTCAACTGGTGGGTTAAAGTGGTGGGGGGAGGGGTGAATCCTAGTGGTGAAATTTAGGTGTACATTCACACCATTTAGCTGTACATTTCAGAACAGTTAGTCTAGCATCAGCTTAGCATGTCTAACCATTCTTACCCTACCTCCGTGTGTGACATCTGATATGATTACTTAACAGTAGTACTTCTGTAAATCGCAGGATGTTACTTATTAAGACGTTTAAAAAAAAAACAGAACAAAAAAAAGAAAAAAGAAACCACAGACATCCTTATTACCACAACCTGAAAGCCATCCACGGATCCTCCCTCCTTCAGAGGGCTGATGTTTTAAAGACAAAACAGAACAGCACCAACCCTCACACATCTTAAGCCCTACAGTTCAGCGAGGGTCATGTTTTGACCTACCAGACAGAAAAGCTCATTACAACCTCAGGATCTTGTGAGGGAGCAGTAAGCTAAACGGAAAGTACAAGACATCATGTCGAGTCCGTAACAAGGAGAGGCAAATACAGGTGCACGGCTTGACACCACAGAGCAGATGAACCACAGCATCTGAAGCAGCGTCACAAGGTGAAGCCAACTATCTGTTAGCTCCTCTGAAATTATAATCAGACAGACAGACAGAACTCCCCCTCCCCCCCCAATCACCTGCCACTGACCACACGTGAACTGCTGCGCTGCTACGAAGACAGCACACTGCCACAGGATATCAGCAGCGCTACAATGAGCTAGAGCAGCTCCTCTCCTCTTCCTCCGCTGCTGGATGGAAGCAGAGCCGAGCCCAGCAGAAGCCAGCAGCCCACCAACCAGCCTCTCAGGCAAGAAACTGCTCAGGACTCTCATCCCCCCAGCTGTGAATGAAGGGAGCCCCGTCCCAGGCCACGCCACCCAGAGCCTTCCCGGCTGCAGCTCTGTCCCATCCGGCGCGAGGAGAGGGGGGCTCTCCCCCGAGACTCGCGGCAGGATTTCGGGCGAGCCACGCGGGCCTGCCCCCCAACCCCTATTTACGAATTAAGGATGGATTGGTAAGCGGGGACTCACCAGCAGGCAGTCCACGTTGACCTCGGAGCGGGGGCTCCTCAGCATCGCATCAATCTTCTCCAAGCGGGGCTCGAAGCCTTCCCCCGTCGACATGTTTCCCGGCGGGCTCGGGCCGCCCCGGGCCGCGGCCAGGCTTCCCCGCCGCCGCGGGCGCCCGCGGGTGGCGGCGGCCTCGCACACGGCGCTGCCTGGGAGGGGCCGCCTAGGCGGCGGCGGGCGCCCTGCGGGCTCCCTGCCTGGCGGCCGGCCCGCCGCGCCCCGCCGTGTCCATGCCCCCGCGTCCCGCCCCGGCCCGCGCCCCCTTCCGCGGCTGCTTCCCCGCGAGCGGCTTCAGCGCAGCGCCGGCGGCATCCTCCACCGCTGCCGCTCCCTCAACGCGCCGCCGCCATGGCCCGGCCCAGTTCGGCTCGGCCAGGCCCCGCGGGCTGTTCGGCCGCGTCCGCCGCCGCGGGGGAGAGGGCAAGGAGGGGCAGGCGCGGCAGCAACGGCAAGTCCGGGCGACGCGGGCAAGGGAGGCTCGGACGCAAATATGTCCGCCTTCCTGTTTGAACAGATCAGGGGCCGCTGCGCAGCGCGCATGCGTGGACGGACAACAGGCGAGGGGGGAGCTACGGATGCGCGTGTGCCTGTGTGGAGCGCGGCGCGCATGCGCAACCGGCTAACGGAGAAAGGGGTGGAGAAAAGAACGCGCGCGTGCGCAGCCGGCTAACACAAAAGGAAGGCACGCGAGCGTCGAGGCGGCAGTAGAGGGACAGATGCGTGTGCGCTTCCTGCGTCGTTTTCTCTTCCACACCACCCGCCGTAGCCGGTGGCAGAACGAGTTCTGCGGGCCAATTAGCGCCAGTGGAACGCCGCTGGGGGCGGGGCGGAAGGGCGCGCAGAGGGCGGGGCGCGACGCGACCGGATGCGGGCTCGGAGCTTTGATCCGCGCTGCCGCCCCTGTCCGGGCAGGTTGCCGTGAAAGAGGCTGATGTGATGGGACCTTTCGAAGGATGTGGCGGTGCTGTCAGCAGGGACTGCCCGTCAGGGTGCAGGGACTCCCTGAGCTTCCCTGCTTTGTTATCGCTGATAGGTCACGCGGGAAACCCACAGGTTTCCAGTAGGAATCCAACCTGTCAAAAGCATTCTGCCCTGTTGCCGTCTTTCTGAGTTCTTTGCAATAGAAAAATTACTCTATTCCCACTCAAAATGAGTGAAAGCTAGGACCGTGCATTTTCTGAGCGGTGCCTTGGGTCTAGAAAGTTGAGCATCACTGCAGGACTGGCTCAAAAGAAATCTCATGAGGTTCAACAAGGACAAGTGCAAAGTCCTGCACTTAGGACAGCACAGTTCCATGCACCAGTACAGACTGGGGCTGACTGGCTGGACAGAGTTCTGCAGAAAAGGACCTGGGGGTTATAGTGGACAATAAGCCAAATGAGCCAGCAGCGTCCCATAGTTGCCAGGAACGCTAACAGCATACAGACAACTTGGAGGATTGGACCAAAAAGAAATCTCATGAGGTTCAATAATGACAAGTGCAAAGTCCTGCACTTAGGATGGAACAATCCAATGCTCCGGTACAGGTTGGGCAGGCAGCAGCTCTGCAGAAAGGTACCTGGAGGTTACAGGGGGCAATAAGCTGAATATAGATTCATAGATGTTAGGGTCGGAAGGGACCTCAATAGATCATCGAGTCCGACCCCCTGCATAAGCAGGAAAGAGTGCTGGGTCTAGATGACCCCAGCTAGATACTCATCTAACCTCCTCTTGAAGACCCCCAGGGTAGGGGAGAGCACCACCTCCCTTGGGAGCCCGTTCCAGACCCTGGCCACTCGAACTGTGAAGATGATCTTCCTAATGTCCAGTCTAAATCTGCTCTCTGCTAGCTTGTGGCCATTATTTCTTGTAACCCCCGGGGGCGCCTTGGTGAATAAATACTCACCAATTCCCTTCTGTGCCCCCGTGATGAACTTATAGGCAGCCACAAGGTCGCCTCTCAACCTTCTCTTGCGAAGGCTAAAAAGATCCAGTTTCTCTAGTCTCTCCCTGTAGGGCTTGGTCTGTAGGCCCTTAACCATACAAGTGGCCCTTCTCTGGACCCTCTCCAGGTTATCCACATCCCTCTTGAATTGCGGCGCCCAGAATTGCATGCAGTACTCCAACTGCGGTCTGACCAGCGCCCGATAGAGGGGAAGTATCACCTCCCTGGACCTATTCGTCATGCATCTGCTGATGCGCGATAAAGTGCCATTGGCTTTTCTGATGGCTTCGTCACACTGCCGGCTCATGTTCATCCTTGAGTCCACTAGGACTCCAAGATCCCTTTCCACCTCTGTGCCACCCAGCAGGTCATTTCCTAGGCTGTAGGTGTGCTGGACATTTTTCCTCCCTAGGTGCAGCACTTTGCATTTCTCCTTGTTGAACTGCATTCTGTTGTTTTCTGCCCACTTGTCCAACCTATCCAGGTCTGCTTGCAGCTGTTCCCTGCCCTCCGGCATGTCCACATCTCCCCATAGCTTTGTGTCATCTGCAAACTTGGACAGTACATTTCACTCCCTCATCCAGGTCACTGATGAAGATATTAAAGAGTATCGGTCCAAGGACCGAGCCCTGCGGGACCCCACTGCCCACACCCTTCCAGGTCGAAACCGACCCATCCACCACGACTCTCTGGGTGCGACCCTCCAGCCAATTCGCCATCCACCGGCCTGTGTAGTCATCCAAGTCACAGCCTCTTAACTTGTTCACCAGTATGAGGTGGGATACCGTATCGAAGGCCTTCCTGAAGTCTAAGTATACGACATCCACCCCTCCTCCTGTGTCCAGGCGTTTCATAACCTGGTCATAAAAAGAAACTAGATTGGTCAGGCATGATCTGCCTGCCACGAACCCGTGCTGGTTTCCCCTCAGCATAATTTGTCCTGCTGGGCTCTCACAAATGTGAGCCTTGATAATTTTTTCAAAGACTTTGCCAAGGATGGAGGTGAGACTGACTGGCCTATAGTTGCCTGGGTCCTCCTTCCTCCCCTTTTTGAAAATGGGGACCACGTTGGCCCTTTTCCAGTCCTCCGGGACTTGGCCCGTGCGCCACGAGCTTTCAAATATTCCCGCCAGTGGCTCTGCAATGATGTCGGCCAGTGCCTTCAGCACCCTCGGATGGAGCTCATCCGGGCCTGCCGACTTAAAGGCATCCAGTTCTTCCAAATGACTCTGCACCATCTCAGGGTCTACGCATGGTAGTCTGGCGCCTTGCTGCTGCCTCTCTACAACCCCAGTGAGAGACTTGTCATGTCCCTCGCTTAGGAACACAGTCAAGCCAAGAGTGAGCCCTTGTTGTGAAGAAAGCTAATGGCATACCAGGATGCATTGGTAGAAGTATTGCCAGTAAGTCAAGGGAAGTGATTATTCCCTTCTATTCAGCACTGGTGAGGCCATAGCTGGAGTAATGTGTCCAGTTTTGGGCCCCCTGCTACAAAAAAGATGTGAACAAATTGGAGAGAGTCCAGCAGAGTGTGACAAAAATAGTGGGGGGCTGAGGGACATGACTTATGAGGAAGAGTCTGAGGAAACTGGACTTATTTAGTCTAGAGAAGAAAGACTGAGAGGGGATTTAATAGCAGCCTTCAACTACCTGAAGGGTGGTTCAAAAGGGAATGGAGCTAGACTGCTCTCAGTGGTGGCAGGTTCCAGAACAAAGAGCAACAGTCTCAAGTTGCAGTAAGGGAAGTTTAGGTTAGATGCTAGGAAAAAAAAATCTTACTAATAGGGTAATAAAACACTTGATCCTGTTACTGAGAGAGGTGGTGGAATCTCCATCCTTGGAGGTTTTCAAGACCCGGGTAGACAAAGCTTTGGCTGGGATGATCTAGTTGGGGCTGGTCCTGCCTTGACCAGAGGGACGGACTAGATGACCCCCTGAGGTCCCTTCCAACCCTATTATTCTATGCACTAGACAGCAGGATATTAATCATAATAATAACATCGTAGCAAAACAATGACAATAGTACACCTCCAATCTAGCACTAGAGACAACATTCTGCATTTATCCTTACACTATCCTGGTCACAAAAAGGATAATTGCAAGGGTTTTTTGTTCCCATCTGTTCCTTAATAAGACTAAGCAGCTGCACAAGGCAGTAAACGTCTCAGCATGCGTACCAGTAGTTTGCCTGGAAAAGGAGAGTTTCTACTACCAACTCCAGTTCCCTGAACAAAATCCATTTTATACTAACTAAAGTTTATAATCTGCCAAGACCCATGTTCAGGATAAAGGCTGAGAAATGGAAACATAATAAAATATGGAAGCCGAGATTGATACAATATCAACCACAGCAGTAACGCAACTTCCTTTGCTTTACTTTGCTTTCACACTGTGGGGTATTTATTATCAACCTTTTATTTGGAACCCCAACAAGGAATGATTAAATTATTCAATGGAAAATCCCACTATATAATTTTACAAAAACAATCCTGTGCTTATTCTGTTCTTGGATCTTTTGCAATGCTAGAAACTGTAATTTTTATATGGAGTATATGAAGAATTAGAAAATGCCAAGCCATTGAAGTCCAGCCACTGAATGGTTGCCACTAACAAATTTCTTTAACAACAGAAGCTACCTTCAATCTTATTACTAATAAATAAAATTTAGTTCACGCATGTCTGCAGCATCGGAGACCTAGATATTACATTAAATCCCATAATATCTAGTTACATTTAATAAAGCTGTTTTTACTGAGTAAGTGATGAACTTGGTCATTTCCCCTTCCTGCATTTGTTGCTTCACTTGCTGTGGAATTTAGCTAACTTTTGGTGAGTGAAATGGAAATTGCTCAACATATACATAACCTGATAACGCTGAACGAATGAAGCAAGTTAACCTAACAGATAAACTTTCCTGTATCTGAAAGCACATGCTCCAATAATGGAAGATGTCTCTTGATGTAACCAAATGTCCGTGCTTATTAATCAAAGTTGTTAATACTCTTAGGAAAGTTTTTTTTGTATTAATTTAGAACTGCCTATAGTCTCAGCAGCATATTTAAGGTATTTGGGTTTTGGTATAATACAAGGATTACCAAAGTTAACATGGGTCAAAGAGCTAATTAATGATCATTTCCATTCAGAGAGTTTTCTTGGATTGATTGATATACAAAATGAGTAAAGTATAAGAACAGTCACTTAGCATATCCTACAATGATTTTAAAATACCCCAAGACAAATTACATTCATATACTGCTTAGCATAAAATGATATGCATACACTACAATAATAACCAGACCAAAAAAACCCCCAATTACACAGTTTTAGATAAATATTTTTAAAAGGAACATAAAAAAACACAACAACTTTGGGCCCTTTCTGGAAGTTCTTTGTATGACCATTACGTTATGAAAGACAAGAGGGATCAAGTTAAAATCCTTGGGCATTTATACACATGTTCTACGAGTGGTGGAAAGGACTCTTTAGCGTGGCTCTCTGAGGAAGGACTCTCTTAGAGTGGCTGTAATTAAAGCACCCAGAGCGTCTCATATATCAGCGTCCCCGTACTTCAAAATGGCAGCGGGAGCACTTTATCTAAAGCTTGTCAAACAAGTACTGTACTATATGATGCCAGAAACAGATGAGGAAACAGTAACAATAATATTAACCAATTAAAAGAAAGTACGGTATGGACTCATCCAGTGATGACTAGTCCCTTTCAGACATTTAAGAATGTGTCATTTACAAATAAAATTACCATTTAAAAACAGTGTATTGTGTATATACAGTTTGCTGTTTTCTATGAATTTTAAGAAAAACAGAAAGGTCTATACACATGAACCAAGGCTTCTTATATATAACTAGAGTTGAATTTCTTGAATCTATATTGATATAAAATTGTTTCAACATGGATGCCTTATGATTTGATGTAGAACAGTTGTTTTCAACCTTTCTAGACTTAGGGTATCGCTCAAAAGACTCAAGGGACTTCTTGGAAATTGCCAACTCTTATCTTTCATTTGGTTTTTTGACAATAGAAAATAATAGAGCAAAGCATAATTTACTCTTAGAAGAATAATAGAGCAATTATTCTGTTACAAAGGACTCAGACCATGCAGCATCCCCAGTTGTAAATTCCTGATGTAGAAGATGAAATAAAAAATTCACAGCCTATTTTGAATTCTAAATAAGCCTGAAGTAAGGTGAACAGGGACCTAGTATCTCATGATAGTGCAGAAGAGAAATATATAAAAATGTATACAAATCATATGGTAGTTAGAAGTCATACATATTAAAGGCCTGAGACAAAGGGAGTGTTTCCTTTAAAGGCTTTAAACCAAATGATCTCTGGAGCAGGCCCTAAATAAATAAGAAATGTACTGTAGGTGTGTTTATTTGTAGAACTGACTCTATGCTTCTGTGAAGCCCTCTTAACAGACTATATACATATTATTTATGTGTAACCCTTCTGGTGAACACCTGTCAGCAACAATGAGGGCCGGGTTCAATTTTGGGGTACTAAATATATTTTACCTTGGCTCAAATCCCCACCCAGTTTACCTAGGAAACACTAAATGAATTACTTGGGTGTCCAATAAAACCTACACCCCTTTCCTTGCAAGCAGTGTAAACATAAAATCCAAATTCATTACAAAGTATAATTTTAAACATTATAAGCTACCAAACAAAGTCTGTAGGTGCCACCCTTTTGGAGAGGCTTTATCCAGGCAGCCTGGGACTTGGGGCTCCCCAATCGGTACATCTGGGGCCTGCACCCCTATACCTGCCCTTAAACAATGGGCTGGAGAGGGGGGCCCACACCAGAGAGTCCTATGAGCTGTTCCATGGGTTTACTGCATTGCAGGGAACTGCTAGACAGCATAGGTCCTTCTGAATTGCAAAGGACCCCTCGTTGCTCCCTGTGAAGCTGTAGTACTGATCTCCACTTCCACATAGTGGCTTTGAGGGGTTAACTGCAGTTTTCATCAGCATATTGCACCCCAAAGTTTCTAGTCTTAATCCCAGCTCTGCTGGGGCAGGAAACTACAAGAGAACTCAAAGAAAAGCCAGCCAAACAGCAAATAAGTCTGAACTGCAACCAGTGCCAACCACGCTGCTTGGTCAGGACACAGAGCTACAAAAGCAACAACATGTGCCAGGCTCAAAACATGCCAGGCCCAAAACACACAGCAAACATACAGCGGGGCTCAGCAATACAGTTATGCTGGGACACAAGATCTGTAAATCAATAAAAGGGGAATTCAGGTCTGTCCTGCACCAGGGTCTGAACATACAGCAAAAGAGCACCAGACCTACTTGGCTACAGCCTGGACATTTCGTCTCAGCTATACTGCTATGCTGAGACCTAACAGCTATGAAACAATAAAAGCAAGGCCAGGCATATCTTGGCTTGGGCCTGAACTACAACTAACGCCCAACCACACCATTTGGTTGGGGCATAAACTGCTAAAGGGACAAAAGGCGTCCTGGGTCTATTTCACTGGGCTTGGATTAGGCAGCAAAAAGCCAGCCAGGCCTATACACTACTGAGGCCTGGATAGCCAATAACAAATGCCCAGGCTTCATCCTGGGCCAAATCTGCCAGCTGAACATATGGCTGGGGTTCAGCCCTACATATGTGGACTGAAGTGCAACAGCTGTGAAACAGCAAAAAGGGCCCAGGGCTTATAGCTGCAGCCTGGACATGTAGTCTCAGCTATACCACCATGCTGAGACACTACAACCCCAATGCAGGGGGCCAGTAGGTGACGGGACTCTGTTTCCTGGTCAGTCTGCGCTAGGGAATAATACACTCATGGCATCATCCCACTCAAGGTCTGTGTGGCCAAAACAGCCAGCAAGACATACAGCTGGGGTTAAGTGACACAACTATGATGAACCCAAAAGAAGTTGCAACAGCAACTAAAACATGCCAGGCTCTTAAACCCTGGCCCAGAGCATGCCAGCAAAACTGCCAGGCTCTAACCTTGGCTAATTTGCTTCAGGGACTGATACCTCCATCACAGCATAATCCCACTCAAAACCCAGAAAAACAAAAGGGGAAAGGAGAGGGAGAGAACAGAGGTCTCAAGCCAGACTTTCTCTCCCTGTACCTGAAGCTTCTTCACATAGCTTTAGTTTGCTACTCCAGTGAAGAGTGAGGGAGACCTTCCCCTCCACCCATGGGAAGCAGGCTTTTCTGTCCCCCAGTTTAGCTTTCAGGCTTCAGCAGCCCCAGGAGGAAGAAGAGGACCAGCCCAGGTGGCCTGACCCTTAAATAACTTTCCTGACATCATCACTACAGGGTCCCAATCAAGAAACAGCATGAAAACTGCTCATGCAGACCAATCTAAAGGTGGTCAGCACTCTTGGTGAAGTGGCCTGAGTCACCAAACATGCCACAGGTTCCTTGGAGGGAATCTTAAGACAATGGGCTGGACACATGGAGGGGTGGGAAGGAAGGGAAGGGAAGTGATCCTCTTCCAGCCCCACCCGCCCCCCCATAGAACAACAAACAATATACAACCAAAAGCACACACTCTACCACACACAACCAAAAGTGTGTGTGTGTGACATATGTATATATTCTTTATTTAATATAAATACCCACTGAAAGCAGAACTAGAAATCTAGTATATTGATGTGCCAATTATTATGATTTAAATATTAATAAATAAAATATCAGTTGAGACACATAGGAAAATATGAATTGCAATATCAAAGTGAAACTTATGTTGGCTTAGTTCAGTCTTACCTCCAACAATTATTACTAGTATTTAGACAGGGGTGCAAGAAACACTGATTATGGAATAGCTTGCCTATAAGGTTAGATTTTTTTCTACACCAGAAAACAGCATTGCTTTATTTTTATCAGTATCATCAGACATGACCCAAGTAGGGTGCAGGGCCCAGAGCAAATCAGCCTATGCGGGGCCCTGCCCCTGGACGTAAGGAAGCCAGTGGCAGATTCGGCAACAAAGGGGGGTGTTGCCGAGCAGCACACAATCACCACAGCTGCTCCACCCAGCTCCATGGGGCCCTACAAAGCAAGGGGCCTGGGGCACTCACCCTGATTTGCCCCCCCTAGGGACAGCCCTGAGTATCATAGTACTTACGTCAGAGTAGCTTACTCCTGTATGGGTATTGTAACAGGATCAGTGCTCCAAGCATGGCCATCGTGGTGGATGTGTCGGTCTCGACCTGGAAGGGTGTAGGCAGTGGGGTCCTGCAGGGCTCGGTCCTTGGACCAATACTCTTTAATGTCTTCATCAGTGACTTGGACGAGGGAGTGAAATGTACTCTGTCCAAGTTTGCAGATGACACAAAGCTATGGGGAGATGTGGACACGCCGGAGGGCAGGGAACAGCTGCAGGCGGACCTGGATAGGTTGGACAAGTGGGCAGAAAACAACAGGATACAGTTTAACAAGGAGAAATGCAAAGTGCTGCACCTAGGGAGGAAAAATGTCCAGCACACCTACAGCCTAGGGAATGACCTGCTGGGTGGCACAGAGGTGAAAAGGGATCTTGGAGTCCTAGTGGACTCCAAGATGAACATGAGTCGGCAGTGTGACGAAGCCATCAAAAAAGCCAATGGCACTTTATCGTGCATCAGCAGATGCATGACGAATAGGTCCAAGGAGGTGATACTTCCCCTCTATCGGACGCTGGTCAGACCGCAGTTGGAGTACTGCGTGCAATTCTGGGCACCACACTTCAAGAAGGATGCGGATAACCTGGAGAGGGTCCAGAGAAGGGCCACTCGTATGGTTAAGGGCCTGCAGACCAAGGCCTACAGGGAGAGACTAGAGAAACTGGACCTTTTCAGCCTCCGCAAGAGAAGGTTGAGAGGCGACCTTGTGGCTGCCTATAAGTTCATCACGGGGGCACAGAAGGGAATTGGTGAGTATTTATTCACCAAGGCGCCCCCGGGGGTTACAAGAAATAATGGCCACAAGCTAGCAGAGAGCAGATTTAGATTAGACATTAGGAAGAACTTCTTCACAGTTCAAGTGGCCAAGGTCTGGAACAGGCTCCCAAGGAAGGTGGTGCTCTCCCCTACCCTGGGGGTTTTCAAGAGGAGGTTAGATGAGTATCTAGCTGGGGTCATCTAGACCCAGCACTCTTTCCTGCTTATGCAGGGGGTCGGACTCGATGATCTATTGAGGTCCCTTCCGACCCTAACATCTATGAATCTATGAATCATGCTCCCTGCTGGCAACTCAACTCCTACACCATGCTAAGGTACCCTCCGTTTGCTTCCACCTGTCACTCCTTAATCTTATTAACAAAATTTAGAAAGGAAGGCTGCACAAGGATCTTAGAGCACATTGTAGCTTGTCCTCTTTACCTGCAGATCCCTCTCGGACCCCACTGCTCCCCATCATTCTTCCTGCTAGATGGGCCTTCTTGGCCCACATGTACCCCAAGGGCACCCATTGCCCTATCAGCTAATCATGGCCTCCAACCTCCCCTGCAGCCATGTCCATTCATCATAGGTATTGCCAGTCATCACTTAGGTAGGCATTTTGCCCCACTGCAATAGACTACCTGAGTCCTCTACTCCCTTGTTGGGGTCTTGGCCTTCCCAGCTTCTACCTCCACTGCTCTGGCTGGTCCCTTTGGCCTAGACCCACTACACTGGTCCTGGCTTCTCAGACTGCAGCCTGTTTCACCCTCTTGGGTTCTTATTGGTGCACGGACTCTGGGTCCTTTGGCCCTGTGAGCGTGTTCTTGTCTAGGGTACAAATGAGATGTTAAGTCCCGCCTCTCCTCGTTATGGCATCTATCTTGCCTGCCACAACTTGATGGGAGTAAATGTAGGTGACACCAAACTAGAGGAAGATTTCCAGATTGTAATGTCCATTAGCCCATGCACCCGCTCACCTATATTCTACTTTGACTGACCATCAGTTATCTACCTGTCGCTGCCGGGTCATCGCCGCCCTGGCTCCTTCTGTTCCCATGCTAATTTAACAGTCCAGTGATCCTTACTTGCTCGAGTGTTGCATCTGATCACCCGCTAATAGCAAACGTCAACATCAGAAAGTCTCTCGCTTGTCTGGCCGGCGCCATGTTCAACCGGCCCCTTTAAAACTCCGCTCCCAATAAGCCAGCAATTCCGTTGCTTGCTATGCCGGGGAAAGGTTTCTCTCCCGGCTCTCTTCTCTCGCCACCTGCACCTCTGCGCAGGGTCTGCTTGTCACTCAGGCTTCTCACGCCTACACTACAGTTCCCCTTCCGGGGGATCTCTTCAATCAGGCTATCAGCCCTTTATACAATGTTTCAACAATCTATTAGCACTTCCTGGTGGTTGGCTGCCGGGGAATAATCGTCCTTGATTGACAATTACCCAATCTGTCCCAGGGTTCTTTGGATATACTGCAACTCTATCAAGCAATTAACACTTCCCAACGGTTCACCACTGGGAAGTGGGAGTCCTGTCTTGGTCATTAATCAGTTTGTGTCCCAGTGCCCTTGCCAAACCACATGTTTTTTAAACAAGCAGGCTCTCACCAGGGCATCCTCATAACAGGATCAATGTCTTCCTGTTACAGGCCCCCATCTTCACCTCATTCTGGGCTGTGGGTTCTCTAGCCTTCTTTCTGCCACTCCTAGGTTTATGGGCTCTCTGGCCCCAATCTCCATTCCTTTCTGGGTTGTGGTCCCCCCTGACCTGAAGCTCTGCCCCTTTCTGGACTGTGGGCTTGTTAACCCTGTTCCTGTCCCTTGTAGGCTATGGTCCTTGACCCTTGTTTTGCCTCTCCCAAGCTTTTCTCTCCCTCTTGCCACAGTCAAGCTTGCTTGCCTCCCCACTCACTTCCCTGTCACTGAATTCAGCAGTAAGGAATATGGTAGAGTAATCAGTACTGATGCTAACCCCTGGATTCTAGACCCATGCCAATGCAAGCTCTGTCAGCTGCACAAGGATGATCTGGTGAGGTAAGGGGCATGTAGCTGTATGCCCTCAAATCCTTGCACCCCTCCTGGGTCTTTCCCTGGAGTATACTATATCAGTATAAGGCATGTTTATACAATTATAACTGCATGCTCACAAAGGGGTACCAATTATTGTACCAATATAATACTGGTAAAATATATAGATATAGGTATAAATTTATATTATTTATAAATACAATATGCACATGCACATATACACACATACATATACACATACGCACACACATATGCATATATACATACATATACTTGTGGCAGCGCAGGTCTGCCACCTGATCTGCCGCCCAAGTCCCAAACTCCTAGAGCCAGTCCTGATCCGATCCAGAAGGGACCTGAGTCAGAAGGAGGAAATCAACACTTACCAGGATAGGAGCCCAGACTGGTGCAGCATGAATGAAAGAGGCTTGGTGAGAGAGGGTGGAGTGAGAGAGGCCCCAGTGAGAGGGGGCGTGGAATAAATGTGGCCCAGAATAGGGCAGTATGAAAGAGGCCTAACACTGTGCCAAGTTGGGCCCAGCCTCAGACTGGGTTATTGCACAACCATTAGACACATCTGCAAGGCATGGGACATGTGTAATGTGAGGTCAGACCATGTATGTAGTGCCATGTCAGCTGGGAGCTCGAAGGCCTGCCTCTTGCCTAATTAGCAACTTAATTATGTAATAACAAGGCATGACAGGCAAGTAGGGAAGGTGGCTTGCCCAAAGACAGGCAGGTGGGCCAGCACTGTGACTGGGCCTGGGGGTTTGCCCACTGTCACGAACGAACGAACAAACGAACGAACATCCCCCTACCTCAATAGATAAACCAATACACTTTCCAAGCATGGACCAGGGAGCAGATCCAATCAAGGATTTAGGCATGCAAGCAGGACTTAGATGGGGTATAGGCACCTAAATCCCAAATGGTGATCCAACGAGCCCCAGCCCAGCAGACAATTAATCCTGGAAGTACCTAAAATCCATAGATGACTTAAGTTTTGGGTTAAACTTCCCCATGTGCCTAGAGTTGTGCCTAGAGTGCGTAGCCAGACTGTACCAGTCTGAACACCTCAGCACCTACCTCACATCTAAGCTCAGTAAAGATCCAGAAGTTAGGGAGCAGTTAGGCTAGGGGTAGGCAACCCCTGGCATGGGTGCCAGAACATGACACACAAAGGGATTTTGCTTGGCATTTGTACCTTGAGGGGTACTGCAGGGAAAGGGCCAGGGCTGTGCTGCCACAACAAGGATTGGGCCTCTCGCAGCTCCCCTACTGTCTGCCCCTGGTACACCAACATCTTACAAGTTGAGGTTATGAGTATTTTTGGCATTGTACCCAAAAATGTTGCCAACTTCTGAGTTAGGCATTTGCCTTATCTCCCGAGAGTCCAACCTGCTAGGCATTCTTGCAGCAAGCTTAACATACTGGCATGACTGGACTTCTTACAAAAAGCAGTGGAAGCCACAATGTCTTTTTAAAGAATACCCCATGATACCGCTGCCCACCTTTTGTCTAATAGTTCAATGCAGTGGTTCTCAACCTTTTTAGACTCAACATCTTCCTGAATAGACTTGAGGAACATCTTGGAAAATGTCATGACAGCCTGGTTAAGAATCACTGGCTTAATGGTTAGGGCTCATAACAGTGACAACTGCAGGCAATTTCTTTCTCTGTCTGAGGAGGTTCAAACTCATATCTCCCAAGGAACCAGGCACAAGCCTCCTTTAGGTATGGACATTCCCCATTCCTCCAGTTGCAGTTTGTGCCAACATACTGAAAAGAATTTAAGATTCATTGGGTCAAAAAGGAAGAACAAGTCTATCTGTAGCCCTATGTTCAGGATACTAGCCTAGGAGAAGAGTTCTATATTCTGGTCTCTTACACCAATAGCCTGATCTCACTTTGATGGAAACTTTATATACAGAAATTATTTAATGCAGCATGGTGGTTTACTGGGTGGAAACAAACAGGTAAATACTTTGTGATGATTCAGTTGTCACAGTGCTGATCCCTAGACTATGTATTATCCTTAAACAGAAAAGTACATGAACCAAAGATGGAGATATGCTGAGCAGGAGCCATTTGACCATACATAGGCTCACAGGCAAAACAGTCAACTTTTACCAGGCCAGTGCATTGCTGGAAATTACAACATATTCTCTCTACAATCAGAATTCCTCTTAAGTCTAATAACAGCTCATGTTCTTAACATCATAATTTATTCTTTTTATCATCTGTTTTTGAGAAACAAGATTACAAGAGATAATATACAAGAGAGTACTGACAAAAGATTTTAAAAGGGCACTAAAATATAGGAAAGTCACACACTCCAATGGTAAGACAAATGGAATGTTTATGAAACACTCTTTATCCTAGGATACTTGCTAAAGTTTACTGGATGCCTCCAAAACGCTGAAATATTTAGTTCTTGCTATACCATGGCTTATCTGTAATACTTATAAATTTAAGTAACTCAACAGATGTCTATTGCTTTAGTTAATGTTCACTCTAAGTCCTGTAACAATCATTCTTTCAAACTATGAACACCACAAACAATACTGATCTTTATCAGAGTACACTGTCCAGAGTTACAGACTTACTTTTCAGGAGTTGTTATATATCAATACATAGTTTCACTTTTTTCCTGAATGTAAATGAGTATCATGTTGTTTACAATTCATATTTTTTCTTGTAATCAAATCCACAAAGTTCCAGTGTTGCTTCATCCATTACAATCTACATTATAGAAGCTTCAGACTTCTTAATTTATTGTATGCAGAATCAGAGGAAACGCTGTTAAGTCACAGCATTTCTTCTATTGTTCTTGCTGGTCAACCAACTTTACTGTAATTTAAAATAACTTTTTTCCTTATACTGTACATGTATTCCTTCTTATGTCTCTTACTAAGAGTATTTACTCTTTCCCTTTTTCTTTGGATTTCTATTCTTAATATAATTTGTTTTGCATTTTCAAATAATATGCCTATTTGTTTCACAAGTATCCTGTCTCCTTCTTCTGTCCTTCCCCTTCTCTCACCCAGTTGCTGATTTTTTTCCATTCATGCACCTGCCCTTTTTCTTCATGTGTACATGCATGTGCACGCACACACATTTTTCCTTGCTTAGCTCTATACAAAGGTACCTGCCTAATGCTGAAGTAGCTATACACATTCAGCCATGCATTTGCTTAAACATGTGCTTAGTCCCTTAGCCACATTACAATATATACACCGTCACACCTAGCCACATTTCCACATAGTTACTGTCTTCTGTCTAAAGTGAAGCCCATTCAGAGGTTTTTGAAAGAATGGGTCCTTGAACCCCCTAAAGGAAAATAGTTTGACTGCTGATGGAAGAAGAATGAAGGAAGCTCAGAGTCATGAGAAAGCTTTGCAGTGAACAGAGGTTGCCTGTGGGATACAGCTGTTGGCTACAAATGTCCAACTCGGGATCCTTAAAATTCTAGTTTATTAGGCGGATTGAAACACTGTAATCATAAACCTTGGGGCTGGTCCCCCACCCCACACACACACTAGCAGGCTACAGAGTCAGGTATACCTATCCTACAATCGCTGGAGTCTGTCGTTGAGGCTTCTTTCAGCATGGTGTTATCTTCCAGAAGGGAGTCGCCGGCTGGTCCTTCTGGCTGGACAGGTCTGGTCGAGTTGGAGATCAAGACGGCGTCACTGAGGGTCACTTTTCACTGCCTTTTAATCTGTCCCTGGCAGACTTTGGTGACTCCCCAGTTTTCAGGTTTGTCCAATCCAGGGGTCATTACCCTCGTGGGACTTCCCCCCCCCCCCCTCGGTGGCTACTGGATGGCATCTGTCAGCCCCAGGGGTTGTCCGCATGTATGTGCAGGTTTGGGAGTCCGTTGATGAATTTAGAATAGGGCTCTGGGAGTGGTCAATCTGGAGATATTCAGCCCAAAAGTTGGTCCCCTGCATTGATTAACTCATGCCAGGGCTTCTAGCCCTTGATCAGTGACGTTTAGAGATTTCCCGGTTGCTACATTGTCTTCTATTGAGTTCTTCCGTTGGCTGATCTGCAGCTTCCCAGGTGTTAGTTGCTGCCTGCTTCCATGTTACACATTCAATCATGTTACACATTCAATCACTGATTCACTCGCTCTTTCAGGGGCCAGCCTGATACAAGGAAGGGCATTTTGATTCCTACCCTTGTTAACATTGTTACAATGTATAACTTACTAAAACACATTTAGTTGAAAGGTGAGGAGTATAAAATATAAGCTACAAATGCCATGGCACACAAATAGATAAAAATACCAAAATACAAGGGGAGATACAAAATGCACACGTACAAATTTTAAAACACAATTCCTTATCTTAAAGTGAGAGAGAGAGAGGAAGGAAGAAAAGGTAGAAAAAGAGAAACATATCCGAAGAAGGGAGAGCAAATGCAGGCAAGAGGAAGAGGGGGCTTTCTGCTACATAACCAATAAAGGACTTAGACCAGGTGTAGACAACCCCCGGCACAGGTGCCAGAGCATGGCACACAAAAACATTTTGCTTGGCATGCATGTCTCAGGGTGGACGGGGAAGGAGCCAGGGCTGCGCTGCAACAACAAGAATCAGGCCCCTCATAATTCCCCTACTGTCCACCCCTGACATGCCAACATCTTACAAGTTGAGGTTGCAGGTGTTTTGGGGCACTCTGCCAAAAACATTGCCAGCCCCTGACTTAAACCATAACACAGAAGTTAGGTGGAAGGTAGGCACTAAAATCCAAAAGTGGGTTACAAAAAAATCCCACTCAGGTTTTATATAATGCTATAGAGGCACCTAACCCCATGGGTACCCCCCCTTTTTTTTTTTAATACCTAAAACTAGGTGCATAGAGATGCGCCAATAATGTTTGCCCAGTCTGAACAGCTTTGTGCCTAGCCCACACCTAAACCCACCCAAGATCTTCTGCTTAAATTCTCTTAAAGGCTATGCATGCCCAGCATAGGTCAGAATACGGCTATGCATGCCCAACAATCTGCTATGCATGCCCAGAGCACACTAACAGCATCTAGAAGCTACTGTACACCAAAAGCATCTATCTCCTCACAAAATTCAGTTGCTGTTTTCAAACATGCTGGGGTTGGTGGTAGTGCCTGCTTTTTATATAGCCTAGTGCTTACAGCTCTCACCCAGGATATAGGAAACAAGGATAAATTATCTTCTTAACCTAAGGATATTCAGACAAGCACTGTCTTCATCCAAGGAAACTGCCTTAATAATCAAGCTACATGCTAGATGGCAGGCATTCTCCAACCATCCTGCTGAACCTGTACCACTCTGCAGAGAAGAATGCAAAGCAGAGACAGAGCCCATGAGGGGACATAGTAAGGCAGGGCCAAATCCGGCCCACAGGGGCCCCTAAAAAAATTAGTAAATTAATATTTATTTGTTCCTGGCTGCCTATCAAATCTGACAGCAGCAGGTGCAGTAGGACCAAAGGGAAGCCCTCAACAGGACTGAGCAGCCCAGCCTCGCCCACCCCAAGCCCCTTCCCCCACCCTTCTTGCCCCACCCTGTTCCGGCAACCCGTGGCTCCCAGCTGCATTGCCAGACCAGGGAGCATGGGGCCTCACCGGTATGTGTGTGTGTGTGTGTGGGCAGGGGAAGAGTGCGTGTGTGTGCGCATGTGTAGGCAGGGGCAGTGTGTGTGTGTGTGTGTGTGTGTGTGTGTGTGTGTGTGTGTGTGTTCATAGGGTGAGTCCCACATGCATACCCTACCATACACATGCACCCACACCCCCCTCGCACTACTATACACACAGTCTCACACCCCCCCCCACACACCCCAGCAACACCCTCACACAGCCTCCCACAAACCCCATACCCACCTTCCCCTCACATGCCCACACACACTCACAACCCCCCACAAACCTATACACCCCCCAACAATATACAAGAGTAAGACTTCATTTTAAGCTATTGTGTGATCATCTCTGCATACACTACACAAACACATGTAAATCAGGTCAAAAATATTTTTTGAAATCAAATTAATGCATGCTGTAGATGTTTGCTTTTTAGAACATAATTTGGTATTTTTCTGGTTCCGAGACGGCAAAACCCCTTGCTGAAAGGAGTACTTCCAGGGGCAAGAGGAGGGACTTCAGGGAGCAAAGGGATTAGGGGGCAGAACTTCCGGTCACAAGATGGCAACCAGGGGGCAGGGCACCTGTCAAAGGGTGGTGCTACCCATGCAGCCCTTGACAGCTTGCCAAAACTTGATAAGCGGCACACACCTGAAAGGAGGTAATCCTGGTTCTGGTCTTTGCATCAGACTTCTTTTTGTACCATTGGCAATGCATAGCAGGTGCATGCAAGTGCATGTGCACCCCCTGAGCTTGGTGGTGCACCCCTTGCAAAAAGTGCTGCTGATGCTCACCATCCTCTTCCACCCCCACCCTCGCCTCTGACACTGCCGGTGGCATCTGTGGGCAGTCCCCGATCACTTCTGGCTGTAGTGACGCTGCCGGTGGCCTCTGCAGGTCGTCACTGACTGCTGGTTGGCGTTCGCTCCCCACCGCCACCAACATTGCCACAGCTACCTGTAGGAGCTCACTGCTTAAAGCCACCACACCTATGCCGCCGAAACCTCTGCTGCCACCTGCGTACGGTCGCCATGCCCCCCCAGCCTCCAAGAGAATGCGGCGTTCATATTTTATACTCTAGTCAATGACTGTTTGAGGTACCTCAGCTTTCTATTACATATAGGCCTGGAACTTTGAAGAAGCATTGCTTTGGGAACCTGGGTTTGGTGGAGAATGACATACTTGCAGCACACCATTTACCTGGAAATGGGAAGAAAGCAGAAAGAGGTTCTGTCTCTCAGATGAACCCTTCAGAAGCCTGGGTTGGTGGTGGGTTCTTAACACTGAGGAGATGTCATTGTATGGAGTGGGATCAGGCTACCTGCACCTATGGAAATTCAGGAACAGTTGCTGCCAGCTAATGAGAGCAGAGTTATATATGATGTTTGGCACAGCAGCCTCTGAAATATGTTGTGCTGTGTTTGAAAGAGAGAAGAGCTATAAACCCTGAAACTGACTCTGGTTAGTTCAGCCATGAATACACAACTAAGAGAGCATACACTGAACATGTATTTCACAAGTTTAGGAGGCTGCACAAAGTGTACTCTCAAGCTCAGCATGTGATTTTTTTCCAAGTCAAATCCAAACATGTCACTAGAATTCTCAAAAGCATCATAACTTGATAAGTGCAATTTCCATACCAAAGGCCATTCCCTTGTTCCCCCATCCCCACAAGTCATTTTGGCTATGGAGGTATCTAGAAAGTAAAGTTGTCAAAAATTCATTGGTATTGTGGAAAAAGCTATGTTTTTTTTCTGCTCCACTCAAGCTAAACATAGCCTAAACCAATTCTTGCTCAAAAAAAAAAATCTTAAAATAAATACATAAATGAAAGGCATAAAAACAAAATACCTTCTGACTAGAAAACAAGCCTAGAAAATGTCAGTGAAAAAGCAAATTCTTCAGAAAGTTAGGAATGTTTTAAAATAGGGATTTAAAATGGAACCATTAATCTTCAAAAACTATAGTAACCATTGCACTCCTAATATAAATATATTGTTTATGTGATTGTAGCTTTCACCTTTGCTATTAGTCTACCTGTTCAAGGTAGAAAAATTATAAATTTTCCTTTTGTTTTTCTGACTTCCTATTCCTAACTTTTTTCTTTTAAAACTATCCATCATTCCTCTTATTCCCCTCCCCACTTCTCCTCCATATAACTGGCACATTTTCTGCTGCATAATTAATTCTGCAATTCTAATTCAACAATTTCTTCTGATCTTGAAATCTCTTTGATTCTATAAGAAATGTAGATGTTCAGTACATCTAAAAATGAGGCCAAAAGAGGTTTGCTGTGGTAAAGGCTATCATATCAAATCCATAGTCTCTCAAGCCGGAATTAAAAGACAAAATCTTGGAATTGTCTGTCTTTTCCTTCTGTTTTTGACAAGCTAAATTTTCTATTAATCAGGAAGTGACAAAGAGCTTAACAGTCTAAGAAAGACTCTTTCAACTGTGACAGGCTCAGGACCCAGGGGTGGCTGTGACACTCCCTGGTGGGCCAAGTAATTTCTGCCCCAGCTCTAACTCTAGTGGGCCTTCATCTCCTTACTCACCTGCCACACCTTTGATATTATTATTTTAATGGAAAGAAGGTTGCCTGGGAGACTTAAAGTAAACCTGCTATTGTTCTCATGTTCAGCTTTGACCTTTTTGGCCTCTGCCATTTTTGCTCTCGCTGAGCCCTCTAACTCTAGTCCACTGACTGAACTGAGTTTCAAAACTCCAAGCTTTTTGTCTGGTCTTCCAAGGCCTTTGTCTATGCCCTCTTTTGGGCTGCTGAGCCTCCTTGGGCTCTCAGTCCCTCTGTATCTGGGTCCCAGGCCCTGTCTCTGCCCCACTTCAGGCTTCAGGCCCTCTGGCCCCCAAGTCTAAGTCTTGCTCTTCTTTGGCTTCTGGGCTCCCTGGCCCCAGTCCCCAGGCCCATCTGTTCCAAGGCCTGCCTCACCCCTCTTGGGCACTATGGGATTGCCCCATATGGGCTCTATGAGACTACCCCATGTGCTAGGTGCACCCTGCAGGCACTAGGGGTTCACTGCACCCCCCTGGGTGCTCTGGGACCTTCAAAACACCCTACACAATCCCCCCCAATACCAGGTCAAACACAAGCCCTTCTGGCTATAATTAAACTCCTACCTAACCCTGGGTCTCAATCAGCTGCTGGCCCTCAACTTCCCTAGCTGTCCCAGGGCCTAGCATGCTCAGTTTGCTGCTCAGTTGCAAGCATCTCTAGATAGCTCTTACCCACTCAGCTGCCAGAGTCAGACTGCCCGCCCTAGCCCTGGCCCTGCTTTATATCTCTCCCAATGCCCTGCCCCTTCCAGTCAGATGACTCCCCTGGGTTGCTTGCAGATGCCTGCTATTTAATCTCATTAGCCCATTGTCACAGAGCACTAAGGTGCCCTGTGCCTGAAGAGAGAAAAAAACTGCTAAAGAAGGAGCCCTAGCGGTGATTAGGGAGCACAGCTGTGGGTTGCCGGGGCAACTAATGAGAGTCAGCTGGCCGGAAGGGGCAGGGCCTGGCCCTTATAAAGCCCAGAAGCAGAGGCCAGGTAGTTCCTTGCCAGCAGTTAGAGAGGCAAGAGTTCTCTCAGCCATGGCACAAAAAATGGTGAGAACTGGAAGTACTGCTTGAGCAGAGTTACAGAAGGCAGCTTGGGAGGCTTGAGCTGTGGTGTTAAGTTATAGCCAGGCAGCTTCAATTTGGGTTACAGCCTAGGGGCTTGTGGTTTTGCTTTGGTGTTGTTACTTATTACACCGGTGGTTTGGGTGAGGCTATAGGGGTTGGAGGAGGCCTCATTGGGGACTCACAACAGAGTCACAACAGGACCCCAGTGCCCGAGTGGGCACAGCATACTCATAGGGACCCACAGTGGTGTGGGGGCCCTAGCGCCAGTGAGGGCGCAGCTTATGGGGTGCTTAGACCCCAGCCCCAGAGAGGAGGCGTTTGAGAAGCCCCAGTGTGGGCATAGCAAGCCCTAGAGAGGGGCAACTTTAAGAAGACCAAGTTGGGCACAACGAGTCCCAGGAAGGAGCAGCCTTTTTAAGAAGCCCAGTACGGGCGTAGCAAGCCCCAGAGCCAGGCAACTATTGAGAAGCCCCAGTGCGGGCGTGATGGCCCCAGGAAGGGGGCAATATTTTAGAAGCCCAAGTGTGGGTACGACGAGCCCCAGGGAGGGGCCACTATTGAGAAGGCCCCGAGAGAGGACGACAGCATTGAGAATCCCAGTGCGGGTGTGACGAGCCCCAGGAAGGGGGCAATACTTTAGAAGCCCAGGTGTGGGCGCAGAAAGCCCCAAGGAAGGGGGCGGCATTTTAGAAGCCCGAGTGTAGGCGCAGAGAGAGCCCCAGAAGCGGGGGGGGGCATTATTGAGAAGCCCCAGTAAGGGCATAGCAGGCCCCAGGAGGGGGCACTATCGAAAAGGCCCAGATAGGGGGCAACAGCGCAGAGAAGGCCCCGAGAGAGGGCGATAGTGAAGCGAAGGCCTGGAGTGGGCAAGGAGAGCCCCAGGAGGGGGCGTCAGTGCACGTAGAGAGACAAACCAACGTCTATCCCATCTGCGAGGCTTGGGGCGTGGCATCAGGGGTGGCTGGAGCCACGCATAGCCCATAAGGCTAGGGTGCCCCGAAGCACCCATTTGTGCTGGACAAGACCCATGAGGGGTCCAGGAGTCTGTGTCCAAGAGGGCATAAGGCAGCCTCCCAACTAATTCAAACAGCAAAGACATGGCGGGCGAGAATCTGAGGGTTCCCTTGGGCTGACTTGACACGGAGAGGGGGCCTCAAGGAGATCACGGCCCTCCTGCAGGACCCCGCCGTGACACCCATCTCTATAGCAACCCAATCCCAGCTACACCCTGCCTGTCTTTCAGGGCTCTCCATGGGCTACTTCTCTCCGAAAGAGGGCAGAGAGCCCCAAGCTCTATCACACCAACCTGCAAGATCTCTAAATTAAACCAACCCAAACATTCAAACCTTAAATGGCATTTACTCTTCCCTCCATAATACGGAAGCAAGGAAGATTCTTTGGTGTGTTAAATCTGTTGCAAGATACTTTGACTACCTTATTTTAGGAAGTTGTCAATGCATCATATAAAATACACACGTATATAAAATGTATTTGTTCATTTGGAAATACAAAATATCTCAGTTATTTGAACTTTAAGTAGAAAACTTAAACCAGAGAGTTACAAATTTCATAACATAAAGGCTAACATAATATGAACTACACTGGCTTTGCATGACCCCTCTATGGCTGAAAATGCAGAAGTCACTTTTTTGCAATTCACAAAATATATTTTGAAATATAGAAGTTGTAGTCAACTTAGCTTTTATCATGAAGTTCAACTTTTTAAAATAGTGCACTATAACTTGTAACTTATTTTTGTATTTTAAGACTGGTTTTAATTAAAACCACCTACATTGTATTGCACTAAATTTATTTAAAAATGCATGTAAAACACTTTCAATCCATATGATTCATATAGCTACCTATAGTTAGGTTTTTAAGAGAAGATAAAAAAACCTTTATTACCAATAAATACAGTGTGTTTGTGTCTGTGTGTCCATTTGCAGAGAGTGACTTAGAGTAGAGTGCACACCTGTCTGTGTGCACGCCTGTGTCTGTGCACGTTTGGCTATAGCTGGGGAGGAGGAGCGGGGAGAGCAGGGAGAAGAGGGAGGTATGTGCCCTCCCACCCCAGCCTGGTGGGGTCCACCCAGCCTTCCCCCACCAGCACGAGGAGGGGAAGGGCCCCTTCCCCACCCCTGCAACCCAGCTCTCATGGGGAGCAGGAGGCCTCCAATTTTGTGTTTTCCCATGGCTCCAATACATCTTAATCTGCCTCTCTCTAGATCTGTGGGGAGTCCTGCAGGCCAGATCATGTGGCTGTGTGCACCAGATTGCACTGGCACATGGTGAGTCTGGTGCACAGGATCCATCCAAAGCTGGATATGGTGCATGGGATCAGGTTGGCTTGCAGGGTTGGGCCAGTGTGCACAGCCATATCCAGTCCAGGGGGTGGGCCAGTGGGCATGAGTGCACCTGTAGACTGATCCCATGCACAGGATCCACCCATGGAATGGCCCTACACTGTTCATCCAGTCTATGGGGCTGGACTGTTGAGCACCACTGTGTTAATCTCTTCATTCCTCCTTTGGTTTTCTTCTTCCCGCAAAAAGAAAATGAAGCAAAACAAAACACCACACCTCCTCTTTCTTCTTGCAAATTACTATATTTTCTGTTTAGTCATTCAAATAGCTGTAGACTGATTCTCAACTTGATTCTACCAGTACAATTTGTTGACTTATTTCTGTGTACAGACACTCGGGGAGGTTAGATTGAGTTAAAAATAGCCATGTGATCTCAGGTAAGTTGGAATGGGAGGAATATTGGTAAAGGAACTGGTGGGCCAGGCAAGGTCTGCATGGGGGGTTGCTGAGGTCTTGGAGGGTTTGATGGGATCATGGCGATTTTGGGGGGCTTGGTGGATAGAAGCTCTCTCCCACATCTCCTGGGACCAGGGGTTATTTTCAGCTCCCCCCACCCCAGAGAGCCTCCCCGCAATGAACCACCCCTCCCCTCACCAGGTCTTACTTCTTTGGCTCCCCTACCCCTATTCCTATCTTTGGCTTCCGTGTTATCCCTCTCACCCCTCCCCTCACGAGGTCTTACTTCTTTGGCTTCCAGCTCCAGTGAATCCTGATAAAACTGGGACCAGAAGTGCTTGCAGGATGGGGGTTTTGATGGGATTGTGGAGGGAGGGTTGTCCATCTGGGGGTGGGGCAAGGAACCAGGGGCCTAAAAACAGCCCAGTGCTGGAGGCGGGGTAGGAAAATCATAGCCCCGGGATAGGGCCAGCAGCTGAGGTTTTTCAGCCTTGGAGCTGCACTGGGAATTGTGCAGAAGTTTGGGACAGTTAGATCAGTCCAAACATAGCCAACGCAATCTAAGTTAGATTACCTAGGAGGTAGGGTTAACTTGGATCAGGTCAGCCATTTTAGACCCATCTACTCTTCCTGGAACTTCTGTAGTTTTTACTTAGATCAACCTAAGTAGGGATCTGTGTAAGGTCTGCATCTGGGCAAACTAAGATAGAACAGGTGGCATTTTTAACACTCTCTAACCTCCCCAAGCATCTGTGTGCACCCATAATGGAGTGGCACTATTTTAAGCTTGCTGTAATGGAGTAGAGAAAACAGGTCCTACATTTCAAATTTGGTGTAAAATTGGACTAGACATCAAAACTAATAAAAATTTTGGTCTACACTACATCAATGAAATTGCATTGTCTGCTTGGAATACATCTCCACCTCCACTATAAAGGTTTTTCTTAATAAGCTTGTTAAGCATTTCCCAATTTGCATAACAGCAATGGCTGTTATTCCAACCATATATATTAGACTTTGAGATTCATACCTGTAACCTTCTTTGTATTTACAAAACATCTAGTTACTTTGCATAATTAATTGTATAAAGACTGCAACACTCATCTTATTTAACTGCCATATTTACCCAAATACAAGATGACCCTGAATACAAGACAACCGCCCCAGTAATTAAATTCTGGATATAAAAAAATTATAAACTTGTTATAATTTTCTAGGTATAGAAGCTAATTATCGGTAGTTTGTCTTGAATTTGCTCCCCTTCCATTGCTACAGCATGAAAAATAAATGGGGAGGGGCAGTCAGGTAGCCCCTTTACCCTCTCCCCTCCCCACAACTTCTTCCCCCTTCACTTTTTCCCTCCCTCCTTACTGGCAGACCCTGCTGTCCCTGAGCACAAAAGTGAGGAACAAATTTGAAAAAAACAGACCTTGAAATAAATATAGCTGTAGTAATTTGCATATAGTATCCATAGACTTAATATAGCTGGAATGGATGCATTTTACAGTTTTTGAAACAGCTGCAAGCTTAGAACAAGTACTCCATAAATGCATTTTTAAGTAGCACTTCTGTACTTACTTTTATTTAGTACAAACTATGCATAATATCAGTCCAAAGCCAAAAGGCTCATGATTTACTATATAATTGCTGTTGACTGGGCGTCAGCAGTCAACTGCATTTCAAACCATGGTGACCCCACACCTCAGCACTGCTCAGTATGCATGGGTGCAGACAGAAATTACAATTTTCACCAAATCTGGCCACAGAAAGCAGTTTATAGCTGTGACCAAACACAAGTGCATGGCTACAGACAGCTTTAAAATGGCCAATTAGGAGAAAATCTGACTCCTCATTACGTGAGGTATCAGATAAAGATGTTTCAAAATGTAGCGTCTTTTGTAACTTGTGTCTGCTAAACTCCCAGCCTGTCACTGTTATCAGAATGGGAATGGGGAAAGGGAGTAAAGGAAGTTCAGTCTAAGGGGTTGTCAGCCTCCCCTGGAGGGTGGGGTGGGCATATGGCAACCAGCACTTAGATTCCCCTCCCCCTGGAACCAACAGTGAACTTCTGTTTGTTCTGGGGTAACCTTGTAACTCAGACTGTTTTGCAACAATTGTTTTAAGTTACAGCTGGGAGCTGCACTTCTGTGTGTACTCCAGATACCCTCCACAAAGGATCCATGTGCTAATGAGCCCCGCACTTATGGCGGGAACCAGGTGTTCTTGTCATGAGTCCTGAAATCCTCCAAAAATGCAGATGAGGCATAGGGCAGCCTGTACCGGCTCCACCTCATGGAGGGTGGGGCCACACTACTCATATGCAACAGGCTGAGAGAAGGGGCAACAGAGAGATTCTGGGTGGTGATGTCTGCCAGACATTTAAAGCTGATGAAGAAGCAGGGTTAATTGAAAATGGGAAAGAAAGGTGCAGCTCAGCTGTGGGAGTGAAGAGGAAAAATGTGTTCAGTGTAGTGACTCACTATGACTTGAAAAAGAGTTGGCACTGAGGAGGACTGAGCACAATGGCCACTACAACATATTTTATTCAGGTGGGTTGTACTGAACTAATCTATCATTGTGGTAGATTCCCTGAGCTGAGCAGAAGAGCAGTCTGAGAGAAGGAGGCCACAGTGAAGCAAAGATTGGGTCCATGGCACATGCACCACTTCTCCATTGGGGGGGTGGGGGGAGGAGTAGCGCTAATGAAGGTGGTGTTGCTACTATCAGTGCTTCTGTACACCACGCTGGTCTTCTCCTCCCCCTCCCCCCCACCAAGTGTGTCTCCCACAGAATCCAGAAATCCACGTGCATTTTCTTCTGGGGATCCAGAATGGAGAAGGTGGCAAGGAAGACCCTATACAAAAGAAATGGGATGGGGGCAGGGGGATGCCAGACATCCACCTGTTCCTGCGGGCATGGTACACAAGCCAGATCTGCAAGCTGGCAACCAGGCCAGCAACCAAAACAGCCTGTCTTGTCAAGTATTTTACAGGTCACCTCCTAAGACTGTGGGGGTATACACATCAGCCAAAGGGAGACTGTGCACCATGGAATAGCCCTGGTTTTACAGGGTGCTGAACGAGTTCCAGAGTGGTTATGGGCTACAGAAGGAAGGCCCAGAGACCATGTCCAACCACAGGAAGATACAAAGGCAGCCAGAAACAGAGACAAGCTATCGACCATGGAGCTGCTCCCTGACAACAACTGCCAGGCCGTCTGGGACCAGAACTTCCACAAAGACCTATGAAAAGACCACAAAGACTTGAAGACCACAGAGACTTGGCTCATAGCTCACTGCATACTCCCACCGAAGGTATGGAGGCACAGAGTGAGGTGAGAGACTAGACCCAGCTGCCCCAGGGGAAGTTGTCAAGGTGAGAAAGAGATCATCACCACCTCCTTTGGCTCTGCCCCTATGTCAGAGGAGTGTGGAAAAAGGTAAGCCAGCTCCTTGAGGAGGCTCATGACAAGGGAGGCAGCGCTGTATGGACACCTGTCTAAACATCAGGGGTCCCAAACAGCCTGCTTCGACCAGTTTGTGTCCTGCATCAGGAGCACCCTTTGGCAATGCAGGAACCTACTGGTATACAGTCACACTGAGCTCAAGCAAACGGACTGCATTAAAATGTTTCTGAGCGAACTCCAGTACTACTACCAGAAAGCGGTGGGAGAGGATGGAGAGGATGCAGCCAACTCCACCTGGAAAAGAGACACTTGGCACAGGCTGTTCAAAGCCTCCCCAGGAATGGAAGTGGATGAGGAGAAAGAAGAGAACAGCCATGCAACTGGACCTGGAGACAGCAAGAAGGACAGCAACAGGATCATCATCAGCAGAAGTGACAGTGACATCAACAGCACTGGACTCAAATGTCCATCATTCAAGGACTGTGAATGAATTGAGAATGTAAACCCCAAATCAGGGTCTGGACTAAGGGAATGTGTTTGGATTAGGGAAGAGAAGTGGGTGGGAGCACAGGGCCACAGGGGAAAGGGTGAGTTTATTGTAACAGGTGCACAGGTTTCTTAATGTGGTTTAAAAAGTGTGATGGAAAGCCTATAATAGAGGATTTATATAGAGGACACATATATATGTATAGTGACGGCAGCGTGCCACCATCATGGGCACAGACAAAGGGCAGGAAGGGTTGCGGGGCAGACACAACCCTGAGACAGAGCCCTGGGCGGGGTTACTTACCTCCGGGAGAGACGGCGGCGTCGGAGCTGAGACCGCGGCAGCAGCTGCAGCCGCAATTACAGCCGTGCTAGCTGGCATTACACCGGTTATTTAAGCAGCTGTTCCCAGTGAGGGAAACAGCTGAGCCAATTGCGGCGGCCGCTGCAGCCGCTGCAGGAGAGTTCAAAAGCCCCGGCAGCACCCGCGGGCAGGGGGAGCGAGAGAGAGGAGAAGGTGGGCAGCACGGCCGGTGTGCTGCAGCTCCCCCTTGGGAAAGGCATCAGCAAGGCTGCGCCGGACCCACGCTGAACCTGAGGCAAGGTTCGGAGCCTCTGACAGAGGCAGGAGGAGGATCGAAGACTCTATCGGAGACAGGTAGCAGGAAGCTCCCTGTCCTACCCCAGGTAGGGAGCGGAGAAGCACCAGGATCCCTCTCGGGAGGAGGGAATCAGGGGGAGCGACGGGGCCCCCAGCACAGAGGAGCAGGTACCTTAAGGGAAATAGAGATAGGGGTAGGTGGAGCCATCCCTAGGGATTGCTGGGTCCCGGACACCAGTCCAGGAAGTCTCCCCGCCCAGGCAGAATATTATTTCTAGAGGAAAAGGGGAGGAAGAAGGACTGCCAGAGCTAGCTGAGGAGCCAGCAAGAGTAGAAGACAGGCTGGCCCAGGGATATCACTAGGCCTGGGTCCCCACAGTTGGAGGAAACCAACAGCAAGCCTGCAGTGCACCACAGGCCACCATACCACAAGCAAGTGATCGGTTGGCGAGTGGAAAGGGTGTAGGGGTGGCGGAGCCCCGTGGAACAACAGAAGTGTCAACCGTGAGTACACCTGCACCGGGGAACCCCTCAATTAAAGAACTCCACTGAAACCCTCTCACAAATCAAACATAACAGCAAAGTCGTGGCAGGTGGGACAAGGGGAGGAGCTACCTAGACGATGGGTGATACCGGACTCGAGACATCTGTCATCACATATATATATATATTTCATTTTTAAAATTGGGATAGGTTCCCTATTTACCTGGCAGGGGAGATACCATGGTTATCTGGGTGGTTTTATAGTATTGTGTAGTGAAGGATGGAGACCTGTCCAATGCACTACAGAAAGGTTCCTCCTATGAGAGTCTGCTATAGTCCCCCAATGAGAGTAACTTGACTACATGCCTATTTTATGGACATGGGGATTTCCCTTTAGCTTGCTTCTTTGGCTGATGGATAAGGGCAAGCAAGATTCAGGGGCATCTGAACTCCAAGACCTCTGGGCTTGGGGCCTGCATATAGGATGCCTGCCATGGATCTGAGAGCATCTGAAACCCCAGGCTGAAGAGGGAGGGAAAATATTTGCCAGGGGTAACACCACATGGACCTGAACAACTGGGTTGTGCTCAATGGATTAAATTTAGAACTAATTTGACTGATTTGGCCTAAGACATGAAGTTAAAAAAAACTGTGGTAGGCTCCTATCAGCATCTTACCTGCCATGATCAACCAGGTTGTTTTTGCTGATACAGATAAGAATCTTGAGTTCCTGCCACTCAGATGAGGCACAGGGGGATCAAAGACCCCTAGACCAGGTCTGGAAACCCATAAACAAGATGGAGATGGGTGGTGAAAGATACTTCCCAGTGAACGTATGGGTGAAAAAGGAATATGTGGAGGCCCCAGGAAAGCTGACAATGGGAAGGAAGGATTTTGTAACCAAGATGCTTCAAGACCTACTAAAGGTAATACTTATAAAGTTGCATTGGCTCATTGATATGCTGGGAGTTAGAGTGGGAGCTCTGCTTCAGAGATCCCAAGAGAAGAGCCAATTTCTGGGAGCAGCTGCATGCAACCACAGGGAATCCCAGGTGAAATTCTTTGAATTTGCTCTGGAAGGCTCAGGAAAAGAGAAGCTAGTCACAATTAAATGAATTCTGGCCTAGTAAAAGAGGAGGACTTGAGCTTGTGGTTAAAAAGCCACTGTGAGAAAATGGAAAAGGTTGAGAAGGTCCTGGATGAGGTGGGACTGTGCACTGGAGCCTGGAAATCTGAATCCAGGACAGGTGCAGCACCTCCCCCCTTCAGTCTCCCTGGGACCCCATAAGGGTTTCAACTTCTACCAGGGACAACCCACACTCTGCTGGGAATGCAGGGAGGAGGGACACCTAACCACACAATACCCAATAAAAATCTGTACCATGTACAAAGAAAAAGGACACCCCCCCAAGGACTATAAACAGGAATGGCAGTAAAATTTATGTGAAGAGGGGCATGTCTTTAAAGATTGTCCTCAATCCTACACTAACATAGGGAAAAGCCAAAACAAAGAGAGGACTGCAGAAAACACAGCCCTCCCCAAGGTCCAATCGCAGCCACGTGGCAATAACAGAGAGGAAGGGGGCAGGAAAGTTCCCAGAAAGTGAGGAAACAGAAGGGGAAAACCTCTCCAAAAAGGAGAGCCTAATCCTTTCATGAGAAAATGTGAGAACCTTAAGAAAGATGGTTGAGGAACTCAGAAAAAGGAGGGGGAGAAAGATCTGTCTGAGAAAATGGGAAGGATAGATAAAGAAGAGATGGAAAAGGAAAACCTGAACCTCCAAAAAGGGGACTGGATAAGGACCCCAGAAACCGAAGAAAGCAATAACTTAGACATGGAGGTCCAGGATGGAAGTGGGGAGATCCCAGGGACCCCAGAGCAAAATCAGAATCTCCAGGTAACCCCCACTTGTGTGAGAGAAGCCGGTCCCCCTGAGTATGCATCAGCCAGATGGGGGAGCCCAGAGAAAGCTGCAGCTGAAAGACTCCTATATATCTTGGCATGACATCACCCCAAGTTTTCCAATCAGAGTTTACCATGCTTTAATCTCTTAACTAATTAATTTAAAATAGAACACTGGCCAGTCTAACCAATCAGGCTAGGGATCTGATTTATATGACTGAAACCAGGCCTTCTGGTTTCAGTACACAGTAAAGGGAGCCCTAAAACAAAAGCCACAGGTATCTGGACTCCTCAGGGGGCTTTCCTGCCTACCTGACCAGACAGCCCTGATTCTCAGATCAACAAGCAAAGGAAATGAGACAAGATATAAAAACATGATTAAATAAAGAAAAGCAGACACATATCAAACATGATTATATTTGAACTAAACACACACTCTACAGTATAAAACAATATACAAAGCAACACACTTTACAGTACAAACAAGATACTCGGCAATATAGAACTAGAACACACTTCGCAGTACAGAATTACTTGTACATTTTGTGTGTGTTACATAGCATTTCTGGCACCAAGTGGAGGGTGTTGGGGCTGGCTCTGGCCCTCCTGGTGCTGGCCTGGTATTACAGTAACTCCAGGCCACATGCCAGTCCCCTGTGGAGGAAACACCTGCCCATTTTTAAGACACACACACACACACACACACACACACACAGACACACAAGGTTCCCATCAGCATTTTTTATCGGGGAGGGTGTTAGATCTTGCTCTGGCTTCTCTGAGTGCCAGCCTGGTAATGTAGTACCTCTAGACCTGGTATTCAGTGCATCCTGGGAGAGTGACTTCCCCCTCCACCCCCCCTCCTTTTTTTAAGGGCTATGCCAAAAAAAAAAAGGATCCCATCAACATTTTTGGTTTACCTGACAGGGGAGACACCGTCTTCTTGGCCTTGAATGACTCAAGTGTAGTTAGAGGGTGAATGCTTGTCTCTTGCAACTGATACCTGTGAGAGTCTACAAATGCCTACAAATGCAAAGATCTCAGCTACACAGTTTATGGCGATGGGGATTTCCCCCCCACCTTGCTCCTTTGGCCTTTTGGCTGAGGCAAGCAAGACTATGCAGTACGTAGGATGCCTGCCATGGATTTGAGAGTATCCTACTTCCTAGACTTTCACAGTCAAAAAAAAAAAATACTATTTGTCTGGGAGTTAGGATGGTATTGCCACACAGACTCGAACAATTAAGCTATGTACAGTCAAAATTTGGAACTTAATTAGGAACTGATTTGGCCTTGGAAATGAAATTTTTATTAAAAAAAATAAATCAGCATTTTTGGCACCAAGGGTGGGTGTCAGAGCTTGCTGTGGCCTCTCAAACTGCTGGCCTGGTGTTGTAGTAACTCCAGGCCAGGTGGAACAACTGCCTGTTCCATCAGCAAGTTTGCCCCATATGGTCCATGTTCTTTATAGTCATACTCAATGTTGGCTGCCTATAATCAATTTCATAGTAGGTTTCCATTACTGAGCACATGTTACTTTTAGCAGCAGTTCAAAGATAGACAATGTATTTAGTGAGGTTTCTTTGATGAGCTGCTTTTCCTTATTCAAGTAAAGGTGCTTTTCCTTATTCAAGTAAATATGGTGTTTTAGATCACCATGTGGAAAACCAGTACTCAGTGAAAGTTACTTTTATGAAATGGGAAAGATTTTTGGAGCATGCCTTGGTGAAATTAAAGGCCTGTCATATGCTGTTTATTTGATTAAGGTATGTCATTATTGATTGGACTTGCTTTTCACTGTGGTGATAGACATGCTACATTTATTACTCCTCACCTTTAGAACCTCATTACTTTAAAAGTTGCAAAAGGTGCAGTTCTTGGTGTAAACAAAGCTTGATGGTAGCAAGAACAACTCACCAGTTCCAGCTCAGTGGAGTGAGAAAAACTGTCTCTGTCTTTCTCCCTGAGTGTTGTTTCAGGATGAGAAGTTTCAGCGAGTGTAGAATAAAAATAGCCAGTAGGACTGTGAAAAACACATTCTATTTCAACCTGCATTTCGAGGTTTTGACGGAGCAGCATTTCATTTCAAATTTCATTTCAGTTCAAAACTGCTGTTCCATTCTGTTTTATTTCATTGAACCAGTGTCATTGAAACAGTGATGCTGTTTTGACGCTGTTTCAACATTTTGCCCATAGGCTATAATGAGGAAGCTCAAAACAGCCTCTCTCATCCAGCAGGCAGATGGGGTCCCGCAACCCCAGAAGGGCTGCGGGGGCTGTGCCAGTTCCCACAGGGTTGTGGGCCCCAATCTGTCTGCCAGATGAGAGAGGGAAGCCAGGTGCTGCTGCCTGGGACCGGGGAGCTGGGGAAGGGAACTGACCTCAGCTGAGCTGAGTTGCCTTCCCCAGCCTGATGGTAGGGCTGGGGAGGAGAACTCCTCTCAGCTGGGCTCAGTTCCCTTCCCCTGCCCAATCACAGCATTGGATGCACTGTGATGGGCTTGCCGCAGCCTGGATGTGGGAGGCAGGGAGAGCCAGGGCTGTGTTCCCCACCTGGATGAGCCAAATGGATCTGCGGAGCCACTTGAAGCACAGACCTGGTTTTCCCCTGTCTCCCACTACCTGGCTGCTGCCTCCTTCGAAACTTGAAACATTTCAAAACTTTTGAAACATTTCGATTAGCCTCGTTTTGTTTCGAGGCTGTTTTGAAGCCCTTCATTTCATTTCGATTTTGCTGTTTCAAGCTCAAAATGAGTTGAAACAATGTTGAAACTAACCAGCTGGTGAAATTTAGCACAGCCCTAATAGTCAGGTTCTATGTCCACTTTCCCCACAGTGCCCAATGCAGATTGTGTACCAGGAAACAGAAGAGGCCTAACTTAAGCACTGAGTTCTAGGTATCCTAAAGAAGTGGACTATCCCAGGGTGATTGTTATTTGTTGATAGCTGGTACCAGTAGTACTGAGTCCCTAAGGGTGTGTTTTACTGAGATTACAAGATGCTTTACTGAGCATTAGACTATAATACACAGTAAAGCATCACTATCTATATGTGCACAGTAATTACTGTGCAGTAGATTAGTCAAACGTGCCATTTTTTAGTACCTGTAGATACAGGCACTAGAAATTGGCATATTAAACTAATGCACTGAAGTGCACTTTTAGATGCTGACTGGGAGCAAATTGGTCCTAGTCATCCTAGGTAGCAGGGGGCCACAGGGGCAGGGAGAGCTGTCCCAGCTGCTGGGCAGTTGCCTCCCAGCTATTTGGAGATTGGGACATGTCCCAATCTCCATGTGGCTGGGAGGCAGCTGCCTGGCAGCCAGCACAGCTCTTCCCCACCCTGCAGAGTTTGGGACCAGCCCCTGTGCCCCTGCCAGCCCCAAGCTGGCACCCAGGGGAGCCTGGAGGTCCCCATTGCTGCTGCAAGGGGGCAGAGCAGGGCAGAAGCAGCCCTGGATTGAACTGCTCCCATTGGGCATGTCCACATATGCAGGCACATGTGCTTGCAGCAGCTCAAGTAGCAGCAGCACAAATCTGTGCTGGAGATTTGTGCCTCAGCGCACATGCCTAAACATGCACTTTGGTGTGGGGCAAATTATGCCACCTGGGGCAAACTGACCCTGCCAAGTTCCTCCCGGATCTTCAACCAAGGGGAGCTAGAGGCTGGCACCTGTGCTGGCCCCAGCAGTATAAAAAGCTGCCCTGGCAAGCAGCTCAGGGATATTTGCCCTCAGCAGCTTCTGAGGCTTGGCCAGTTGGTATCTGGGGACACTGGCCCCTTGTACCAGCTGAACTGCTGAAGCAGCCCTAACCTAGAGTGGCCCCTGAACCCTCTACCCACTGCAGCGGTCTGGTAGTGGGGGCTGCTGCCTGACTGTGACCTGCTGCCACCTACAGCAGCATCCTCCCCCTTGGACCTGTGGGCCCATGGCAGCCAGACCCAGATGGAGACTGCGCAGCTGCCTGGGCTGTGTTATGGGCACTGCAGCAGAGCCTCCTGCAGCTGTGGGCCAGCTCCCAGAAGGCTGTAGCTGCACTTTTGGCCTTCATGCGGAACACTGTCATGTTTTCTGGAGCTCCTGCTATGCCATCTGGTCAGCTATTGCCCAGATATGTTTGTTGCAATGGCCTGCTTTGAATTGTCAAAGCGTCTCCTCCTGGCCCCAAATGGCTAGGTCAGCCACCTCATCTGCCCTCCAGCTAGGTCCCTGGTGCTGGCCCTGGGCAGGCTCCTCTGCCCGGGTCTCACCACTTGCCTCACTAGCAGAGAGCTTGGTGTTCCCTGCTTAAAACTGCAAATTCTCTGATTCAAAACCCAAATTTGCTCATTAATTCTCTCATCCATGTTCTTCTGTGATTAAAATAAAGCACAATTATATATAAAGCAATCAGTTGGGCAATGTTTTATTGATATATTTACAATTTTAAAACAATTCGGAAGCCTGCCAGTGCCTCTATCTTCATAATAAAACCAATTCTAAATATCTATATGCCTTGGCGTTTGCTTTTGTTTTTTTATCATAGAAAAATCAGAGCTGCCCCTGCCTGCTTTGCTCACCTGGATGTGGGGCGCTGAGCAGCACTGATATGCTGGTGCCCTGCTCCTGCCCTTGCCCTTCACTCCTAACCCACAGCCCCTGCCTGCCACCACTAGCTCCCTCCTGGCAGCAGCTCTGTCCTAGCACCATGACATGAGTCCAGCTGCAGCTGCTTTGTGGCTCTGAGCCATGCCAGTCCTTGTTGCTCTGTTCCTAGCACCTGTGCCTAGGCTGCAGCAATCCCTATTCCATTCCTGGAAAGCCCTCGACTGGAGCTCAGGGACTGGGCTGGGCAAACCCCTTCCCTTCCAGGCTGGCCTGTCCCTGTACAGGCTGTTCTGGGTGCACAGGGGAGCTCTAAGCCTGGCTCTGTTGGCCTTTCATACCCAGAGAGCTCCCCCATCCCCAACCCCCATCTCTCTCACACACCCGCCGGTGCTGCCACCTCCACCCCTCCTCTAGCCCATCACCCAAATGGTTCCTGGGACCAGGATCTCCCCCAGGCTGGGGCCACATATCCCAGCACCAGTGTGAACATGGTGCACGGATGCAACATGGTAGTTTACCCCTGCAGCTGTGGCTCCTGCCAGCAGGTCCTGTCCCATCCAGTCAGGTGTCTGGGCATGCAGGGTGTGAGATTTGTGGAGGGGATGTGGGGGTTGGGAGGGGAAGAGGTGTGGGGGCATGGGTGTGGGGTTTGTGGGTGAGTGTAGGGTTTGTGGGGATGAGGTTTGTAGGGTGGTATAAGGCTTGTGCAGAGGTTTGGGGGGTTGGGGTTTGTGGGTGGATTTTGTGGGTGTTTGTAGATGTGGGATTTGTGGGTGGGGGGTTTGTGGCAGTGTTTTGGAGGTGGGGGGTTTGTAGGTGGGTTGTGGGGGGGTTGTGGGTGTGGAAGGGCTGTGTGCGGAGTGACGGGGGCTGTGGGGTGTGGGAGGGAATGCTTAGGAGGGCTGGGTGTACCCATGGTGCACAGGCCCCCTGCAGCAGCAGCAGCCATCAGGGCAGTCATGGCCCACTGCTGGCAGAGCCCCCCAGCAGCACTGCCTGTGTCCTTGGAGCCAGCCTGGCTTGGCCCGGCCCAGCCCAGCCCACTGGTATTCACCCTTGAGCAGGACCAGGCCACTCCCTTGAGCAGGACCAACCATTTTTGCTGCCACCTGGGCTCCTGGCAGGCCTGTACGGGTCCTGCCTCCATGGAGCTGGCCCAGCCTGACAGCGCATGGGGCACATGGAGGCGGGACCCAGCCCAGCCTGCTCTTGCATGTGGTGCCTGGAGCCCAGGTGGCAGCAAGAGCAGCCCAGTCCTGGCCAAAGGTGCATGCCAGTGGGTTGCACTGGGATGAGTCAGCGCAACCCAAGTAGCATAGGCAGCTCTAGGTCTCAGGCAGCTGGGGCCATGCTGTGTTGTTGAGGGGCTCTGCCAGAAACAGAACATGAGCACTCTGATGGCTGCTGCTGCTGTTGCTACTGCTGTGGGGGGGAGGGTTGTGCACCATGTGGTGGGGGGTAGGTGAGGAACCCACCCTTCCTGAGCAGTTCTCCCCACCCACAATTTCCCCACCCCCACACAATCCCCTGACCCCCACAATCCCCTCACCCCCACATCCCTCCTTGCCAGGGACACAGACTGGGTCCAATCCACTGTTGCATCCTTGCCCTGATCCTATTTGCCCCAGCATGCTGAGGCAGCAAGTTGGAGCAGCAGGGGCACATGGCAGCCATAGAGACTCTGGTAGGTGCTTGTAACAGGGAGCCTGTAGCTCCATTACTGAGAGTAGCTACAAGAAAAAAAAACTTACCTGATCAGCAGCAGGACACCTGGGAAGATGACATTAGCCAGCACCGGGAGCATCCACTGCACCTGAGGAACAGAGAGACTTGCGAATTGCTAATTGGAACTGACCCAATTAAAAGGATCGAAGATTGAAACAACAGACCTCCGGAGGGGAACAGAGAGCCATGGCGAGATAAGGAGAGAGAAAGCAATGGAACTGAGTTTGTGCAGAGGCACAAGGGGAGTCGGAGGGCAGAGCCCTCAAGGGACAAGCACCAAAAAGTGACGTGGTAAATAGCTACGGGAAAACTACTCAGTGTTACCCCTGAACCAGTATGCAAAACTGATTACAGACTCTTTCCTGATCAAAACATTGACCAGAAGGTGTCGGACTACATATATATAGACTTTGCTTAAATGTACCCCACCAGAGAAAGGGGGACAAGGGCAAGTTTTTTGAAAGCCATCCCCTACAAAGAGAGTGGGTTGTAATTGGTCAAAGAGCAATTCAGAGGTGTTTTCCCTTATTAAGGCAAAATTAACCCAGGGCATTTTGTACCCTCAAATGTCCTGGGTCCAGGATGAAGACAATGAGGAAGCTGATCTTTAGCGCAGTGGTGCTTAACAAAGGGAAATAAAATGGAAAGTAGACTAACCTACAACTAGCAGTAAGAACGTGTAATCACCCATGTATTTCCTTTTTTTTCTTGAACTAAAACTTCCCATCAAGTTGTGGCAGGAGAGAAAAACATGGGTGGGAATCTTATAGTTGAAGTCAGTCTCTTTTTGTAATTGATCTAGGGGCACCCACTCACAGTGCTGAAAGATCTTTTTGGAGGACCCAGCCTGTGGTTGCTTCAGGGCATGCTGCAGCAGTGCACCCTGCCCTGCTTTTTTCCAAGTGTGGGGGTTTTTTTGTTTTTTTTTTGTTTGGGTTTTTTTTGATACCAGGATTTCCTGGTATCAAAATTAGAGTCTGCGCTGCGATATGCAGTGCAGGGAACATTTTTTCATTCCCAGAGTGCATTTTGAGGCATCTAAAATTACTTTGAGACACCACAACAGGCACATGCTCACTCATCTGGACACGGCCATTGGGAGCAGATTTGCTTCTGACAGATGCATGTTCAGATAGTTTCATAGTAGCTAGGCTCAGAAGGGACCTGAACAGATCATCTAGCCTGACTCCCTGCCACAGGCAGGATGAATGCTGGGTTCACAAGACCCCAGACAGGTGATCATTCAACCTCCTCTTGAATTTGCCCAAGGTAGGGGTGAGGACCACTTCCCTGGGAAGCTGGTTCCAGATTTTGCCCACCCTAACTGTAAAAAATTGCCTTCTGATCTCCAACCTAAACCTATTCTCCATCAGCTTATTACCATGGTTCCTTGTCACCCCAGGTGGTGCTGGGGAGAAAAGGGCTCTACTTATTTGCTGTTGATCTCCCCTGATGAGTTTGTAGGCAGCCACCAGGTCCCCCCTCAGCCTCCTCTTGCTGATGCTGAACAGGTTCAGGTCCTTCAGTCTCTCCTCGTAGGGCCTGTCCTGCTGCCCTCTCATTGAGTGGGTGGCCCTCCTCTAAACCCTCTCCAGGCTGGCCACATCCCCCTTGAAGTGCGGCGTCCAGTACTGGATGCAGTACTCCAACTGCGGCCTGACCAAAGTCGCATAGAGGGGGAGTATCACCTCTCTGGACCAGCTTGAGATGCATCTTTGGATGACAAGGTATGGCTGGCCTTGCTGGCTGCGGTCTGGCATTGGCAGGTCATGTTCATCTTGGAGTCAATAATAACTCCAAGATCCCATTCCACCTCTGTGCTTTGAAGAAGGGAACACCCCAGCCTGGATGTATGCTGTGGATTCCTTCTCCCAAGGTGCAGCACCCTGCATTTGTCTACGTTGAACCCCATCCTATTCTCATGCATGCAGGGCTGCAGTTTAATGCTGCTGAATTTTCTACACAGAAAATTCAGGAACATTAATTGCATGTATAGATGAGACCTAATAGAACCAACATATACTCCCAAGTATCCAGAACAGCCTGTGATCATTGCCATGTTATGGATATTTAAAATTTTATGTTAACCAAAGTGAGCGGGGCAGAATATTTTTAAAAATTATAATAAATATTATTCATCAGATAATACTGGAAGGCATATTAGCTCCACAATGATCTATCTTATTTTGTTTTTGAAAATGAGGCAAATAGAAAGAAAACAATGTTTCCCAGTGCATCTCAATGTATAGACTAACCTGTTTTTATACTTTTCATATCTAGAGCCACAGTGTGAGAGAGAGAGAGAGATGCTTTTTAAGGGCAAACTTTCATATAAATTCCTCTGCTCCAAACCTGTCATCTTCTAAAACTTCTTGCTCACATGTTTCTGTATAATAAATTTGTAATGACACTCATAACATGTTATAATGAAGCATGAGAAAGGGGTTAGACTGCTCTGTAAACTCTTGGAGAGGATTAGAAAAGTGTGATCTAGTTGACTCATACATGGCCCATAGCCATATAAATGCTTGCAAAATTGCTTCCTGCCTGCACTCTTATACCAAAGACCACAGAGAAGCAGAAGGTTAACAAAAGGTGCTGTGGAAAGAGAAGCCTTTATTAAATTACCAACTATGTTTTAAATTGCTAGTGAACTGAAAAAAGTATGTCTGAAATAGCATGTCTACAGAGGTAACTGTCTGCAAAGAGTATAGCTTTCATACATGTATATTAAGTCTTGTCTTCTGTCTGTGTCAGGGTTATTTACAAATATTGAATAATTCAGACCTAGAATGAATAGGTGCAATTCCACTGAAGTCACTGCAGTTGTATCCACTTACCCCAGGTCTGAATTAAATCCACTGTCCTCTAGCACAACATGGTAAACCTAGAAGTATATCCTATTACCTATGTCTGAGACAATGTCTACACTAGAGTTGGAGTGTGACTGTAGCACATTCCAATCTACTCAACTGGTTTTCATTTAGGTTGGGTACCAATAGCAGGGAAACCACAGCAGCTTGCACCTCAGTGAGGGCTGAATGATCCCATCTGGACCCCTGGCTGCTTATTCACCCTGCTTGTTGCAGCTTTATTGTTATTGGTACATGAGCTAGCTAGATTACACCTCCTGAATGCAAACATGGGCCTGTATCCCTATGCATTTTATAGTGTGGTTCATACAATTGTGATGCACTTACATTTTAGTAAACAATTGGATTTTCTTTGTGAAAAATTAATAGGAACTGCCTAAAATGTGAATTGATGCTCTTACCAAAAAAACAAAACAAACTCCCCCATCCCTCTAACAATACATAGTTTGAAAATACTGCTTAGGCATATATATCCATCAGACTTGAACATCCAGTGATTTAAGTTAATTGTACTTCAAGTAAATATGGTAAATACTCCTTTTGAACCCATTAAATGATATGCTGTGAATATATTTCTGATATTTTATTACCACATAACCACTACTTTCTCCTTCTTGACTTACTCTCAGCTTTACCAGAATTTTGAAGTTCTAATAACATTAACTGACATCCTTTGAAAATCACTTTTGACAAGCCACTTCCTTAACATCTCCCATAAAAAGCAGAGTATATGGACTGCTATGATTTGTTTGGTTAACTTTGGTTTTAATATCTATGGCCATCAAAACATGGAAGATACATTACAACTTCTTCATGGTTATGTGACCAGACTCTGGAATAGACTCCCAGAAGGGGTGGTGCAGGCACCTACCCTGAAGATCTTCAAAAGGATCCTGGACACATACCTTGTTGGGGTTATTTCACCCCAGCAGTCTTTCCTGCCTAGAGCTGGTAGGCTGGACCAGATCATCTGACAAGGTCCTAAACTTCTGTGAATCTGTGAACATATGCATGTCTCAAATGAATAATCAGATAATCTTATAAGGCCTTCTTATATTGGTCCACTAGGAAGGTTAGGAGGTGGTGCTTTCAGTCTGGTGATGATACCCATCTGTGTATCTCCATTTCATCAGTCTTGAATTGTAAAATTCACCACTACTATGCTAAGTATAGAGAGTCAAAATGCCTCAGGCTGAATCAATTCAATCTTTGCAGGTTAAATTAAACTGCATAGATTGAACCAATAAGCAAGTGAACTGAAACTGATTCACTTTTGATTCTGGAAATGCAGCCACATGCCTGCAGTGGCTCAGGCCAGAAGCTAGGGGGTGCTAAATTGCCTCCCTGCTCAGCTGGAGTAGATGGCATGGGCCAAGGCTAGCCTGCTCACCCTGCAAAGGGGGGCTTAAGGGGGAGATGCAAAGCATCCTGGGATCCTGGGGGACTGTGAGTAAACTTGAATCTGGAGGGCCACGTCCACATGTGCTATGCACCTTACACCACTACTTGACCTCAGAGAACACCCATGCAACATGCACTTTGGCACATGGCAAATTACCCCAGGTGGGATAGGGGAGGCTGGGGCCAGCACTGGGCTGAACCCAAAAGACTTACCTGGGAGCCTCTTGGGGCTGCAGCAGTGGTGATTCTGCTGTGTGGAGCCTGGCTGGCAGCCACAGAGTAGCTCCTAGCAGCCCAGCTCTGCTTTTGAGCAGTGTGTACTGCCAGTGCATGCACTGCTCTGTTTTGTTTTGTTTTTTTCCCATGGATTTTTTTCATCCTTGGATATCCATGGAAAAAATAGTGGAACAGTATGCACATGGGCAGCGCTTCCTTGCAGTGTGGAGAACATCTGAATGCGTGGTATGTGGCACCACAGACTGCACAGCGGCTCTCGTCTGGAGGCAGCTGAGTGGATCTGGGACAGAAGTTCAATTCAACTGATTTAACCTAAATCAGTAAATCTGATACTACATGCATCCAGGTTTATCTCAGACTGGTTTTGGCCATTTTGAAAGGGGTTTATGTGCACTGAACTTCTCTTGTGTTACAGATTTGAAATTGTTTCCAATCACTTATACTGGTTTATGTGTAATTTCTGTCCCTAGCCCTAGTGTCGAATAGATACTGGATCATGGATATGAGTGAGCTGGCTGAAAGTCAACCTAGATAAGATCGAGGTAATAATGGTGCGAACCCAAGGAAATTGAAGAGGCAATATCCTTGTCTTTGGCTGAGTGAGTTTATCACCAGAGTTCTCAAAATAGAGGAAAATTCTAAACTCCTCAGATGCTGTTAGAGAATCATATTATAGCAGTAAGCTTCAGCCTTTATTTTGAATACAGTGCTTACCACTCTTACACACCCTGTTGTCAAGTCAAGATCAACCTATTGCAAAGCATGGAACTTTAGAACCATTCGTACAATGACTTTGGTACAGAATGCAGTAGCTTACTTATTAAACAGAGGAGCTTACAGAGGGCAGGACAGGTGTTAAGGGATATGCAGTGGCTGCCTTTTCTCTACATGGAAATTAAAGTCTTAATTATGACTTAAAAAGTCCAGGTCCTGACTGTAACAGGTGACGTTTTAATTAACATTAGACACTTTATTAAAATTTTAACTTAAATTATATACATACACAGGTGGCTAGCCTTGCCTTCATGACCTGCTAGCCATGACACCTCATTGACTTCTCCTGCCCTCCCTATACAAATCTACTCTGTACAAATCCTGCTTCAAACGTCCTGTCACTATTACACTGACTGCCCTAGAGATTTCCTCCTTGTAAAATATTGCCACACCTGTGGACTGCAGATAGATACCTGGATTGTAAGGGAGAAGACTCTGAATGGCATTTTCCATAAGCTAGCCATGATGCTGGAACTTTTCAATCTCTGAATTCTACTACTATTCACTAGTCTATTATCACCCTTCCCCTTAGTAGTGCATGTTGTATTCTCATTTGTCCCATATGTCTATTAGACCTTGATTCAGCAATGAGTTTTCTGTACATGCAATCCTGTGGCTTCATGGGCACTCATGGAAGTCAAAGTACTTATAGCTTCAAAGCTGGATGAAAATGGCCAATTTCTTTCTCTCTCTTTCTTCCTACCTTTAACAAAATAATTTCTAGCTTTATAAAATGATTTTCCCCTCCAATCTTGATTCAAAAATGTATTCTAATCAGAATGCTCCTCTTACAACTGTTTCTTTCTAGATAATTCTAAGCATATGATCAGACCAAAAAATTGATAGCCAAATGCCACCTCAAAAGTTTACCTGCTGTCACAGCATGGCACACCACATGTGCCATTCCTGACATGGGAGCTCTGGGAGGCATGGCAGGATCCTGGAGAAGTGTAATAGAATGCCTGGTAAGGGCGGGGAATGGCTGGTACTTACATGGAGATGTGGAGCCGGAAAAGGCTGAGTGGCAAGCAGAGCTGCAGCCACAGTCCATAAGCACCTTATGACAGGGCAGTGAATATGCCCTGCCACGTGAAACCCAAAAAGCAATGAATGCAACGGAACTTAGTCATTTGGCAAGACCAAAGAATCAGAGAGAAGGGTGGGAGGATCGGAGTGTTAATTAGGAAGACCAGCTGGATGTGCCAGCAGGGTGACAAGCTAGAAGCCATGCCAAGTGGCACAGGTGATTGCCCTGGAAGTTAAAACAGAGACGGGCAAGAAGTCAAGTCCCCAGAGAAGGGGGAGGGACAAGCAAAGGCTCGCATGATCACACAGATGTGCAATGCTTGCTTATGACTGTTGGAGATAGTGAAAGGCTGTAGAACTGAGATTGACTTACCTGAGGAAAGGTATGTGACTGGAGTGCCACTCAGAGTCTGGTGGAGATCAGGAACAGTGAGGGTGGGCATTCCGTACTGGGTACCTAATGGACAAGGAGGAAAGCAGAGATTGAGAGAGAGTTAATGGGGGAGGAATCTCTCTCTGATGAAGGACTTAACTGTGGGAAAGAGTTCCTGAGGATGCTGAGACAAGGTCCAACATTACCTGTCTCCTCAGGTGCCTGATAGGCTCCATGCTTATGGCATATTGACAGTTTATGCTGGACATGGAGAACTTAATGAGAAACCCTGGATGGAGAGGGATTGTTAATTAGGATTTATAAGACTGAGGTCCACAGATAGACAGCCCCTGCAGGGAAGGACTGACATAGTGAGAAACATGAATCTATACCGAAACATCTTGGAGTAGTAAAGGCAAGGTATGGGGATGGAGGAGCCCTGCAAAGAGGAGATGGCCTATTAAGTTGCAGAAATAGCCAACTGATCTTCCTCCCAAGGTTACATCTTTCTTTGGTTTCTCTTCATCAAAGGTGTGGCAGGAAAGTTCCAAAGGGGACCATCAGGTCCTGGCAGATTGACTACAACTTTCTAAAATAAGATCCTCATATAAGGTGAGGTCTTCCACAGTGGTGTATTGGCTGGGAAGTGATAGACTCCTTCGGCTGAGTGGAAAGAGCATGACCCAGATGCAGGGAAACGGAAAATGGAGAGCATGACAACACAAGCCGGGATGGCAGCTCCAAAGGACTGGCAGCAGGCTCACCAATTAGTGATCCAAATTATGCAAGCCCAACAACTCCAGATGGAAGAACTGGTGCGGGTAAGGACCCAAGAGACTGAAGCATGAATGGCAATACTGAGACACCAACAGCAATTAAGCAAAAAGACAGAGACACAGCAGGCAGTTGTGTTGGGTGCCTTGGAAAAATTTCGGGTCCCCAAGATAACGGGACAGTGATGAAGAGGCCTATTTAGAGGCCTTCGAGAGAACGGCCATCACCGCAGGGTGGGACCTAGCCAGATGGGCTTCCTTGTTGGGACCCTTATTGGTAGGCCAAGCCCAAGCAGTTTACAGGGCACTTTCAAAGCAAAGGCCAGTGACTTTGTGACATTGAAAAGGGCAATTTTGTATAGGCTGGAAATATGTGCCAAATTTTATTGCCAGCAGATCCAGGCAGTAGTAGGTGACAAGATTAAAAGTGGCCCGGGATTCTAGCCCAAATATTAAGGGATGCCATAGAACACTGGATTCAGCCTAGTGGGAAAACTGTGACTGAGATGTTAGACATTTTTACCTTTTAGCAATTTTTGGAAGATTTAGATGAAGAGACACAGAGTTGGGTGAGGAGGCACCAGCCACAGGGGATGGAGCAAGCCCAGCAGCTTGCAGTGGCCTTCTCTGTGGTTGAGAAGATCAGAATGAAAGGGAAAAGGTCCAAACCTGGGGTAGTGGTGAAGAAGCCAGAAGGCACGAGAAGTATGACCTGGGTAGGAAAAACAATGGCAGACTAGGATGCGATATGTTTCAGGTGTGGGGTGTCAGGTCATGTACCTTGGCAATGCTCCAAAAAGTTAGGTGAACAATGTACCTAGGGAAAAGAGCCAGAGATAGTGAAAGGAAAGACATCAGAGCCAGCACGCAAGGAACAAATCAATTGCAGCTTCAGGAGACTTAAGGGGCCCAGTTGTGTTCCTAAGCCAGTGATACAAGTATAGATTGGCTCTGTGATTGTTCCAGCCTTTCTCAGTTCAGGATGTGCCCAGGCCATAATCAGGGAAGCAATAATTGATCTGCAGAAAGTGGTGGAGCAGTCATTTGATAAGGTAGTCCTTGATGCCATAGGCTCTTTTCCTAAGAGTACAGCAAGGTATCAGTTTGTCCTAGTGGTAAATGACTATGTTACCCGTTACCCTGAAGCAGTCCCAATGAAGACAGTGACTGTGCCAAAAGTGGCAGAGGAACTAATTAGATGGATAATCCAGGTGAGGATACCTCAGGAGATACTCTCTGACCAAGGCACTAATTTTATGTAGAATGTTAAAGGGAGTCTGCAAAAGATCCTTCATATTAGGCGGGGTCTTCCACACACCTGTTCTGTGAGGCTGTGGGGGTGCACAGGATATGACGTCATAGATGCGGTCCTAGAGCCAGCTAGAAAAACGCAAGTGAAGCAGAGCTGTGGAGGAGAACAGAGTACCACAACTGCATGCAATGCTGCAGTGACGAGAGTGGTAAGAAACCAAGCCAGTTCCCCAGTCTGGAAACCTGGAGGGGTATCCAGCAACCCGGTGATCCAGGACTGCCCGGAGAAGGGCTCTTCATAGACCCCAGCACCCTGACACTGGAATAAGGAGAACATGATTGCAACAGTGGCTGTGGCCCAGACCTTGGGCATGGCAAAGTCATTATATGTCACTTAAGCTTTCCATGCTTTGACAGAAGCAGTCAACATTAATTTGAAAGGTCAGAGGTCACTGAGATGTGAGCAAAGAGCCCCAGGTTTGGAGGTAAATCAGACTTGAAATATTTGAATTGGAAGTGTGAATTAATTGGAGCCAGGACGGCTGAATGTTTAGGATTTAATTAGGAATGAGCACCTGATTGTCACTCATTGCAAATTAATTTTGAACCTGATTTATTTAAGAAAGCTGGGGAGTTCATACACTTTAGTTAATCACATAAGCTATAAATTAATTTTCAACTTGATTTACTTAAGAACTTAACAAATGAATTTCAGACTGTGTTAATTTATGAAAATCTGGATTAAGGCTAGACTAATCGAAGACCCTCAAAGGTAAACTCCAGAACTGCTTATGGGTGTGGTATCATCCCAAATTCTAAGGGAATCAGAAGCATTGGGCCATGTCTGCATAGGGCCAGAAATACTGACATCAGTCAGACTATGGTTGGTGAGTGGATGGGGTATAGGAAAGGAGGAGCCTCAAAAAGCACCAATGACACAAGCAGGCTCACGGGTGGTCTGTACCATCCCAGGACCCTCCTTTCTACTTAAGATCAAGGTGTGGCATGAAAGTTGAGGGAAACTTCCGGCAGGCATATTGCTCGATGTACCTTGGCACCTGAGCAAAGAGGAACCCAAGCCAGGGAGGAAATCTCTCAAATAGCAAGGTACCCGGCATAACTGAGTACACCTGCAAATTACAGAACAGGAAAATTTTGAACAAAAGATAATGCCTGAAGTCCAATATATTCATGGAAGTACTCTATTAGCAAACTGACTTTTTATGTCAGTAATGTTGCCCATTAATGAAGTGAAGAACATAATACATTATTACCAGGTAGGGGACAGCTTCTTTATTTGTGTTTTTGGAGTGGAAGTTTCCACTGAAGGATATTGGATTCGTAGGCGTGGAGGTTGTGTAAGGAAGATATCCATGTGACTTTGTTTTAAATCTATGGATTTACAACTTCCAGTTGCATCTTTTCTATTGTTTATTTTACTTTATTGTTGCTTTAATTAAATAACTTAGTTTATAGTTTCATAGCTTCATAGTAGTTAGGGGTCAGAAGGGACCTAAATAGATCATCTAGTCTGACCCCCCGCCACTGGCCAGAGCACATGCTGGGATCACACGACCCCAGACATGTGTTCATCCAACCTCTTTTTGGATTTACCCAAGGTAGGAGTGAGGACCACTTCCCTGGCAAGTTGGTTCCAGATCCTAGCCACCCGAACAGTGACATAGTGCCTCCTACTCTCTAACCTGAACCTATTCTCCAGCAGCTTCTGGTCATTGTTCCTCATCACCCCAGGTGGTGCTGGGGGGAATAGGGCTCTACCTATTTGCTGCTGATCTCCCCTAATGAGTTTGTAGGCAGCCACCAAATCCCCCCTCAGCCTCCGCTTGCTGAGGCTGAACAGGTTCAGGTCCCTCAGCCTCTCCTCAAAGGGCCTGCCCTGTTGCCCTCTAACCAAACGGGTGGCCCTCCTCTGAACCCTCTCGAGGCATGCCACATCCTTCTTAAAGTGCGGTGCCCAGAACTGGACGCAGTACTCCAATTGCGGCCGGACCAATGTTGTGTAGAGGGGGAGTATCACCTCTCTGGACCAGCTTGAGATGCATATTTGGATGCACAACAAGGTGCGGTTGGCTTTGCTGGCTGTGGTCTGGCATTGGCGGCTCATGTTCACCTTGGAGTCAATAATGACTCCAAGATCCGTTTCTGCCTCTGTCCTCTCAAGGGGGAAGCTCCCCAGCTTGTATGTGTGCTGTGGATTCCTTCTCCCCAGGTGCAGCACCCTGCATTTATCCACATTGAAACCCATCTGTCACGGCGGGGTCCTCACAGAGGGTGATCTCCTTGAGGCCCTCTCACCGCGCTACTCCGGCCCGAGGGCACCCTCCATTCTCGCCCGCCACGTCTTGATCGAATATGTAATAGGGAGGCTGCCTTGTGTTTCCTCGGGCCTGTCAGCTCCTGGACCCCTCGTGGGTCTCCCCGTACAATGGGCGCTACCCAAGCGCCCTAGCCTTATGGGCTATGCGTGGCTCCTACCAGCCCCTAATACCACGCCCCAAGCCTCGCAGATGTAATGGACGTTGTTCGGTCTTTACGCCCGCTTCCTGGGCCTCCTCTCTAATGTGGCCCACTCTGGGCTCCCTCTCTCATGCCCAGCCTCTTGCTAGGACTCTCGTCTGGCCCACTCTGGGCCTCCCCTGCCAGTGTGGTTCCGCTCCGGGACTCTCTAGCGGGCCTCCAGTCCTATGGGCCAACCGCACGGATACTCTCCCTGACTCTGGCTCCCTGAGCTGCTACTCCCTGTCTTCTCAGGGGCAACCGCAGCGCCCTGCCTTGGTCTGAGGGGGATTGCCGCACTAGCCTGCGGCCGGGCTCGCTATGCCCATGCGCCCACACTAGGCTACTCAATAATACACAACGGCGTTCCCCCTCTCTGGGGGCTCGCCGCGCCCACACTGGGCTACTCAATAATACATAAGGGTGTTCCCCCTCACTGGGGCTCGCCGTGCCCACACTGGGCTACTCAATAATACACAAGGGCGTTCCCCCTCTCTGGGGGCTCGCCGCGCCCACACTGGGCTACTCAATAATACACAATGGCGTTCCCCCTCTCTGGGGCTCGCCGCGCCCACACTGGGCTCCACAGTAATACCGCCCCTTTCCTGGGGCCGGGGGCTATGTTCCCCCACACGCAATCCGGGGTCTCGGTCCCCGTTCGCAACCTACGGGCTGCGCCCGCGACCCGCTGGCCGCGCTCCTCGCACAGTGGCGTGCGAGCTGCACCTTCCCTGGCGCTATACGGGGCTATGTTCCCCCACACGCAATCCGGGGTCTCGGTCCCCGTCCGCAACCTACGGGTTGCGCCCGTGACCCACTGGCCACGCTCCTCGCTGCCAGCTGCTCGTGCAGTGGCGTGCGAGCTGCGCCTTCGGGGTATATGTTCCCCCACACGCAATCCAGGGTCTAGGTCCCCGTCTGCAACCTACGGGTTGCGCCCGCGACCTACTGGCCGCGCTCCTCGCCGCCAGTCGCTCATGCACTGGCGTGCGAGCTGCGCCTTCCCTGGCGCTATGTAGATAATGCGCCCTCTTGGCGCTAGGGCACCCCACACTCTCTGGGGTCCCTGTGATTGAGGCCTCCTCCAACCCCTACAGCCTCACCCAAGCCTCCGGGTGTAATAACACAACGCAAAACCACAAGCCCCTAGGCTGTAACACAAATACAAGCTGCATGGCTAAACTCTAGTGCCCATCCTCTCAGGGCTATCATGAGCTGTACTCGCCACATCCTCACTCTCAGAGCTCCTGCCTCCCAGGCTGCTGGCAGAGAACTGCCAGCCTGGCTTCGGCCCTGGGCTTTATAAGGGCCAGGCCCTGCCCCCTACAGGCAGCTGGCTCCACTTAGTTGCTCCGGCAACCCACAGCTGTGCTCACTTGGTTCTGCCAGGGCTCTCTCCCTGGCAGTTTCTCCTCTCTTAGGAGCAGGCACTAAGGTGCCCTGCGACACCATCCTATTACCATCTGCCCACTTCTGTATTCTGTTTAAATCTAATTGCAGCCTCTCTCTTCCTTCGAGCGTGCCTACCTCTCCCCAAATCTTGGTGTCATCAGCAAACTTGGACAACATGTTTTCCACCCCCTCATCCAAGTCGCTGATGAAGATGTTGAACAGTTTAGGCCCCAGGACCGAGCCCTGGGGGACCCCACTATTCACATCCCACCAGGTCAAGTACAACCCATCCACCACCACTCTCTGGGTATGCCCCATCAGCCAATTTCTGACCCATTCAACTGTGTAGGCATCAATGCCACAGTCGCTCAATTTATTAATGAGAATGGGGTGAGAGACAGTGTCAAAGGCCTTCTTAAAGGCCAGAAAGACTACATCCACAGCGACACCATCATCCAGGGATTTAGTCACCTGGTCATAAAAGGCCATCAGGTTGATCTGGCAAGACCTGCCTTTGATGAACCCATGTTGATTTTCCCAGGGCATGATTTCCCCTGCTGGCCTCTCACAGATGTGATCCTTGATAATTTTATTTATGGCAAAATTCAAACAGATTTCTGCTTTTATGGCAACATGCAGTAGTCTTATCCAATAATAAAAACATTATCAGTAAAAGTTGCAGGGAGGGGGTCATCTCTAAACAGTTCTCAGTGTATTGTAAATGTTGTGCTTCTTTTACATGATGGGCAAGGTAGAGCTGGAATATCAACAGCAAACAGGCAAAAAACTTCTAACAAATGGCTGTTGTGACCTACTATGCTGCATTTAACTAAATCAGGGGGTTTCAACCTTTTATAGTAAGTGTACCCCTGATGGCTGGATGTGGAGCGGGGAATGGGGTGGTGTGCAGCCAGACCCGGAGCAGGCTGGGGGAGGCATGTGGCCAGATGTAGAGGGGCGCTGCTGCCCTTGCTTCATCCCAGCCCTGCTTCTGAGAGGCAGCAGCGCAGGGTGGTGGGTGGCAGTGTTCTGTCCCTGCCCGCCCACACATACTCCCTAGGGCCTTCTCAACTACCCCCAGGGATACACATACAACTCCTGAACTAAACAATCTATTCATGTTATTTATGACGGAGTTTATTACCACTGTGTTACCAGTCACTGGAATTTCCTTGCTTGCCATTTGTTGTCAGCAACTATGAGAAAATTTCATGGAACTCAATCTATTTCAAGGCCTACAATTTATGTTCACTAAATTACTAGGACTAAAGCTATATTCAGCAAATAGTTCCACCCTAGCCAGTGTGCTTCCATACTCTGTTTCTGAGCATTCTAGTCCCAAGTCTCATTTTGGGCAGCAACTTTACTTTCTGGGAATAATATCTGTAGCACTTACCTGGAATAACTTTGTTAAATGTGTCATCTCTTTGCATCACACAAAAGGTAAGTTAAAGCATTCTCTATTAACCAAGTATAGAAACCAGGTATAGGTATAGAAGCCAAGTATTACAAATTCATACACTTCCTTTTCCCATTTGTGCCTGTACGCTGCCTTTATTCCTAGGATTTAATAAATACTTCACAGAAAATAGAATTTGTAATACTGGATCATTATATTCACATGCATGCATGTACATGCATTGATACATGTGGCAGCTAGAATGAATGACACCACATAAAAACACAAAATACACTCAATCTCCAGGTAAGGGCTCAGTGCAATAGAATACTCCTACTTTTTAGACCTGGTTTTAAAAAAAATAAGCTTACTATATATATATTTTCCAGACAAAAAACAAAAAATTGTAAACAGGCTTCAAGCTAATTGTGTTTTAGGCATGCCAGTAGCTAATCCAAAATACTACTGCTAATGTTATCTTCCTCTCTGACTCCTTTAGCTGTCATCCTCAGTGTTTCTGATCCCTTAATTGACTTCCTTCCTGTCTCTTTCTACATCATTTCAATCTTCCCGTCTCCTCTCTGAAGATCCTGTAATCTCACTGCCACACACATCTCTGTTCTCATTTCCTCTTACCTCACACAGGCTCTCCACTATCCTTTCAGCCTTCTCTGTTCATTTTACTCATCCTTCTCTAAGGGTCTAAGGTTCTTTCTCTTTTTCGGGGTTCCAAGTGCTCTCTCTTCCCTTCATTTAGCTCCTCCTCTCTATTTTTCCCATGATGCTTCTCTTTAATATTGTATTCATCTCCTTTCTTTCCTTATCTCAGTTTTTCCTGTGCATTCTGTCTCTGTTAACCTTTGTGTTTGAGGCTTTGAAGCATTTAATGGCTCTTGTTCTACTAAGGGCTATATAAATTTAGAGCTGTAAAATTATAAATGAAAATATAGGAATGATTTTAATTGTTGTAAATTGGGACATTAACTTGCAAACCATTTTGAATTAATGTTATTAAATAGACTGAAATCTGGCCAAAGGCTCATTAAAAATGGGTAACGACAAATGGCAATGTTTTGAACAGAAAAATGGTGGTTGACTAGGGATAGCTTTGCTTCTCATCATGTTCACAGGGGGCAAACAGCAAGTTTATTAAATTTGCAGGTGATCTTAAATTAATATCATACTTACCCAAATCCAAGAAGACTTCGAATTTATGACAACTCCCAATAATTCAATTATAGACATGAAAATGTATAAATTTGTTATAATTTTAGAATATATAGAATCTAATTTTTGGATGGTTACCTTAAATTCTTCTGACCCTAGCAGGGGGACAAACAGCAGGGCAAGCATTGGCAGGGGGATAGGTGGCAGGTGAGTCAAAATGCCTGCCCTCTGCCCTTTGCTTCTTGTCCCCCTCACCACTTGCCCCTCCCTGCTGCCTGCCCCCTTCCCAGCGCCTATGTGCCCTGCACCTGCCTTCCCCCACAGTGTCTGTATCCCCTGCTGCCTGCCCCCTGCCACTTGCTCCCCACAGTATCTGTACCTCCCCTGTACCTTTCCCTCTGTCACTTGCCCTGCCATCCTACCTGCCTCCCCCCTGTGCCTGCACCCCTTGGTACCTGTCCATACCACTCGACCCCCACTCCTTCCTGCCTCCCCAGTGCCTGCACCCCCTGGTGCCTACCCCTCTTGTTAGTACATCCCCCCCACCATCTTCCACTGTCACTTACCTTCCCATTGCAGCTCCAGTTCTGGCTACAGCTCTGCTCTGGCACATAGCACTTACTGGCTCTGGCCTCTGCCCAGCCATGCAGTAATGGCTGTTGCAGGAGTGGCAGCTCTGGCCCCAACCCTGGCCCTGGATCCAGCAGAGACAGAGGTGATGGAAGTAAGGGAAGCAGCAATAGTGAGCAGAGGTAAGGGTGGGGTCATAGGCTTTTGGGGGTAGGTAGCAGGGAACTGTATCTGTGGCTCCTTGTTTCTACTAAAATCCAAGACAAAGGGCTTTTCTCCCTATGCTGAATGGGAAAAATAACCTCATTTTGGATTTGAGTAAATAAGGTATGTGTTGCAAACACCTGTGATGACTAAGACTATGCCTGACTCTTGCATGAATACACAAGGCAAAAGGGAGGCTCAGAAAATCATCCTTCCCTGAGTACTTCCCAAGTAGGGACAAGGGACAACTGTTGTTCTTTTTATTAATCCCCTAATTTGTTTACTGTCACTAGGGTTGGGTAAAGGCAGAAGCAGATCCAGGGGGTGCAGTGCTGCAGTTACACACACTTTGATTCCTGGTCCACACAAAGTTTAAACCAACTGCCTGGTAGTGGCAGCAGCATTTTTATTCAGGCAGCAGTGATGGAGTCAATTGACTTCATGGCTCATTGCAATTTACCTGATCCATTCTAAATTCTTTGTCCAACACATATTAATAGCCCTCTTTTCTTTTAAATGTTCTTGGTGTTCAGCTAATCAAACTAGACTTCCTTCTGCATTTCTGCTGTCTGTTAGCTGTCTTAGTGAAGAGGCAAGCCTGATGGCCTACTTGGTCACTCAAGGGAGCAGGGCAGGGTGGATGTGTCCCAGTGAGGGGCAGAGTGCATGAGGCCCAGTGAGAGAGGGCAGAGTGGTAGAGGCCCCAGTGAGAGTGGGGCAGTATGAGTGAGGCCCAGAACAGGGTGGTATGTGAGAGGCCTAACAATGGACTGAGTTGGCCCCACCTCAAGCTGGAACTGTAATAATAAACTGGACACCATCTGCAAGGCATGGGTCATGGTGTAGGGAAGGTATGGAGCTATGGATATTGCCCTCTGGCATTGGGGAAATGAAATGGGATGCCTCCAGCTTATTATATGAAATAGTACATCAAGTTGTGGCAGGAAAGATGGGGCAGATTGCCCTGGACAGGTGGGCGGGCTGACATGAGACCCAGTCCCGGGGTGGCCCCCTGTCACTCTTACAATAGACAGTTCAGAGTATGTTAGCATTTCTATTATGTGATCTGTATATTTTTTCCATATCTTAAATGGGCAAATTTCTCCAAAATGGCTGTCTAAAGCAGGGCTGTCCAACTTGCAGTATGTGGGCCACATGTGGACCACAAGGGGTTAACTTGCAGCCCTGAAGTAAAACCCTTTAGGTAAATTGTCTGACTTGGGAGCTCTTAGATACTTAGTATGTTAGAAAACCCTAGCCCTGAGGTTTATATCTGGAGTTGTTTATCATATCTATTTTTCCCTCAGCAGGAATACTCCGAATAGTATATAAGCATGGTTGAAAATATTTTTGGACATATCCTTAGCTTGATTTCACTGGTGAAGCTCATAAGACTTCCAATTTCTACAGGCTTTGTTAGTAGAGGTCAGGACTTCTATGAAGATGCAGCTGTCATATTAGGGCATTTTCAACTTCTATTTGAGTTCTCACCAAGTTATAAACTCCTCCAATATAACCAGTGGACTGTCAGCAGTTATGAGATCTAGTATCAGGGTTCTCTTATGAGATCTATCTTTCTGGGAAGGCTCCAGTTAAAAAGATTAATTGTCTAGAGAGTTCAGAAACCAGGGAGCCTGGCAGTAACAACTTACATTTATTCAGAATTCTGAATAAATTCAGAGCTTTGGAAAGTGGAAAAGACAACATGAAGCTCCTTTCCAGAGAACACTTTAATTATGAAATAATTAAAATTAATTTCCTCAAATATATTAGCTTGTATTTTTCCTTTGCCCATCCCCAAGTTGAATTTAAAATTATAATGCGCAGCCTAAATGTTTTACCTAAAGGCATAGGCTAATATTGGCATTAGCACAGAACTGCATCAACCCAGATAAAGTGAAGGAGGCATTACCAATATGTCTTTAAAAAGCACAGTATTTCCTGGAGCTTATACATGTGGATGTCAGAGATGCTATGATCATACTATTGCCATAGGCAGAGAGAGAATAAAATATTTGGGGGGGCTAGATGCCCCCCCCAGCAGGTAAGTCTGTGGGGTAAGGGGCAGCAGAGTGGAAAGGGCCATGGGGGTGGGGCAGATCAAGGCCCCAGCAGTGAGGAAGGGAGCTGGGCACAGGCAGGAACAGAGGCTGGGATGAGTGGAGCCATGGCTGGGCCAGGTGGTGGGACAAACGGAGGCCCAGGGGGCATGTCCCCTCCCCCCCCGCCCGATCTGAGTATGGGCGGACGTGGTTGCCATTGCACACTGTGCTTTGAGCCCCGCTGCCCTGAGAGCCATGCAATGCCACATGTGTCCTGCAGGGGGCATGGTGCACCTGCAGCAGGGAGCAAAGTGCAGTGTGCCACCTCCCTGTGCACAGATGGGGAGGCACATGCTGCCTAGGCCTCTGCTTGTTCCACCACCTGGCCCAGCCAGGGCCCCACTTACCCCAACCCCTGCTCCTGCCTGTGCCCTGCTCCCTCCCTCACCTCTGGGGCCTCGATCTGCCCCCTCCCCATGGCGGTGAGGGAGGGAGTGGGACTGGGGCAGGTGCTGCACAGTCAGGGTGGAGCTGGGGATGGAGCTGTGAGCGGCTCATCCGGGGGATGTGGGGAGGGCGGGATGGCTCCCACCATTGCACGCTTCCCGGGAGGGCATGGAGGGCATGTGCCTCGGATCTGTGTGCAGGATGAAGTGGGCTGCCACTGCAGGCTGGGGCCATGCCAGGCTCATCCCAGGGAGGGGGGCTGAGTCAGGCTGCGCTCAGGTCAGGTGGCAGTGGCACTGGGAGGGGGAATGGGGGAGCTATGGCAAATTTGGGGTGGCTGCAGCCCCCACATAGCCCACTCCCAGTGCTGCCACCACCCACCCTAAGCACAGGGCAGTTCAGCCCCCCCCGTCCCCGCTGGGAAGAGCCTAGAGCAGCCCCAGCCCCAGCCTGCAGCAGCATCCCACCCCACTGCACGCACAGATCCGGGGGCACATGCCCCCCCCCCACCTCCTGGGGTGTGCATAGCAGCAAGAGCTGTGCCCCCCCAGATGAGCTGCTTGCAGGTCTGTCCCACACCCCACCCCAGCTGTGCAGTGCCTGTGCCAGCCCCAGTCCCAGCTTTAGCCTTATCCCCACTCCCTCCCCACCCCTGCTGCAGCCACTGGAAGCCTGCGGCCAGGTTGCCTGTGGCCCTACCACTGCCCCACATTTGGGGGGGGCTAAGCCCTGTTAACATAGGCATTAGCCCCCCTCTTCCACCTCCTATAGCCATTACCCATGAGTGGATCTAGAATTTTTAGAAGGGAGGTACAGATGGTGTGGTGCATCATCACATGTAACAAAAGGCATATTTTTTATCAAGTTAAATAAATTAGAAGCTTTAGTAATAAGCTAGAGGCCTACAGCTATATTAATCAGTTTACATTTGGAGCAAAAACAACTATAACTTTACTGAAATGTGCATTCATTTGTTATGTCATATATTATGTATAAAATACTACAAACTAGGCCAAGAATAACCAAAATATGTTGTTTCATTAGTACTGAAGTCATTAGAATTAAACTGACACCTCTTTCAAATTCATAAAGTAAAATCTAGCCTTCTTGAGCTTCTTGACAGTGCATCCAGTTCTTCACTGAAAGTTATTTCCACACCTGAGTTAATGTTTTAGCTAGAGTTTAAAACAGTCTTCAGGGGTATGAAATAGGAGCTACTTTACCAGGAGCAGCTAACAGACAGCAGAAATGTGGAGGAAAGTCTAGATTGATTAGCTGAACACCAAGAACATTTAAAAGAAGAGAGGGGCCTTAATATGTGTTGAATGAAGAGTTTAGAATGGATCAGGTAAATTGTAATGAGCCACCAAGTCAATTGACTCCATCACTGCTGCCTGAATAAAAATGCTACTGCCACTGCCAGGTGGTTGGTTTAAACTTTGTGTGGACCAGGGATCAAAGGGGGTGTAACTGCAGCACTGCATCCCCCCTGGATCTGCTCCTGCCTTTACTGAACCCTGTGTGTATATATATATATATATATATATATATATATATATAGGGGTGTGTGTATGTATATATGTGTGTGTACATATGTATGTATGTATGTATGTATGTATATATATATATATATATATATATATATATATATATATATACACGTACGTAAGAAGAGAGAAATTGATTACAATCCAGATGTTCTCCAGTAAAATAACAGAAGAGGACATAAGATTTTGGCTTAAAAGACACTGGGAGGAAGTGGGGAAAGTGCTGGAGTTCCAGAACAAGGTTAGGGTGTGGACTGGAACCTGCAGGACCAGAGCAATGCTGAATAGCGAGCTTGGGAAACCAAGTGAGGTGCAACACTTCCCCACATTGATGTCCCTGGGCCCTCACAGAAGACAAAGATCTTCTACCAGGGCAACCTAAGCTCTGTTGAAAATGTGGGAAACAGGGGCAGTTGGTGGCACAATGCCCAAATAAAATCTGTGCCATGGGCAAAGAAAAAGGTCATGAGGGCAAATACTGTAAGTAGGACTGGCACTGCAATCTATGTGGGGAGGAGGGGCATGTCTTTAAAGGTTTCCCATCTCCTTTGTAAACAAGATGAAAAACGAAGAAGATACGATCACAGTCTCAACCCTGTCCTCGCTCCTCCCCCCCCCCCCCCCCCACCAACCAGCCTTGACCCTGGTCCCCCTGGCAGCAACAGAGAAAAAGGGGGCAGAGAAGGGTGAGAAAGGGGAGAAAACAAAACGGGGGGACTCCCCTGAAAAGGGAAACCCAACCTCCTCCCAGGGCAGCATGCAAGTCCTAAGGCAGATGGTTAAAGAACTTAAGGAATTTGGAAGAATGGAGGGGGATGATAAGAAGGAAAGGGAGAAGCTGGATCCCCAAGAAGGGACCCGAAAGGTACCCCAGAAGATGGAGAAAATTTCAGCTCAGACATGAAGACCCAAGAGGCCCAGGGGCAGCTGGGAAACCACACAGCACAGGAGAAACATGAGTCCCCTGCATCTGGATAAGAAAGCCACTTTCCTCAAAGGACTTCTGCAGGCTGTCAAAAACTTGAGCCAAAACAAAGACCCTAAAAAGATAAGGACATGAGAAAGGGAGGGCTGCAACTGCTCCTCCCCCACAAATCACAGCTTTTACCATGTGGATCCTAATAGCCTCAGTAAATGTAATGACAATATTAAAGAAAAAGAAATGGGAAACAATATGGCAGTGCCTGGACCAGCTGCAAGCAGATATCATCTGCCTCCAGGAATGTGACTTATCCAGTTCTAAATATTATGCTTTGTTTAAAAAATGATGGCTGCATGGCTTCTCCATGTGGTCAGGAAGGAAGGACCATAGATCAGCAGGGGTGGCTATCCTTCTGAAAGGAGATAAAGTGAGACCTCTGCAGCACAGAAAGATTATTGCAGGCAGGCTGTTACAAGACACGGTTGAAACAAAGGGAGGGAAATTTGACCTCCTAAATATTTATGCCATGGCTAACAAAGAAAAAGCCAGGTGTGCCTTCCTAGAGAACATGGCTGTGGCAGTGCCCAGTACCCAGCCAGTGGTGATCACAGGATATTTCAACTATATCATTGAAGAGGGAGACAGAAGAAATGGAGGCCAAAAGATGGGCCTGGACAGATCCTTCAAGTTATTGAAGCAGCTTGCTTGTGACCACAGCCTAGTGGATTTGGGCAAGGAAGCGCAAGGGCCCAGAGGAAATTTCACCTGGTAGGACCCCATGGGGCTGACAAGGTCAGGCATAGACTTCATCTTCCACCTTGAGGAGTGGATGGTAGTGAAAGCCGAAACTATGCCTATATGCTTCTTGGACCACTACCTCCCGAAAGTGAAGGCAGAGATTGGGGGAAGGGGCAGCCCATGAGAAGCAGAGGTTTGTGGAAGCTGAATGTGAGCCTCCTGGATAATGAAAAGATTCAGAAGGAGTTCAGACAGTGCTACACAGGGTGGAAGACCCTCAGAGCCAGTTACCAGCAACACAGAGTGATGGGCCAGCATTAAAGAGTGAGTAGGAGCCTTTTTCCAAAAAGCTAGCAGGTGGTGAACACAATCAGGCAGCTTGGGGTTGGGATGTGAGGGAGGCCATGCAGGAGGCAGATTGTGGCTAGTTACAGGGAACAGGCCAGGAAGATCATCTTCCTGCCCTGGGCCCCTCAGTGGAGGAGGGGGAGGAATTGTCTGCTTACTTCAGCAGGTTAAAGAAAGCCAAGAGGGAGGCCATGACCAACTTAGTAGACAGAGCAGGATTGGAACACCAAGAAGGGATGCTGAAGCTGGCAGTGACCTTCTACCAGGAGCTGTACACAGCATGCCCAAAGGACCTGGGGGCCATGCAGGACTAATTGCAGGAGCTCACCCAGGTCATTTGTGGGGGCCAAGGCCAGACTGCTGGAAGAGTGGACTCTGGAGCAGATCACCAATATTAATAAAATAAGAATAGAAAATTAGGGTTGAAAGGGAACTCAGGAGGTCATCTAGTCCAACCCCCTGCTCAAAGCAGGACCAGCCCCAACTAGATCATGCCAGCCAAAAGGTGCTCCACAGCTTCAAGAATCCTAAGACTTCTAGGGCACCTTCTGGGGCCAGGTAGTCCTGGACATGCTAAAGGTGTGTAGGGAGAAGCTGCAGGGGAGCCACCCGGAGGCCAGGATGGCTCAGGGCCTCATAACCCTTCTTTATTAGAAAGGGGTAAGGCAGGATTTGAAGAACTAGAGACCCATAATGTTCCTGAACTTCGACTATAAACTGATGGCCAAAGTTTTGGCTGACCACTTTAAGTCTGTTATAGGTCCCATGATTCATGAAGATGAGTCATGTGCAGTGCCAGGGCAACAGATACACTGAGCCCTGCTGCTGCAAGATGCGCTGTGGTACCAAAGGGAGAGAGAGGGATCATGAACATCACCATGATGAACTTTAGCCCGGAGAAGACCTACAACCAAGTGTCTCACTGGTTCCTGTTCAAGACATTAAAGATGAGAGGGGTCCCTCTGACATTTCTCACCTGGATAAGGATGCTGTGCATTGGTGTAAGCAACAGTGCGCTGGTGAACGGTTTTCTGACCACCCTGATCAAAATAGAGTCAGGCATCCAGCAGGGCCGCCCACTCTCCCTGATACTGTTCACATGCATGATGGAACCGCTAGTTCACTGGCTCAGATGAGATCCTGGGATCAGCAGAGTGAAGAAGCAGCTGGAGTAGTGCATCCAGTTCTGAGCACCGCACTTTATCAAGGATGTGGTAAACCTTGAAAGAGTCCAGAGAAGGGCCACCCGTATGATCAGAGATTTGCACAACAAGCCATATGAGGAAAGGCTGAGAGACCTGGGATTCTTCAGCCTGAAAAAGAGAAGGCTGAGAGGGGACTTGGTAGCAGCTTACCACTACATCAGGGGAGTACATCAAGGGCTTTGTGAACAACTGTTCACCATACCCTTGGGGAGAACCAGGAGTAATGGCCACAAATTCCTGGAAGACCATTTCAGGCTCAACATTAGGAAAAAATTCTTCACAGTTAGGGTGAAGAATTTTTCACCCTAACTGTGAAGACTGTGGAATAAGCTCTCTGCAGAGGTGGCACAATCGCCTACCCTGGAAATCTTCAAGAGGAGACTGGATGGTCACCTTGCTGGGGTCACCTGACCCCAGTTGTCTTTCCTGCCTAGTGCAGGGGGACTGGACCTGATGATCTTCCAAGGTTTCTTCCAGCATTACAATCTATGAAACTGTGAACTCCCCCAGCTCTCTGATCATTTCACCAGCTCTTCCCAGGGGGCACAGGCCCCTGATCCGCACGAAATTTCAGCCTGCTGCCACTGAAACTGCAGAAGCAGCCTGATGAAACCCAGTGCACAGGTCCGGGGGCCCGTGCCCCCCAGGAAGAGCTGGGGAAGCAATCAGAGAGCTGGGGGAAGTGATCAGAGAGCTGTGGAATCAAACAGGGGGTTGGGGAATTGAACCAGGAGCTGAGGAATCGAACCAGGGGCTGGGGAAATGTTCACGTCCCTGAATATTCCCCGTTCCCAGTTGGATTCCCCAGCTCCCTGATCTTTCCCCCAGTTCTCCGATTGCTTCTGCCAGCTCTTTCAAAGGGCACGGACCCCTGGATGATGCAGGATTACAGTAGGCTGCCGCTGTCAGCTGGGACCGGCACTGGGCACAGCCTGTGCCAAGCTTTGGGAAGCCTGGGGCTGCTGCTGGCCCCAGCTGGCAGTGGCAGCCTGCTGTCATCCCACGTACAGATCCAGGGGTAAGTGCCCCCTGGGAGGGCTGCAGGGCTGTGCCAGACTCCTCCCAGGGGGTGCGGGCCCCCGGATCTGCACGTGGGATGATACCAGGCTGCTGCTGTCGGTTGGGACTGGCACTGGGCACAGCCCATGCCGAGCACTGGGAAGCTTGGTGCTGCCACTGGCCCCAGACAGAAAAATGGACTAAGCCCTTTATTATATAGGAATGTATATTTTTTCCATATATATAATCTAATAATTGGGGGGTTATCTTTGAGTAAATACAGTAGTTATTCCTATTTTGCAGTTGGGAAACCAAGGCACAGAGGGAATAGATGACTGCCCCAATCCTGAATGGACCAAGGGTACTTCCCAGTGGGTTCACCCTGTGTCTATATGTGAACATTTACTGCACAGTAACTGAAATTATTATGCAGTACAGGCAGACATCTTCATATGCACACCTGTACTGCATAGTAAATATGGTGACTTACTTCAACTTGAGAATAAATTTGATACTTGCATCATGAAGTATCTAACTTCAGTCCCAAGTAAGTCCACACACAGCGTTAATGCCCCTTAATGCCTGCACTGTAGATGTCAGCCTATTCCCACTTACTGTGCAGTAAATTTAAGCAGGTGTAAATGCATGTGTAGACAGACCCAGTGTATATATATTAGATGTATGTTCACTGCAGATCTAAGGGTGATATCCGTATGATTAACTGCACTTACCAATGAACTAAACCATCAGCATTCTGATCTCACTGACTCATTTCCACTATAAGCAGTTTAAAACAAATTATTATTTAGAAACAACAACAACAAAACACAACCACAAATTGCTTCCTTTTTTCCCCCCTATAAATGTGGCATTTCTTTCAAAATTACACTGAACTGAAGGACAAGCAGGTATTATTCTGTCTTGCTCAGAGACATTATCAAAGTGCATCATCATGAGTGCTATAAGCAAGAACTTCAAACAATCCAGGGTCTTCATCTTTCCAACATGGTTCAGTACTTATCAAAAGATATCAGACCTCTACTACCACAGTATCACATAAGGCACCTACACATGTGCTTCGGGGCGGGGGATGGGGTGGGGATGGGGGTAATTAATTAAAGCAGCTCTCGGGAGCAACTCTGATTAAAACACCTGCAGCATCTTGTGTATTTGGTGTCGTGCATTTCAAAATGGTAGCAGGGGTGCTTTAATTAAAGCCCATTCGATGAACTTTAGTTAAAGTACCCCCACTACCATTTTGAAACATGGGGGACACTGAAAATACGTGATGCTGAAGCACACTGGAGCATTCTGATTAGAACGCTAATCAAGTCTGCTCCAACACTTTCTAATCGGAACACATCGGAGCATGTGTAAAAGTGCCAATAGTGATTTATTCCTTCTAATACTGGATGCTTCATTTCATTCCCCACTGTGAAAGCATAGAAGAACAAGTAGATTCACACCAGGAGGAAGGCAGGCCTTGATTGCAGTGCTGCCCTTCCTGAGGGAAGCCTTGTAAACACTAAGAAGTTCCATACCAAATCAAAAGACTCACATTGGAGTATCTAAGAGTAGAATCTACTTCAGTCTCTACCTTGGTTTCCTTTATATTCCATTTCCACCAGCTGCACTGGGAACGTGCTATATCAACAATGGAAGATTAAGAGTGATGTTGTAGCCATGGTGGTCCAGAAATTATGCAAGATGCAAGGATTTCTTAGGGTGATATCTTTTATTGGACCAGCAACAGAGGCAGTGGAAGGCTGGGGCTAATGGGGCTTAGCCCGCACAAACATGGGGCAGCGGTAGGGCCATAGGACAGCCTGGCCATGGGCTCTGGGCAACTGTAGTGGGTCAGGTGAGGGGCATAAACGGACTCAGACACACAGCCAAGATTGTAGCCAGGATCGCAGCCTGGCATGTGGAATCACTGCCCAGCACAGCAAGCAAGCCTCAGTCTACTCTGTGAAGAGGAAGGGGGTGCAAATCGAGGCACCCACAGTGAGGGAGGGAGTGGGGCAGGGGAGGTGGTGAATGGAGCCCTGGGTGGATCATGGGATGATAGAAACCCAGGCGGTTCATCTAGGGGTGCAGGGTCACTCCCACCACTGTGTGCATCCTGGGGATACACATGGTGTCACGCAGCTCTTGAGGCAGCAGCAGCGGGGTGCAGAGCCCCAAACCGCAGCAGCATCCGGCCTCCACCCCATGCACAGATCTGGGATGCACGCAGAGGCGGGAATGCCTCTGCTCCCCTGGACAAGCCACCTGGGCTGTGATCATCCCATGACCTGCCCGGGGCCCCATTCACCCCAGCCCCTGCCCCACTCCCTCCCTCACTGAGGGGGCCTTGGTTTATACCCTTCCTGCCCCTTCCCTCTCCCTCACCCCTTCCCCTCCAGAGACTTACCTGCTGGTGTGTGTGTGCTCAGCTCCCCCCAAATAATATTTTCTCCCTCTGCCTACGACCAACACTATATTTGGGATAGAGTTAGACCAGCTTTCAACATTGACTTTTATATCAAATGTGCAGGCCAAATGAGGATGAACTGTGAATTCTCCAAGGTTTGGAGAATTCATCCTTCCATTCTATCCTCATTATAAATGGGTGATCAATATTCTATAACCTGTTCTACTTCTTCACATTATAAACCCTATTCACCATTGTTTTCATTATATGGTCTACATCCAGTTTGACCTCTGCTTGACTTTGAAGTTTACATGCCAAGAAAAACAGTTAGGCAGCTGCTAAAACAAGTAAGCAGAGACCAAATAGCTCTGAAAGAACTAAAAACAAGCAACTTCTTAGCTTTTGTTTCTATTTACCAGTACATCAATTATTTTATATATGAAGATACAAATATATGAACATATTGAAATATAATAATATACAACATGCTACACAAAAATTATATTATTTAGCATAGCATAGTGGTGAGGAAGCACCAGATTTAAAATTGCTGTGCAACCTTGTTTCTGTCTTTGGATCTGTCTAATCCTGTGTACTGAATAAAGTAGGGAGTCCTGTGGGAAAAAAAAACAGTATGTAGCTGTGTAAGAAAGATTGTACCAGAATACATATGCACATTGCACTTCAATCTGACATCTTCCAACTTTTATGTGCTTAACTCTAACCTAAGTAACATGATTTTAAGGACAGGCTTTTTTTTTTTAGTGAAAGTTCATATTTTTTAAAGGAAAAAACTTAAATTCGTACCAAGAGTTTGAATCCTAAACTTTCAGCATCAAAGCACAGATTTCCTCCATTTAAACAACAGGAATAACTATGCTAACCAACTGTTATTACTGAGATGATAGTAGTGGTGATGGCGGTATATCATTGGGTCCAAGAGTGGTGTCTTTGAGGAGGATTAGAGGGAGCTTGATTTGGCTCTTTTCCACGCCTCATCTAAAACTGGTCCAGGGACTCCTGGGCATTTCCAGTGCTGCATTTCTTGCTGCTACCTAATCTACTACTGCTCAATGACAGAGATAGTGTCACTCTTTAAAATGTTTACGTTGTTTGATTATTATTTTGGCATACTGACAAAATTGTCTTGCGATATACCGTTACGAAAATAAAAATGATGATTCTGAGTAGTTTCCATCTTAGGCAAACCTTAAGAAAAAAATCATAGAAAAAAGGAAGGGCTCTTCTCTGGCTTCAGGACACTACCTCCATTGAATTTCAGAAATCTGGTGAAAAAAAAGTGGAGGTGCTAAAGCTTCCCAAAAGAGTGTCACAAATATTTTTTATTAAAGGAAGTGTTAGGCAACCTAAACATTTATATAAAAAAGAACTACATGGAATTATAATAATCTGAAGTTTAGTCTGAAAGAATGGACCCTCTGTACAGTGCCTAGTGACATCATTTGATCAAACCTATCAGCCAGTGATTCTCAGCTAGGGTAGGGTACCTTGAGATCCTTTCAAAGGTCCCACACAATGTTAGCACTGTTAGGTGTGGAGACATGATTCGCATGATAAATCCAAAGATTTTAAACAGAAATTGTTGAAACATTCTGACCTACTGTGGTCTTTCTGAGTTTTTGCAACAGAAAAATATTTCTGTTGTTTTCCTGTAGTCAAAAAGTTAATGAAAACTAAGAGCTGGCATTTTCCAAGGGGGGCCTTGAGCCTAAGGAGGGGTATCTTGAGCCTAAAAAGGTTGATCTTTTGCTTACAAATTGTGAAAGATTGGTACCAATCAAGGTTCTTATTCCAATATAGGCCTGGATGGCAAACCTGCAAATACTTCTGATGTTAAAAAGAACATGTGACCCTGTACTTGAACTAACTAACACTTGCAAAAAGACATTTTCTCCTGTTGTGCTTCTCTGAAAGTTGGCCATATGAACTGTATTCCCATCCTGAAAAAGTAATTGGTCTTTTCTTGTTATTTTGAATAACCTTTGCTTTTTCATAATTTCTCATTATATTACTAGACTAGCTGCAAACTAATTTGTCTGAATATTTGTTCACAAGATCTCACATTACTAAATTAAATAGATTTTAATTCTACTTTTTCCCAAAGGTGAAGCCCTTGAACCATGTGATTTTTAGCTGCAAGTGACAGTATTGTAATACCATTTATCTCAACTATGTAGTATTGCGTGTGAATGTGTAAGGCAGGGTAGGGTAGCACCTTAGAGTAGTGGTTCTCAACCTTCTTAGGCTCAAGGTGTGCCTCAGGCTCAATGCGCCCCTCATTAGACTTAAGGCACTCCTCAAAAATGCCAGCTCTTAGTATTCACCCATTCTGCAACTATGGACAAACAAGAGAGCAATTTTCGTATTGCAAAAAACTGAGAAAAACCACAACAGGTCAGATTTTTTTAACACCATGGATTCTTATTTGAAATTATTAGGTTTATCTTGTGAATCAAGATAACCAAACAGTACTAACATTGCATTGTATCCCACAGTGCACTCGAAAGGATCACAAGGCACTATGATTGAGAATCACCACCTTAGAGTGTGTACATATGGTCACTTCTAACAGAATACATTTATTCTGGTAGAAAAATAGCCCAAAAGCTGGACCCGGGATCCCAGGCACCGATCACAGCCAACATCTGGTCACAGTCATACCACCCCCATGCTAGGAATAAAGGCAGACAGAACAGTGTCTGCTTAGGACTTTTTGGAGCTAGTTAATAGGTCAAAAAGCTGTATAAGCTGTATGGTACAGAGCTTTGGAAGCAACCTCTCCAGTCTGGGAGCACTTAAAGGGCTGCTCCTTAGTCCATCCCCATCCTTAGGGAAACCCATTAATTGACAGCCTGCCCTCTCTTCTGCCCGAGAAGAAGCAGACTTTAAGGGCAGTTGGGGAGGTTTCCCACTCCAGGGCTTGGGACAGAAGCTAAACATAAACCAGTTTAAGTGATCAGAAACTGGTTTAGACCTGTAACAGGACAGAAGTTCAGTGCACATGAACCAGTTTCAAAATGGCCAAAACTGGTTTAAGATAAACCTGGTTGAATGTAGTCAGACTTAACTGATTTGGGTCAAACCAGTTTATGGAACTTCTGTTCCATACCCCTTCCTGGTTTAAGTTAAATCAGAGTCCACCAACATCCCAGCATGCTTTTCAGTCCTGGGCTGCGCTGTCTGTTCCAGAGAGCAGGGTTGGCCCCGTCCCACTCCTCCCTAACCGGAGCTCCGGCTGGCTGATAAGGAGGTGGAGACTGCAGCCAGGAGACGGCAGCATCTGCCTGACTTCTCCCTGCCCCATCCCCCCCGCCCCTCACCGCTCAAGGACAGATCTCCCCCTCCCTCCCTCCCTCCCCTCTCCCACAGCATGGACCCCGGATCCCAGGCACAGATCACAGCCAACATCTGGTAACAGTCACACCACCGCCATGTTAGGAATAAAGGCAGACAGAACAGTGTCTGCTTAGGGCTTTTTGGAGCTAGTTAATAGGTCAGTTAGTAATGTCCCTCCATTCTTCCTTACAAATGCTTTGTAAAAAGCTGTTTAAGAAGAGCTTGAACTAACGAGAGCGAGGCTTTGTTGTCTTGATGGGTTGATAAGCTTTGTGTTCTAATAAGCTTCCTGCTGTCTGCTGGCTTGCAGTCAGTGTTCAACAGGGGACAGAGTGAGGTGTGAGAAATGACCTGGTTGGCCATGAATGCGTGCCTATCAGTTTGCTGCAGATAGTATGAAGAAGCAAGAAGAGGGAGACTGAAAAGCTCAGTATCATCAACAGATGCATGCAGTCCACATAAGCAGTCTTCCCTCCCACCCCCTGCCCTTTGCCTCAGAGTGCTAGCTGTCTACTGGGGTCTGGCAACACTCCCCACCCTTTAAGCAGCGAGCGGGGGGGGCGGGCGGGAAGCCTGGTAAAGGTTGCTTCCCCTTCCCCCTCCAGGCGCACCCCATCTGGGAACTGTGCAGGCCAGAGTGGGGGTTTAAACCCCTCCCTAATCATAGTATCCTGCCAGGGCCTGGCCATGTCCCCATCTCAGCTCAGCACTAAAAAAGGGAAGGGAGGGTTCATTTTAGCACCCCCCCCACCTTCTAGCCTGAGCCACAGCAGCCATGTGCCTGCATTTCCTGAATCAAAAGTGAACATCTATCCACTTGCAAATTGGTTCAATTTCTGCAGGTTAGACTAACCTGCAAAGATTTAATCAATTCAGGCTCATGCTTTTTGAATGTCTGTTCCTAGCCCAGGAGATTGGCAGCTGATTGGCAGATTGTCAGGAGTAGTGCATCCTCCCCAAGTGTGAACTCTCTTAGTTCTCCTCCAATCCTTGCAGTCGTCTGGGCTGACCCAGTGGCAAGGTTCTGGGAGACTTGAGGTAGGGGCATGCAGCCTACCTTACTCTGTGCTGCTCTGTGCTAACCCAGAACAATGTGGAGCAAGGCAAGGGCATTTTACTGTGGTGGCAAGGCTCCCAAGGCTAAGCACAGCAGCCTGCCTCACACCACTGTGCCCTGGATCAGCTGTCTGTTGCAGGTGGCAAGGGAAAGCAAGAAGGCCAGAGGCTAGGAGTTGGACTAGGGAAAGCCTACATATGTCTGGTTCCCAGTCCCTCTGGCTTGCCCTTGCCCCCTGGCACTCAGCTGAATGGTGAGAGCAGTGATTTTAAAGCCAGTATTATCCTACAGTCCCGGAGGCCCACTCCTAGCTCCTGGCTTTTAAATCACAACCCCACTGCTTAGCTGGGCAGTAGGGTATGCTGGGAGAGAAGACATGGGAAATTGGCAGTTGGGAAGAGTGGTCACTGCTCCTCCACTGCCAAATTTCCCAACCCATGGGGAGCCAGATGCAGTGGCTTGTCAAGCCACATTTGACTTGTAAACTAGAGGTTGAGAACCCCTGGTCTTATATACTTCTGGCTTTTAGGCTAGGGACAAACATTCAAAAAGCCTGAGCCTGAATTGATTTAATCCTAGCAAGTTAGTCTAACCTGGTTAGGTTAAATCACTTTGTAACTGCACTGTCATCCAAGACATGCAGGCACATGCCTGCAGTGGCTCAGGCTAGTAGCTGGGGGGCACTAGAACAGTCCTCCCTTCCCTTACACAGTACTGAATTGAGGAAGGGGGGAAGGCATGGCCAGGACCTGGCAGGATGCTCTGATTAGCCCAGCATGGAATTCATAGCAGTATCTGTCACCCCCTAACTCAGTGTTTATCATCCCATTAAGAAAACAATAGAGGGAAATTTCTGTTGATTCTCCCTGCTGATTCAGCAAGGACTGTAGCAAGCATGTGGTCTGCTAGCTAAAACACAGACACCTCTCCGCAAGGCAGAGGGGAGGGGGGAATTCCTGCTTAGCCAGGAGCGGTAAGGGGAAGTGTGGGAGCAAACAGCTCTTCTTAAACAGCTTTTCCAAGGAAGAACATTAAGCTACCTGTTGATTAGCTCCAAAAAGCCTGTCTGCCTTGGTTGTCTCCCACAGCACGGACTGTAGCCAGTATGTGGTCTGCTAGCTAATGCTGAGGTGTCTATGTAAGGCAGAGGGGAGGAGGGAATAATTCCTTCCTACCAGGGAGAAGCCAGGCAGACACTGCTGTGCCTGCAAGTCTCAGCTGAGCTGCAGCCAGGGAGCAGAGGGCAGGTGTCAGCCCTGCTGTGGAGCAAAGAGCCCTGCCCAGCCCAGAGAGCATGTCAGGATGCTGGGGTGTCTGGTTTATCTTAAACCAGCAAGGGGTCTGGCACAGACATTGCATAAACTGGTTTGACCCAAATCAGTTAAGTCTGATACTACATTCAACCAAGTTTATCTCAAACTGGTTTCAACCATTTTCAAACTGGTTTATGTACACTAAACATCTGTTCTGTTACAGGTTTAAACCAGTTTCTGATCACTTAAATCGGTTTATGTCTGTCCCTAGCCTTACTGGGAAAATGGCCATTCTCCTGGTGAAAACTGAAGTCTGTACCCTGCCTGAAAGACTAACTCATTCAGAAAGGCATCATCAGATGCTTTGAATCGACCTGCAGAGATTAGGAGCGTTAAATAGAAGAGAATAAAGTAATTTAAATACAAAGGACAAGAGAGAGGGAGGGAAAGGCTAGGGGGAAGGGCCACTGTTAACACAGATATGTGAAAGCATGTTCAGGCACCTTAGGTATCTGATGATAATTCATATTTGTTTATAGATTTTGGTTAACACAACAAAGAACTTTACATCCAAAGGAAAGGTTTTTGGTGGTGCCTATCTGTGAAATGCCTGAATAGAATAAATGCATACATTCAGGGAAAAGTCTCCCTGTTAGAAATGCTGAGTCCCTGACCACCATGGGAAATAGCTGTATGTTTCTTTAGTAATTATATATAATTAGATTTGGACTAGTACCCAGTGAGAAACCTTCTGGCTTTGAAGGTTGGGTTAAAAAGAAACAATTAGTACCTTTTGTTGTCTGCAGGTTCTTGAGCATCTGATTGTCTCTTCCTCTCAGCAGTCTTCAGCCCTCTGCTGTGGCTGGAGGATGTGAAGGTGGTGGTCAAGTGTGGCAACACACAACAGAAGCTAGGAACAATAACCTGGATTTTAGGGCATGATGACCCAAAGCATTCCCCTTAGCTGGGACTGATGGACCAATAGTTAGGGCATCGTGACCCACTGTGCAAGTCTGGGAAAAGAACCCCATACTTTCCAAAAGGTTGTTGGTGTAGCAGGAAATACTTAGTCCTCTTTCACATTTTCTTAGGGTACACAAGAAAGATTATAGAACTACTGTTTGTCTAGAACAGCTGCAGAACTCCTCAGCAGTTTCACAAAATTCTGTACATGCTTCCTTGACAGAGCCTATCCTCTGGTACAGGCAGGGGGGAGCGTTCTTTAGCTATTTTTAATTTAGCTTTGTTTAAACATTTCCTACTGATGCATAAAATGTATTTTTATATCTTTCCTAATTTTTGCCTCTTTCACATAGACATCTCCCCCTGTTCCTGCTCCCATTGTCATGTTTATATTTTGCTTTAACCAATCATTGGATTAAAAGGATAAATGGCATTGGGAGCAGCTGGAAGATCCTAGGCCATTCTCCTTCCCAAAGCAGTGCCATCTCATTTGGCCACAGAGTAATCATTCCTTTTGCTTGATCTCCTTCTTGCCCTACATATCTTTTCCTTTTGGCTGCCCAGTGGACCACCTTCAAAATAGGGGATTGTAACAGGGAACCCTAGCCCTGTTATCAGGAAGCAGAGCAGCCCTTTAAATCCAGAACCTTCTGAGCACAGCCGTCCAGTCGAGCAGGGGTTAAGGATCGAGCCCTGCCAGCTGGTCAGGTGACAGGAAGGGGGAGGCCAGAACCATATAAACCTCAAGCGGAGAAGGCCAGGGGGCAGCAGAGAGGGAGATTCCCGATGACTATGGAGCAGCTGTAGCAGCCGCCTTGGGAAGAATGTGCCACGCTGTGAGACAGAAGCACAATCACATGTAAGCAGGCAGTTTGCCTCTCTTATTTCTATTTTTGTTATATGGCCATAGGGGTCTATGGTTTATGTTTAATGTTAAAGGTTTGTGGTTGTTTAATGTTAAAGGTTTGTGGCTGAGGCTGTAGGAGAGGAGGAGGCCTCATTAGCACTGAGGGGTGTTGTGATAGAGGGCTCAAGAAGTCCTGCTGTGCTAGGGGTGCAGCACTAGGGCCACAAGCCCAGAGTCACTTGAAGGGAAGATAGGAGCCTTGAAGCCAGGTCCTAGTGGGTGGACTTAGGCGAACGACCCTAGCTACAGAAAGAGAGGCAAAGCCGGAGGGGGCTGAGGCCCCAACAGCCTGGTGCCACAGGGGTGCTGTGTAGAAGGGCCAGTAGGCCCGGTGTCTGAAATAGAGGGCCTTGAGTCCAAGCAGGCTAGAGAGCTTGAGCCTCAGAGTTAAGCCCTGCTTAGTGGACTTTGACTGACAGGCCTAGCTAGAGAGAGGTGGGGAGTAAGCCCTCAGTGGCCAAGACCACAACATAAAGAGAAAATTATAAAACATCTGCAAGGCATGGGGCATGTCAAGGGAAGGTAGGATTGTGCATTTTGCCCTTAAGGCAACAACACATTATCCTACAGATGGTGAGCCTAGAGTCTGTCTGGAAACCTTTTGGGTCAGCTTCCCTCTTTTTAAGAACCAAGTAACATCAAGTCGTGGCAGATGAGCAAAGGAGGGGAAGCTGATCCCCAGGGGAGGAAAATACAGCAAGACTTGACAGGTGCCCACTCACCAGCCTACCAAAAAAAATTAAAAAGCAGCCAAAGATGGCACCCTGTCACAGGGATGGAGGGTAAGCTCTGACTTAATGGTTAGGACATTTAACTGAGAAGCAGGAGATGGGTGTTCAAACCTCCTGCCTGACTGAGGAAGGGTTAAAAACCTGGGTTTCTATTGCTTCCTGGGTAACATAACCTAATGACTAGGCTCTTGGATGCTTTCTCCATGCCAAGTCATTAGGCCTATTTTTTCTCTGATGCGTGTTTTGGAGACTTATATGAGGTTTATGCATTGTGCACTGAATGTATGCATTTTCCAGGCAGATAGGACCACAACAGAGCGTAAGTGGAGTTAAATGTCCAAGTGGTCATACTTCTAAATATGCACGAGAAGACAAGTCTAGTGAACCAGGTTAAAATGGGATCTGGGCCAAATAAGTGAAATAAGATTTGGGCCATAGTCCCTGTGTCTTAGCTCTCCATCTGTAAAATGCGGATATGACACCCTTACTTCTCATGGGTGTTGAGAAGATAAATTCATTTATCTGTGAGGCACTGAGATACAATAATAATAATAAGTGCTACAGAAAAGTCCATAAGGAAATTAACAATTCTGCCTTCTTAAATTGGAGCTTACACCAGCAGCAGATGAGGCATTTTGAAGCTCAGCTCCATCACAACCTTCTGTTTCATTCCCTGACAAAATGTCAGCCCTCCTCCCACCCCCCCTTTCCCATGTCGCAGGAGGGAGCAGCTGGTGGACGTAGATGCAGTACCTCAGCTAGATTTAAACAAGCAGAATTTTCCTCTGCACAGGGAAATTCTACTGTGGGAAACTCTGGTCAGTTTAAGTTTACTGTGCACTGCGTAAGCAGAGAAATTTGGCAGACCAAACAATCTGTCCCTTGGGAATACTGAAAAATGAATGTAAACTTACATTACCTTGCTTTCTCTGTCCAGCTTGGTTACTTATGCTGTATATTAAATACACTAGCATCTGGAGCACTTTGAGCAACAGAAGGAAGCCTTTTCCTGCAGCAAAAGTAAATTTTTGTAGAACATTTACAACTTGCAAATACAGGGATTTGCACATGCATTGTTTCCCACTGTCAGGTTTTTTTTTTTTAAATCAAAGCAGCCCCATATTCAAGGTATACTTGAATTGGATAGCTGTACTCTTCCAATTAACCTTAAAATTCAGGTTAGAGATGTAATATGATTCCCGGATTCCCCTTAACTTCTTAGCCCCATTTCCCCACCTTCATTATCCATTAACCTAGTGACATTATCTGAAAGCTGAAAACACAAAGGAAACAAACATTGGTTAATGAGGTTTGCACCTGGGGATAGCAAACAAAGCTGATCTCTATGCCTGTGAACATCTAAAGGGCAAGCTCACTGCAATAGAAGAGCAACGGTTAAAGTTTAAGTGGTGATAACCCTATCCGATGGGGTGGAAAAAGCACCTTTTCAGATAATGGACTTTTCTTTCCCCCTCTCCCTGCCCCATTATCTTGCAAAAGTCTGTGTTGTAGTTTATTGTGTACTCTTTAGTAAACATAACTTTGCCTTTGGTTCCTTTCTTGCACAGAAAAAGGGGTGAAGATTTCAGTAGCAAGGAGAAAATTGAACAGCATATTTTCTTTTGAATATCCAGACTAAATTTAAATCCAGTTCACAGATTCAGCTACCCTGGAACTTCAGAGACATTTCAGTTTGTACTTTGGACTTGAGCTTGGAGTGTCGAACCCATCTCTGCCTGAAGTCAATGGCTTTGATAATGTACACTAAACAAAACAAGTATTTTATACAACATCATTCAGATGCTGCTACAAGGCTAGTTGGTAGTCAGACAGAGACTGTCTTTGTTAGTTAACTGCTTTAGAACTGGCAAGGCACAAACTATTTTGCTGTTTAGTCTTAATAAAAATAGCTAAAGATTTTTTGGCAAGGCAGAGACCTATTTTGTTGTAAAAAAAATACACATTTAAATGTATAATCATTCTTTTATTAAATTATATCAATTCCAAGACTCCCCTACTGTCCCTTCTATTCCATTTAGATCCCACAGCACCCTCCATTTTCCCTTCTTTTAGTCTCCCATCTGCTCAGAGAGTTGCATTCCATCCATTGCTGCAAAGATGGTAAGCCTTCGTTAGTTAATTGCTTTAGATCTAGCAAGGATTAAAATGTCTTTCTGTTTAAGTGAGATAAGTCAGAGGCCTAGCAAGTTCTTTCAGTGCTCAGGGTTGGGGTGGGGGTAGAATTATGTTGACCACTGACGAGCAGGGGAGAGGAGGCAGTGCACACAGCAGAGGGAAGGGAAAGAAGAGTCTTACCTGCCAGGGCTCTCCTCACTTGAGTGGCAGCTGCTATAGCAACATAGATTTGGGTTGCTACTGCTTAGGGACAGTCAGTGGCATGGGCTTCCTGGGGGATACTCCTGGTGCCCTGTTTGTCCCCCAGCCCCACCACCCATCCCTAGGAGCAAGGCTGTTTCCCATGGCAAACCTCTGGGGGAGGGCATCATTCCACCCCCCTCCTTCCCCAGATACGCTGCGGGGCATGGGGCTGTGCCTGTCCAGGTCCTATGGCCATACTGTACCTGCCATGGCAAAAACTACTGGGGCCAGGCAACCATATTGGTACCCCTTCTCAGTCAGCACCTGGGACTTGCTTGCTTCACCCTAGTTACATTATTGAGACAAGGGGTGAAAAATGAGCCCATTAAGCAGTGGTCCTAAACTGTTATCCATGGACTACATGATAAATTGGTCCTCAGATTGTACCAGCCCCCACTTTTCAAAAGTTTAATGATAAAGGTACACTGTGCTCTTTGAAAACTTTTGAGGATTGACAGTGGCCCATTGGTTAACAAAGTCTGTGAACCAATTTATTGAGCTTACTCCCTGCATCCTTTTCTAGGATTACACAAAACTCTAATCTTGAACACACACTGGTGTATGATGTTGTGAGGAGAGCACATGCTGTGCCAGGGGTCAGCAACCCCCTGCACATGTGAAGTCATTTTACTCAGCACACCACATCTGGACAGGCTCTGGGCAGGAGCTGTGGAGCCTGGGTTGCTCACAGCAGGCAGTGGGAGGCTGCAAGTGTCTGCACTGGGGTCCGCAGAGCCCTGGCCCAACTTAGAGCCTGTACACTTATGCCTCAGGGAAGATGGCAGTGAAAAGACTGGGGCTGCACTGCCACAACAAGGATTGGGCCCCTTGCAGCTCCTCCGCTGTCCACCCCTGGCATGCCAACATCTTACAAGTCAAGGTTGTGGGTTTTTTGGCACACTGCCCAAAAACTTTGCCTACCCCTATGCTATCTATGTCTTTTAAAAGGTTGTAGCAAAGGCTGCTCTCTACTTTTGCACTCCTCTCATTGTGGGACTGGGATTTCAAGTACCGACAGACTAGCAAGATACCCACAGTAGAGTAGCCATATACTAGGAGCCTTATTTTCTACTTCCTTGCACTGAAATGGGTTTAAGACAGGAACAACTTCATTGCAATAAGTGGGATACAATATTTTCCTAGAATCAGACCCTAGATTTAAACAACATATAGTTTTGGGGACTTTTTATTACTATGAACATACAAAGCTCATCATATTAACCAGCTGCAAAGATCATAAAACCTTAACTGTATGTGAGACATGCTAGCAGTAGTCTGCTGATGATGTATAAAACATACATATACAGTACATAAACACATTTCATCCAGGATTTAAATTTAGATCTGACCACACAAAGATATCTTTACAAATAAGAATAATGTGAAGAAAGACTTCATTCCAGAACAGATGAACAGCTCTTTTTTTTCACTGATCCTGGATTTGGCTGACCTGACTTAAATGTGACCCATGACATTTCTTATTGCTTTGGAAATTGCATCAACATACTTGTGCTGGAGCTGCCACAGAGAGAAACTGGCGCTTCTATTTTTAAAAAAATCTCCTGTTTCTTTTTTAAATAGAACATTGAATCCCAAAGTTTTTTCTCTAGCTGTAATTTTTTCAGGCTGAGCAAACTGCAGCAATTTCAAAAGCAATGGGAACAGGGGGTCACACTGGGTCACCCAAAAAAAAAAATTAACTATTTGCTCTTTCCTGGGATTAAGTTTAATAGAGAGCCAAATTTAACATCTACTTCACTTTTTGTTTAAAAACAACTAGCAGTGACGTTGATTCAGGAAAATATGGCTCATGTTTCAGCATCATTCTAGAACAGGAACTGTGAAACAGAAAAAATGGAAGGAAAAACCAAAGCTAGGCATTTACTGGATATCATTGCCACAGGATGAGATTTTGTGAGATGATAAACACCCTCAACAGGAAGTCAATAATAGCTGAGGGTACACCATATTTTGGTGCCACCGATCAGAATCAGAACCATGCTGTGAATGAGACGTTCCTGACATTCTCTCTGAAAGCTCTTTTGATGTCCAGAATTCCAAAGTCCTTCCCTAAGCACATATTGGGGAGTGATCTCAGATTAAAACCAAACAGAAAAAGAGATTCCAGAAGTACAGGACGCTTGAACACTTAACATGAATGGAATGGATCTCTGCTTTATATAGTGCTCTTCATGCTTCAGATGTCTGGAAATGCTGTATAAAGCAAGTGAGTTAGGTCCTAGTCTTTTTAAGTATTTAGATGGCTCCTATTACAGTTGTGTTCAATTGACTCCCAAGCATTTAAAAGTGTTCACCCACACCCTTGGATATTAGAATATATTTTTAAGAAAGAAGAAATGTTGGCCAGGTCATAGGTAAACCACCTTTGTTCCCTACTTAACCTAGGGATAAATAGGGCCTTTGAATAAAAGTTTGCCATTGAGCGGTCAGCCACTGTAGATGTTTGCTGATGTCAACAGGGGCTAAACTCATCTCTCAATAAAAGGTATTGGCTGTCAGCCAATCTAATCAAAGAGAAGGTTGTTCTATTTTATTATTTGTAAGTGTGGCAATTATGTTAAAAAAACAACAGAAGTACTGTGAATTCTGGTAGAAGTAACGGGGGGGGCCTGTTACTAGAGAGACTGAAGTTGGCTGGAGAGCTATAAGTCTGGTTGCAGAGAAACAGAGGCATAGAACCATAGACAGGCAGGTTTTGAAGCAATACACCTGTTGATTAAGTAAAAAGAAATCCCTCTGTTCTGCTTTGTGGATCAGAGGTCAGATGACTGGAAGAGAGTGGAACACAGGGCCGTATAAATCTGATTCCTGGAAGGGAGCTTTAGATTGGCCCATGCTTAACTGAAGAGAAGGAGCTCTGGAGAGAGAAGTCTACAGGGTACTGCACATAGAATTAAGTAGTTTATATTATAAAGTTATTTATATTACTGTTTAAGCTATGAGGCATGGGAGTTGCTGAAGGTAAGGCAGGAGGCCCTGGTGGTTGCTTGGTGAATCATCAGAGGTGTGAACAAGTGGACTAGTGTGTGAGCCCTGAATGAGTAATATTAAAAGAGGGCTAGAGGCAGAGTCCACCTGAGAGTCTGAAGACTCTTATTTTGGGGACCTGAAAAAAAGAGCCCAATGGACTGTGCACAAGCTGACAGAGCCTGGTGGATGAAGCAGTGAATGGTATGGAGTAAGATACTTGAGACCACACCTGGTTTTTACTGCATGTGGGTTTTACTCTGGGTTTTACTGTGCAGTAAGCCTACTTTGTATCAATAGCATGTGTAGACACACCCAGTGAGTCCATTCTTCCTAAGCTAGAAGGTGGCAATAATGGGGTACTGAGTGATAAAAGTCTGTAAAGTATGCATGAGGTGAAGTAAGGATGGAAAAGTCTCACAACTTGACTAGGACATGCAGAACACTGTTGAGGAAAAACTTGCTTTATTTTTACTTCTGAAAAACAACCCATTTTTTCTTAAACTTATAATTTTTCAAGGTTAAATCAACATTTTTTAGCTGTCTCCTAGCTTACTAATGATAAGATAGCTTTTTTTTAAGGGAGCTATGAAACTCATTTGACTAAAGGAGTTCAGAGGTTAAATCAATATTTTCTTTTTGTGCCTGAATGGCATGTATGGAGACACACAACTACAGTTTTTAGCACTTGTGCATGCACAAACCCACACATGGCCACTCAACAAGCTTTGTGGAGCTGCACTCCAGCCATGTAGTTATGCATGTAAGGCTGGTAAATCCTGAAATTTTAGCCAAAGAATAACTGTGAATGGAGGCTGGGTAGGAGAAGGAGGCAGCGGTGACAGCAACAGGGGCTAAAAGCCTTTTAGTCCAATAGTCTAGTGAAATGGTTTTCAATTTATGGTCCACGGACTCCTGGGGGTCCATAGACTATGTCTAAGGGGTTGGTGGAAGATGACTATAATCACAAAAGTATGTGAATATCCACCTTACAATTCAAAGGATTTTGCACATCCATTCAAAATTTCCAAAGGGGTCTACATCTTCACTTGAAATTCTCTAGGGGTCTGCAAATGCGAAAAGGTTGAAAACCACTGGTCTAGTGATTAGAGCACTGTCCCAGGGACGCCGGTTTAGAAGAGGGGGACGCCAGGGCTATAGGGGAACCCCAGGCCAAAATAGAAGGAAAGAAAGCCCCTACTTACCATTCACAGGGGCCGGAAGGAGCAGGGGAGCACGCGCTGGAAAACCGCCCATGCGGTTCATTAGCCGCGCTCATATTTAGCTGGGGTCGGGTGATGTCAGCAAGAGACACCACCTGGTGGAAATAAAGGGCAGCCCCAAGGGCACAGGCAGCGAGCAGACTATCGGAGAGCCTGCAGGGAAACTCAAGGCCAGAAGGACACACCAGCGGCATCTGGCAGCCCGAGACGGTGGGGGCAGCTGCAGCTGCAGCAGCAGCGAGAGTCGCAGCAGCAGAGGAACTGGCGGGGAAGCCGATGGAGAAACTGGCAGAGAAGCCAGCCAAGAAGTCAGCGGAGGAGCCAGCAAAGGAGCCGGCAGAGAAGCCGATGAAGAAACTGGTGAAGGAGCCGGTAGCGAAGCCAGCAGAGAAAGCAGCAAGAACGGAGGAGACAGCGTGAGCGACGAGAGCAGAGGGAGCAGTGAAAGCGGTGAAGGCAGCGAGTGTTGGGAAAGCTGGAGCAGCTATGGGGAAGCCCGGAGCTGAGGTACAGTGAGGAGCAAAGGCGACGGGAACGAGACTGGCAGGAACCCCATCTGGGATAGCTGCGGTAGAGGTGGCAGGAAATCCCGAACTGGGAAGGCCAGTGGAGTTAGGGTGCCAGCAGAGAGGCCCACAGTGTCTCCAAGAGGAGCCATCCGTGGCTATAGGACCTCAGGTGACCATAGCTACATCCCCGGATAGAAGCTGCACCTAGGGGAGAGAGAGAGGAGCCCCGAGCAGGGACAAGCACCTGGATCCTGGGGACACCAAGGCACCGGGGAAGCACAGGGCCCCACGGGCTGGGGCACTCTACTTTCCTTCTAGGCTCCTTCTTGCCTGACGGTTGCACCTCTGGCAGTCACGGTGGTGGGTATTTCACATGGTGTCATGGCGGGTGTTGGAATAGGGGTAAGGGCAGCGGAAATCAAGGGCCTCTTAGCTTTCACACCAGAGCCCGGCCCAGGACACCAGGTCCTGCTGCTGTAGGACAACAGGAAGTCCGGGAGAAGAAACCAGTCGGGGCCAGTGATAAAGCTAGGCTTGAAGACCCATGGCAGAAGGTAGCATTTGGCTGGGGTGTAGGGGAGGTTGGAGCCCCGTGAGTACCCACCGAGAAGCGTGATGACCCTAGAGGCTCCCTCGAAGGGGACCCCCTCCACTGAGGATCCATCCAAAGTCATGGCAGGCGAGTCAAGGGGGCCTTCTGATGTTAGCCGAGGTACCCTCTGGGGTCCACTTGCAGGCCTGGAACAAACCAGATCAACTGCCCAGGCAAAGGCCGCTCGGGAATGCCTAATAGAGCAAACGCGGGCACAAGCACTTATCCAGGAAGTAGGTTACATGGCTTCCAGGTATGTCTCATTTGGAGGTTGTTTGAATCTGCATCTTCTGCTTTCTGGCAAAGTACTCAAACCACCATGACACACACAACACAAAATCCCACTCTTGAGGCTGACCCACTGGGGAACTAAAACATGGAGCTACATGGGGCTGAGAGAAAGACTACAAGCCAGAGGGTTTGTGGCTTATTCAGATAGTTAGTGTCCTGGAAGGGGTCCTGGGTTCTAGCCTAGAGCCCTGCTTCCAATTGATACTACTAGTATGAATTATGTAATGAATATTAAATGCAAAGTGCAGCTGGAGGGCTGGAAAGGGGCCTGGTGGTTAGAGCACTTTGAGATGCAATTTCTAATACCTTATGGGTGAGGGGGACCTAAGAGGGTAGTCTCCTGCTCCTTATCCATGTCCTAACAACTAGGTCACTAGGCTGAAAGATGGTAGGTTCCTTTTCTTACTCCTCCATTTTACTTTCAACAGATGTGTGTGCACAGGACAAAGTAAATAGAAACCCAAACTGCGTAAGTGCTAACAACTATAGTTAGGTGGCTGAGTGTGCCATTTAGGCAAGTAAAGCAAAACAGGATTTAGCCCCTGGTATGTTGGTCCCCACCAAAGACTGATAGGGTAGGAATTCTCTTTTCCACCTTCACATTACAATCACATTACTTTACCTTGTGGTCTTTTTCAGCAGTATAGTGGCAGCAGTTGGTGTAATCTACTGCAAAGGGTGATATACTAAAAGCAAAGAGATCTGGAATTTACAACCAGATCTGCCTGAGCCTTGCTATAAGACCATGAGCAAATCACTTCTCTCTGTGCTTCAGTTTCTTTTGCTTGTGATGCCTAGCCTCCTCTGTAAATCACTTTGACATCTCCAGATGAAAAGTGTTATATACATACTATTTTTTATTGTTACAATACCTGTTAATGGATGATCTTTCTTATTCAGGTGAAGATGCCATTTCACTTGCTTTGTATGACATACTCCACTGCATACCCTGAAATTGTATCACTTTTGACAATGACTTCTCCAACTGTATAATGTAAGAAGAGTCAGGCCACTACCTGGTTGAGAAATGTAAAGAAAAATAATCTAGATTCTTTAGGTAGTTGTGCTAGTGATTTTTCTATGTGGCACTCAATCCTCCAAATTGTAAAATTCTCTATATATTTTTCATAAAAATGTTAATCCCACTGTCCTAGCTCAAATCCAGGATAAGGTAATTAATAATAGCTCTTTAACACTTCATCAATACACATTTCACACCTGTGTATAAATGCAGGACATTATGGGATTCATTCAGAACTGCTTTAACACAAACTAATTGGATAGAATGGCATTTATAAATGTGCTCCTGGAGGCTGGAGTGGTGCTTTAATTAGCACAGCTCCCAGAGCCATGCTAACTGAAGTGCCCAAAGCATCACGTGTATCAGTGTCCCCGCACTAAAAAATGGCAGTGGGGACACTTTAACTAAAGCTTGTCAAACAAACTTTAGTTAAAGCATTCCCACTGCCATTTTTCAACATGGGGATGCTGATACACATGATGCTAAAATCTGCTGGAGTGTAGTGATTACTACGCTCTAGCAGGCTCCATTAATCAAGTCTGTTCCAATGTGCTGTAATTACAGTGTTGGAGCAGCCTCCCTGCACGTGTATAGGAACCCAATATTTTTTTTACATTGTATTACTATATATAGATAGTTAAGTGGGCTGTATTTTTCTTTGCAATATAGTCAGGAAATCTCTGCCTGCCAATCCATTTACTTACTTTCCTACCGTTCTCTCTTTTTTAGGTTATGAACCAAGTAGACCATTCAATTTGCTCTAGATTTTCAAAATCTTGTTGGGGGAAAAAATAGCATGGGTCACTCAAGCATTTTCTTCTTAAAATGATTTTCTGGTGTCAGAATCCATGTACTTTTTTGGAAGCCAGGTGAATCTTCCTAAAATTAACAAATGCAGCATAATATATTGAAATGCCTAGGGATTAGAAGCAAAAATATATTTCAATTTATAGGATCTGTCTTCTTTTCCAAAACTCTCAGAAATGTGAAAAGGTTACCAGATCTGTATTTGCTTTGTTTTAATTGTTTAGCTCTCAGCCTAGAAAAAGTTTCCTCCCCAGTATTTTTTCAATACCTGAAATGTAAACTGCAACCACTTTCTTTACTAGAAAGAAACATTGTACACCATCACTGTTGCTTCCATAGATAATAATCTGTATGCTATCAAAATGAAGTTTTGTGGTTTTTTAACAGAAATAATGAGTGAAATGAAACAATTCTCCAGAATACACCCTATTCCTTCAATAACGAAGCACAACGCTTCCAGAAGCAGTTTTACTTCTGGCTATATGCCTTGGGTGACCATAGTTCTGAAATCTGAAAATGTGACAAGCTCCTACATGCTCAGCTGTTTCTGAGCTCAATTCTCAGCCTGGTGTGCTGATGAGGGAGTGGTGAGAAGGTGTCTGGAAAAGGGACAAAAGTCTTCATTTGAAGAAACAGATGTGATCTGCCTCGGACAGATGATCAAAAGAACCCCGTCCTGGCAAAAATGGAACATATGGCCACCCTACATATTCCCCACTCTTTTTTGACACTTCTGAGCTTATTTAGTCTAGGAGAAGAGAAGACTGAGAGGGGATTTAATAGCAGCCTTCAACTACCTGAAGGGGGTTCGAAAGAGGATAGACCTAAATTGTTCTCAGTGGTGGCAGATGACAGAACAAGGAGCAATGGTCTCAAGTTGCAGCAAAGGAAGTTTAGGTTAGGTATTAGGAAGAATTTTCTCACTAGGAGGATAGTAAAACACTGGAACAGGTTACGCAGACAGGTGGTGGAAGCTCCATCCTTGGAGGTTTTCAAAACCCAGCTAAACAAAGCTTTGACTGGGATGATCTAGTTGGGGCTTTGAGCAAGGGGTTGGACTAGATGATCGCCTGAGATCCCTTCCAACCCTAACTTTCTATGATTCTATGACACCAATAAATTCCATGTTGAAAAGAACAAAAAGGTCAACTACTGTGAAGGACCACAAGGTGTCGCTCTCATCTCAAATTTAGGTGCAAAGTAAATACTTCAGTCCTACAGGCCTCTAATTATACAATCTAGATACTTTAATAAAAAATAGTTCTGACTAATAACTCTAGTTCTTCAAGAGTTACAAAGAATTCTGAGACAGCAGGGAAGTGGGTGGGTATTCTGAATGAACCTAGACTACTCACAAGAACAAAAATCATTAGCAAGTAATCCTCCCTTTCTTTGGCAGGAGACGCTGTACATTTCCACTTATGGGAGATTAGCAAGCATCCTATTCTCAATCATAGGATGGTGTGCAATGAGTTCTAGGCCAAAACAGACTGCACCTCTGTTTCACCAAATGAAGCCTCAACGTTCAATGCCAAATTTGATGAGTAATGACGAATAAAAGTACAAACAGATCTTAACATGGTTGCTGTCCAAATCTGCTTTTGGAATTGATTTCAGACAAGCTGCAGAGGCAGCTGTGGCTTCTGTGTCACTAAACCAACGTGTACTTTTTTTTTGGAGCGGGGGGGTGCTAAAAACTAACATTCCTCAATACATCTCCTAATTCATAGATTTCGTAGACATTAGGGCTGGAAGGGACCTTGTAAGATCATTGGGTCCAGCCTCCTGCCCAAGGGGCAGGAATTCAGCTAGGGTCAAAGGATCCCAGCAAGATAAACGTCCAAATGTTTCTTGAAAGTGTCCAGAGTAGGTGCTTGCACCACCTCTGGGGGGAGTCTGTTCCAGGCCTTGGGTGTTCAGGCTGTAAAGAAGTTTTTCTTTATGTCCAGCTTAAAACGGTCTTGCAGGAGTTTGTGACCGTTGGACCTTGTCATCCCCTGGGGTGCTCTGGTGAACAGGTGTTACCCCAGATCCTGATACACACCCCTTATGTACTTATAGGCTGCCACCAAGTCATCCCTGAGCCTGTGCTTCTCCAGGATGAAGAGTCTCATAGCTCGTAGCCTGTCTTCATAAGTCCTGTTCTCATGCCCTCTGATCATGCGCGTGCCTCTCCCCTAGGCTCTTTCAAACTTCTCCACGTCTTTTATAAATTATGGAGCCCAGAACTGGATGCAGTACTCCAGCTGCAGCCTCACCAAGGCTGAGTACAGTGGGAGGATGACATCCTGGGTCTTGCTCGAGATGCATTGGTAGATGCAAGCCAGAGTTTTGTTCACTTTGCCAGCTGCAGTATCACATTGGTGGCTCATATTCATCTTGTGCTCAATCATGACCCCCAAGTCTCTTTCGGTCATGGTGCTAGTGAGTGTACCATTGCCAAGCCTACAAGTGTGATGCAGCTTTTTATTCCTGAGGTGGAGCACCTTGCATTTCTCCGTATTGAATGCCATCAGGTTTTCATTCACCCACCTTGCAAGCCTATCGAGGTAGGCCTGGATCACCAGCCTATCCTCAAGTGTGACACTCTTGATTGGGGTGAATTCATTGGGATGATTGATTGGGATGAATACATTCCCCCTGACAGCTCTCCCAATAAAACACCAAATAATGCTTGATCTTTTGGAAGGTTTAGTTTTCTCTCGGTATCAACAGTCCTTGGGTGTAAGAAGAGTCCCATGCTAAGATTTGCTCTAAGTGAGCATGGGGTCCAGGAAAGAAAAACAAGGAAGAAGATATGCTACAACAGATGGAAAACTGAGACCATTTTAGGCATAAAATTTGTTTGATGTAAGAGACAGAGTTTATTGGGTTGTACTGAGTAGAGAAGTTGTGTTGGGTGGAGACACTATCAGGGCACCATGATTCTAGGTCTAACAAAAATGAAGGTTATTGAAAATGTCCTTTTGGTAGACAAGTGTTCTAAGAGAACTTAAGACAGGGGCTCAGAAGGAAGACCAATCAACTTCAGAATTTATTCTAAACCAGTCATATATATTCATATTTTTTTACAGCTGCCTTCACTTCCCCTCTAAGCCCAGTTTCTTTCTAACCAGTGTGGTCTTGGTCCCCAGTTGGAGCTTTTGGGGCACCTAGCAAAATGTTTTTAAACAATTTCCTGTTAAGTAGCATATTTTTGTTTAAAGTTGTTTTCAGCTCTGTGATACCGGTCTTTTTGAAGCACCAGGTGTGTGTGGGTGTGAGCAGGGTTTGATGCAGGATTTAGTAAAGGGGGCTGGGCCACTTCACCCCTTGGATTGTGGTGAGTGATGGGGCAAGGTGTGGTTGGAGGCCATAGGCCAGTGCAGGACACTGGGAAGCAGGGTAGAAAGCAGGTACAGATTCCCCACCCCCAAACACATAGGAGAACTGCTTCTCCTTGGACCTGATGGGCAGAGGGGTAGATGTGAGGAGCAGCTGTGCAGAGTGTTGGGCTTAGCTGGGGACAGTGGCATCAGTGGGCAAGTTCCTCCTTCTAATGCCTGCTCCCTGTTCACTCGCCTCCCCTGGAGAGCCCGGTGGCCAAGAGGGGCTATTGGAAGGAGGAACCTACCTCCAGGTCAGTGTCGCTGTCCCCAGTTGAACCTGGTGCTCCATGCAGCTCCTTCCTGCAATCTGGTTGGAGTGGAGCAGGAGTAGTTTTGGGGCTCCCCCTCTGCCTGGGTCAGCCATGTACAGTGGTGGGGAGGGATCCTCTTCCTGTGCCTGCTGCTGAGCAGCATCCCCTGAGGTAAGAGGAGTGACTCTGGGCAGAGCTGACCTGAGCAGGGTGTGGGGCCCAAGGCAAATCAGCCCATGTGGGGCCCCACCTCTGCTCCAATCCCACAGCCCTGGACCTGAAGAAGCTGCCACCGCCATCAGTGGTGGTGGCACTGGCAGCAGGGGGGGAGGGGGGTTGCAAGCAGCTGGACACAGAGCCCAGCTCTGTGGGGCCCCCCCAAAGTGTGAGGCCTGGGATTGTTGCCCCGATTCACCCCCCCCCTAGGGACGGCCCTAACTCTGCGGCACCCCCATGTGCCTGGGTCAGCTGGCAGTGGGGGCAGGTTCCCCCTTCCTACATCTGGCCCTTGCCCCACCCCCAGTCTCTCCTGCTGGGCCAGGAGCCCCCATTCCCCCCCCCTATGATCTGAGGGCTGGTGTGCTCCCTTCCCCTTTACTGAATCTTAGATCTGCTCCTGTACATATATACATATTTGGTGCTCCAAAGAGGAAACCTGTCTGCTGCTGCTGCTGTCCCTGGCTAAATTTGGCACTCTGCACAGCCACACCCTGCAGCAAACAGGAGTGGTTCTGGGGCTCCCCATATGCCAGGGATAGCAGCAGCGGTACATGGGTTCCCCCCTTCTGTAGCTGCTCCCTGCCCAGCCCCACAGTGTGCCCTGCCAGCCCTAGGATTCCAGGTGCAGGGAAAGGCTGTGTAGAGTGCCGATCTTGGCCAAAGACAGCAATGGTAGAAGGAAGTTGTGACAACACTGCTGCATCCCCCATAGATCCTGCCCCCTGTGTGTGTACATGCTCACACATAGATACCTATGTGTATGTATACATACATATACTTTGTGCTTCATGTAGCATGCTCTGTAGAATTAATCTATTGAGCATTAGCATCACAAAAAAGTGTGCTCCAGTGCTACAGTAACACTAATTACGGCATGATAAGTTAGAACCCATTATTACAGGTTCTAAACTTAATGCACCGTAATGATGGCACATTAATGAACATGTACATGTGCTCAGAAATATGTTACTGATCACAGAATTATTTAAAAACATTTTACTAAGTGGCCAAAAAGCCCTAGTTAAGAAAAAAGGCCACACTTGTTAGAGAGGAAGTGAAGACACCTGTACAAGCATGGAAGCTGTATCTAACACATGAAAGAAAAGGTAGATTGATGGTAAGGAGTATAAATCGGACACTGGGAACTGTACAAGTTGATAAAGGAAACAGAGGAATAGAAATACAAACCTATGACCAACAGCAAGAAAGGCAATAAGGAGTTTTTAAATTATATTAGGAACAAAAGGAATCCTAACACTGTCATTAATCCATTACCAGAAGGAAATATAAGAAAGTTCAAGAAATATTGCTGTTCTGTATTTTGGGGAAATAGCCAGATGATGAAATTATATTGCTGATGAAAATTAAATACTTTGCATTCCAACAGTACCTCAGGAGGATGTTAAACTGCAGTTACTAAACTCAGATGTGTTTAAATCAGAACATCTAGATCTAGGAGTTTTAACAGGCTGGCTGAGAAGCTTTCCAGACTATTAAAGGTGATGTTCCATAATAATTAGAAATTTCCAGAACACTGGAAGAAAGCTAATGTTATGCCAAAATTGTGTAATGCAGGTACGTGTAGGGGTGCCAGCCTAACATAAAGCCTGGGGAAAAAATAATGGAAAGGCAATACAGGATTTGATTGCCAAAAAATAATTGAAGGAATTAAATATTTTTAATGCTGATCAGCATAAGTTTATGGAAAATAGATTTTATATAATCAAAAAGATATCAGGTTAGTTTGATTACAGATTTAGTTTACAAAGGCAATATTATTGATGCAATAGGCTTCTATAAGGCATTTGATATATTACCACACAACTTTTGATTAAGAAACCATGAACACTTGAAATTAACACTAAAAGGATTAAAATGACTAACAGCTCACAAAATGCAGCTACAATCATCAAGGGGGGTTGTTTGTGAGCCCCACAATGACTGGCTGCTGGCCCTGTGCTATTTAACTTTTTAAAATCAATGATATGAAAAAATATAAATATAACGTTTTTATTGATAAAGCTTGCAAATTACCCCAAAACTGGGAGACTCATAATGAAGAGGTGTCAGTGGTGTCAGTGATACAGAATGATTTCTTGATAAACCCTGAGTACATGAAATGCATATTGTTTAATACAGCCAAGTATAAAGTTATGCACCTAGAAACACAGAACATAGGCTGTGCCTATGCCTACAGGATACCAGGAGATGACTCTGGAAAAAGGCAGTGGGTCATGGAGGATAAAAGCTGACCTTGAGCTCCCAGAGGAACACAAGGTATGTCCATTACATTTCTGTTACCATCTTGAGACATTTGCACAGGGACAAGAGAACACACACAGCAACTTCACCACCTCATTTCAGGGTTTGTTGCATGGAGAGGAGGAGTGGGTGAGTGGAGAAGGGCTGTTGCTTATTAGCCCTCACAGAGTGTTGTGTGGAGAGTAGACTCCCAGGTGTTCCCGAGACTATGTCCAGGGAGACTGTGAGAATAAGCACCCTAATACATGGTAGAAACACCTTTTAATGATTGTAACAGTAAGGGGTAGAGGACCAGCAATATCCCTTGGGCAACATTGTTTGATTTTTCTACCAGCAGATTCTTGGAAGCCTTTTGGGAGCACTTGGTTGACTTTGTTTTCAGACTGGCAGTATTGAGTATATACAGTATGGGAATCGGAGACAGGCAAAAGACATAGTATAGATAAGAGATCATAAAACCTTGGAATCTCAGGAAAAACTGTCATCTTCCCAGGTTGAGTTCTGACTGTTGTTAGGGAGCCTCTACATAGAACTGGAGATGCTTAATGCAGGTGAGTTTTATTGCCATATAGAAGCAAGCACCTGTTAGGTTGAGAGCTGCATAGTAATCCTCTTGGAGAAGGACAGGATAATGTCTCCTCATGCTAACTGCATGAACATTACAATTAATATACATTTGTTAAGGTTTTTGAAGTCCAGGATCTGTCCCCATCCAGCCTTCTGGAAATATCAGGAAATATCCCAAGAAAACCACCTTCTCTTAGTTTTATAGTTGAATGTCTCCTTTAGCCCGTTTCTGTGGAGCAGTTTCTCCACAAGGGAATTACTGAATGAACTGAAGATAGAAGGAAGAATTCTTGCAGCCACTGGAACTGATGTATGTAACGGCATATAGAACATTTAGTATCTTTTGGAGCATCCTGCTGTCCTGATGCACTGATGAGTTTCTGCTAATCCAGCAAGCAGTGTATTTTATTTTGGGGATTGCAAACCATACTGATCTCTGCATCTTCTTCACCTACATGGGGGTCAACTACTCCCTCCTGGTTTGGGTGCATCCTGAATCAATTGTGGCAGGAATGATCAGGGAGCCCACCTTCACATCTACCAGTGGTTTAGGTATCCGACCTGATCCTTTCAATCTCAGAAGCTGCAGTCCATCTGGGGCTGCGTTTGGTTACTTGCTCCCTCAAGGCATCTGGTCCCCTATCCCAAGGGCTATGTTCCCTGGGCCTATGGGGGCAATACCAAGCAATATGCCCTGAGGCGCCACACCTGTAACAGGTTACTTCCCTTACTCCACATTCTTCCCTGTTTTTCCAGCAGTCTTAAACTCTTCTATCCTCTTGATCATGGTCTTGGCCTGTACCCCTGCTGAGGTCAGGGGTCCAGCAGTCTTGTGGCCCTTTCCTCTTGCCCCTGCTTTTTCTGCAGGTATGAATGCCTCGGCCAGCTGAAGGACTTAACCCATGCCATTGGGTTGATGTCTCCTCACCCAACATTGTGTTTCCTCTTCGAGGTCTTCCAGGAATTACCCTAGCATGAATAAGTCCAAAACCTCACCTACCATCTTACCTTCAGGTTGGACCCAGCATTCAATTGAATCTCTAAGCATCTGGGCCAAAAGCCTCTGTCATCACTCCTCTGACTACTTTGTCCTGAACTGCTGCCAATAGAATTCTGGGGTTATCTTGAAATGGTATAGGATTGACTTCTTCACAGTTTGGTAGTCATTAGCTTCAACTTGCGTTACACCCTGTAGGCCGCCTAGGCCTGCCTGATTAGAAAGAGATCTAACTGGTGTACCCACCTGCTCTGGTTCCAGGTGGCAGCCAGTGCAGCCCTCTCAAAGGCCTCCAAATATGCTTCTATATCATCCTCCCCTGTCATCTTGGGAACCCTCAAAATTTCTGAGGCCCTTAATATGAAGACTTGCTGTGCCTCCATTTTTTTACTGAGTTATTGCTGCTGGCTTAATAGGGTAGTCCTTGCCTCAGCCTTCTGTGACCTCACTTTGACCAATTCCTCCATCTGGACCTGTTGTCCCTGGAGTAACTGTAATATTAGCTTGTGCACCTGTTGCCAATCCTTGGGAATCCCCACCATCAAGTTGGCTACCTCCATGGTTCCAGGCCAGTGCACCACTGTAAAGCCATGCCTATATCCCTGCTGGTGCTGTTGCTATCTGCCTCCCTGTCTCATTGTCCACCTTTACTCACCTCCATGTGTTGAAATAAAATATACAGAAAGAAAGAAAACAGAAGTTGGGAGGTGGTATCTCCTAATTACAGTCAGTATAGTGATCGTAGGCATCTTCACAGGGCTTCTCCAGCCCTTACACCCTGTCCTGACTACACCTGTGATGTTCCAGGCATGCTGGTTTCTCCTGGTGCTCTTTCTCTCGCTCGCTGTCTCTCTGGGCTCAAGCTGTTCTTCCCACAGCCCAGTACTGCTAGCAAAGCTGCCAGCTGTCAGTTAGCGGTCCTACTAGTGGGCTCTTATCTATTCAGGGTTCCTGTGCCTGTCTGCCCTGCCCAGCGGGAATCCACACTGCCTTCACAGTAATCCCTTTTCTAGGTCTGTCCTTCTCTGGGTTTCCTCAGAGTGGGTGGGACAACAGTCCAAGCCCTTCTGCCCAGCAACTGGCTTTTCCTTTCTTTCTTCCCTCTGGAAAAGCTCCCCCATCAGTTCCTCACTCACCGGTCACACTGTTCTTCACCTTGAAGTGGATTTTGGTGCCGATTCCTGATGATTGCTAAGTACCTGTTCTCTCAGGGTTTCTTCCAGCTCCCCAGCTGGCTGTAAGCTCCATGCTGTGTGCTGCAGCACTGCATGATCCCTGCTGGCCCAGCCATCCCTTCCCTGGGGAAATTAGTCCTGGGGCTTGTGCCCCCTTTAACTTCCAGCTCTGTCCCCAAGAGCCAATATCCTATGTTCCTCTCTGCACATGTTCTTTCACCAGATCCAGGGCAGGACTCAATGGGGAACAGCTGCATTCCCTGTGACTCACGTAATCCCTCAGTGGCCTGGACCCTGGTAAGTTTCCCTTCTCCTCCTCCAGGTAGCATGTTTCTTTTGTTTTGGTAAGGGGCACCGGAGTGGGTGTCCTGTTATAGGGATGCTTAAACTCAGCAGAAATTTTCAGAGTTCCATCCAGAAAACAAGTGGATAGAGCTGAGCCTTGTTAAAAATCTTAGGAAAAAGGGCTGAGTTCTTTTTTTTTTAAATTCTCTCAAAAGAAATTGTCAGGAAAAAATGTAAGAAGCTCTGGAAGCACCAAAGATCCCTTTGTGGCAGAGGACATTTGGTGCCTGCCACTTCATGGCTGAGAGCAGGCAGCGGGCAGGTGCAGGCCAGTCCTGATTTGGCAGCCATTTTAGATCCAGGCCCACAGGGCTGAGCCACCAGTCTGTTGCTGGCAGCTGGGGAGCAACAACACTCGGCTGAGCTGCTGCTTGAAACACCTTGGCAATAAGGGAACAACTGTGGGGATGGCAAGAGGTTCCTAGGGGCCCAGTGAGGTCCCAAGCCCCAGAGAGAAGGCTTAGGGCCTAAATAGAACAAGGCCCAATCTGGGAAGGGGCTTATGCGTTGCAAGCCTACACAGGGGCTAGGCAAGCCCATGAAGTGGAACAGACAGAGATGAAGCCTACGGCTCAAGTGAGCCCAATGGAGAACCAAGCCATGTTAAGACCTCTGGAGCTCTGAGTAAGCCCTGAGTGAGATGGCTGTATGGTGGGACTCAGGAGGGGGCCCCTGCTGCCTAAGGAGGCCAACTGCTATGGTGCTGGGCCCAGAACAACCCGACTGATCAATGCAAGAGGGCCAGGGCCAGAAGGCTGAAGGCCAATGAAGCCCAAAATGAGGGGCAGTCCTGAGCCATGATGGGCTATCTGACACCCTGACTGGCCTGGAGGTGGAGCCAGGGCCTAAGGAGGCTGAAGGTCCCCTCAATGGGTGGGGATATCATGGTCTAAGGACTTCACCTCTCCCCTAATGGCAGATGTATCTTTTCCTCTAGGTTGGCTGATCTCATACGGTGGGCTTTAAACTAGCTTCGCCGGGGGAAGGGGCCGCTTCGAGTGGAGAGGATGCTTCACCAGCACGCAGGGTGACAAGAGGAAGGGAAGCACAGGTAAGTATCAACATCAGAGGAGTAGAGGGCCACAACTGTCCTGGGAGTGGGAGGAAGTCACGAGCACCCTCAGGAGGCCTCAGGTGCCTCTACACTAATGCTCGTAGTATGGGGTGTAAGCAGGAGGAACTATGCCTCCTGATTGCAAGTAAGAACCCAGACTTAGTAGGGCTCACAGAAACCTGGTGGGACCCTACCTATGACTGGACGGTGGGCATTCGGGGGTACACCCTATATAGAAGAGACAGGGCAGAGAGGAAAGGTGGGGGGGGGGTTGCTCTCTATGTCAAAGAGCACCTCACATCATCAAGGATTAGCTTCGGGTTAAAGGAGGGTCGGGCAGAGACACTATGGGTCAAACTACAAGGGGGGCGTGGTGAAAGGGACCTTACGGTGGGTGTCTACTACAGACCACCCAACCAGGGGGAAGAGCTAGACCAGGATTTCTCCAGTCAGCTTATGGAGGCGGTTAGGTCAAGGGATGTTACTGTCATAGGTGACCTAAACTACCCAGACATTTGCTGAGAGAAGCAGACCGCTCGCGTAGGTTCCTGGCTGTATTACAGAACTTTCACCTTATCCAGGAAGTGCACAGCCCCACTAGGGGTAACACCTTGCTGGGCCTGGTCCTGGCCACGGGGGATGACCTGGTGAGGGGACTGCAGGTCCTTGACCACCTGGGCAATAGCAATCATCACCTGCTGGATTTCACTATCCAACGCAGCGCGTCTAGGGCTCACACCAAGGCTAAAGCCCTTGACTTCAGAAGGGCCAACTTCAATGAGCTTAGGAGACTAGTGGGGGAGGCAGTAAGGGCCCAGAAGGTAGAGGAGATGGGAGGCCACGAGGAATGGTCGTATCTTAAGGGGGCGATCCTCCAGGCCCAAAGGATGACAGTCCCTGAGAAAAGCAAGGTGGGTAAGAGTGCTCAGAAACCCCCTTGGCTCAGCAAGGGCATTCAGCAATGCCTGAGGACTAAAAGGGAGATGTACAACCAGTGGAAGGGAGGAACTATCACCAAGGAGGAGTACTCCTCCTTGGCCTGGGAGTGTAGGAGGGCTATTAGGAAGGCCAAGGAAGAGAGGGAACTCAGGCTAGCATCCAGGATTAAGGACAACAAAAAGTCCTTTTTCAAGTACATCAGGAGCAAGAAGAGGGCACCAGGCAATGCAGGGCCCCTGCAAGACACAAGCGGTAATCTGGTGGCCACGCCAGACAAGAAAGCTAATATTTTTAACAGTTTCTTTGCCTCTGTTTTCTTCAACAGGGACCGGGACATCCCACCTACCAGAGGTAGGGACAATCTTGGGGATAGCTCTATTAAGCCTTCAGTCAGTGCAGATGTAGTTAGGGATCTTCTGGAAGGGCTAGACATTTTTAAATCTGCAGGTCCAGATGTCCTCCACCCAAGGGTGTTGAGGGAGTTGGCAGGGGTTATCGCAGAGCCTTTGGCCTGGCTGTATGAGCATTCGTGGTCATCTGGCCAGGTGCTGGGGGATTGGAAACTGGCTATTGTGGTCCCTATTTTTAAGAAGGAGAGGAAGGAGGACCCAAGTAATTATAGGCCTGTAAGCCTCACCTCGGTGCTCGGGAAGCTCTTGGAGAGGATCATCAAGGAGCATATCTGTGGGGGGCCTGCAGGGGAGATCATACTCAGGGGCAATCAGCAAAGGCAGGTCCTGCCAGACCAGCCTGATTGACTTTTACGACCAAGTAACTAAATCCTTGGATGATGGTGTTGCTGTGGACATAGTCTTTCTAGACTTGAAGAAGGCCTTTGATATTGTCTCTCACCCCATCCTCATCAATAAATTGACTGCGGCATTGGTGCCTGCACAGTTGGATGGGTAAAAAATTGGCTTATGGGGCACACCCAGAGAGTAGTGGTGGGCGGGTTGTACTCAATCTGGTGAGACGTGAGCAGTGGGGTACCCCAGGGCTCGGTCCTCGGGCCCACACTGTTTAACATCTTCATCAGCGACTTAGACGAGGGGGTGGAAAGCACGCTGTCTAAGTTTGCTGATGACACTAAGATGTGGGGCGAGCTGGACACACTTGAAGGGGGAGAGAGGCAGCAACTAGATTTAAACAGACTACAAAAGTGGGCAGACGAGAATAGGATGGGGTTCAACGTAGACAAATGCAGGGTGCTGCACCTTGGGAGAAGGAATCCACAGCATACATACAGGCTGGGGAGTTCCCTTCTTGAAAGCACAGAGGCGGAAAGGAATCTCAGAGTCATTATTGACTCCAAGATGAACATCCAGGGAAGGATGCCAGACGGCAGCCAATGCCAGACCGCAGCCAGGAAGGCTAGCCATACCTTGTCATGCATCCAAAGGTGCATCTCAAGCCGGTCCAGAGAGGTGATACTCCCCCTCTATGCGACTTTGGTCAGGCCGCAGTTGGAGTACTGCGTCCAGTACTGGGCGCCACACTTCAAAAGGGATGTGGCCAGCCTGGAGAGGGTTCAGAGGAGGGCCACCCGCTTGGTGAGAGGGCAGCAGGACAGGCCCTACGAGGAGAGACTGAAGGACCTGAACCTGTTCAGCCTCAGCAAGAGGAGGCTGAGGGGGGACCTGGTAGCTGCCTACAAGCTCATCAAGGGGGATCAACAGCAAATAGGCAGAGCTCTTTTCTCCCCAGCACCACCTGGGGTGATGAGGAACAGTGGTCATAAGCTGATGGAGAACAGGTTTAGGTTAGAGATCAGAAGGCAATATTTTACAGTTAGGGTGGCCAAAATCTGGAACCAACTTCCCAGGGAGGTGGTCCTCTCCCCTACCTTGAGCAAATTCAAGAGTGTCATAACCAAGTCAGTTAAGTGACCCTGCCACAATAGAACCACCCTAAGCAACTGCCGCTATCTCCAAAATTTGGTCACGTTCCGCCTCATTAGCTATTCCCACCTGGCAGTCTGTCATTGGCTACTCTTAACATACAAAAGTCCATGCAGCTTCCGCCCAAGTCGGAGACCTCTGAGCACACTGCAGAGTGACCTCGGAGAGCTCTGGACACGTGACAGAGTGAATTGGCAGCCTGATCAACCACCAATTTCTCCCCGTCATCGACCGGCCCTGACGTACCCCTTTCCTTTGCATGCTTGTTTCGTCCACAGACTCGTCTCGTCGACTCGTTGCGTTACCTCTGTTATCCGTAACTACGTAAACAACCTCATAGCCTGCGTCGTGACCACCAGCGGCGTAAGTAAAATAATCTTTGAAACCGATACGCTGTGTCTCGCCTCTCCATCCACCAGCCCGCCTGACGACTGATTAATTCGTACCCCTCAAGTCGGCTCTAGCTGTCTGAGACAAAGAGGAGGTTGGACGATCACCTGTCTGGGGTCTTGTGAACCCAGCATTTATTCCTGCCTGTGGCAGGGGGTTCAGGCTAGATGATCTGTTCAGGTCCCTCCTGACCCTACCTACTATGAATAAGAAGGCTCAGTGAGACATCAGGCCAAAAGAATAACACATAGCCCAGTAGTGGTGAGACCAAGGCAGGTAGGGCTGCACTGGTCCTGGGTATGACTGAAAACTGCACCCTACCAGGGAACGGTGGTTGGTGGGGCTGTCTGTGGTGGGACAGTCCTCCAGAAATGCCAGGCCAGTTACCTCCCCAGTGAAAGGCATGGAGGTGCACCTGAAAACCCCAGCCCCGACATTCTTGTAGGATACCAGAGTCTAGTGACAGGATTGGGGGCCAGGCATGTCTCTGGACACCTGAGCCTCATGGGGTATAAGACCCTGGAGGCCCCAGCAAGTGAGGCATATGTGGAAGGCCCTAGCGAAAGGACATAAATGTAAGGCCCTGATGAGAGGGCATACTTGGAAGGCCCTAGCAAGAGGGCATGAGTTGAAGTCCCAGAGAGAGGGCAGTTAAGCCAAGCAGAGTCTACGGATGCCTGAGGCTGCAGTTGGGCCAGAGGCCGAGACCCCAGTAAGTCCTCAGATGTGGTGAGGCCAAGTTTGGGTCAGAAGTTAAGAACTTTGAGTTGTTGAATACACAGTGGGGCCCAGCAAGGGACTAGGGACAAAGTCAGCCCAGTGTGAGGCACAAGACCATTACCATGTAGAGTAGGGAAGCTGGAGTGACCTGAAGGGCTGCATGGGGGACTGGCCAGTATGAAAATAGTTAATCCTGATGACCCAAGGGAGTCACTGAAGGGAGCAGGGCAGGTTGGGAGTGGCCCAGTGAGGAGCAGTGTGCAAGAGGCCTGCTGAGAGAAGGCAGAGTGGAAGAGGCCCCAGTGAGACATGGGCAGTATGAATGTGGCCCTGAAAGGGGCAGTGTGTGAGAGGCCCAGCAGTGGACTGAGTTTGGTCCGGCCTTAAGCCAGAGCTCTGAGAACAATCTGGATGCCATCTGCAAGCCTTAAGACACGATGAGGGGAGGTCGGAGTCATGTATAGCACCCCTTGGCATCGGAGCATTAAAATAAGCAGCCTCCCACATTTTACACCAGTTTAAGAAACAGCAAGTTGTGTTAGAAATCTGGGCGGACCACCTTATTTAGACAGGTTGGCCAGGCCAACGTGAGATCCGACCCAAGCTTGCCCCCTGTCACACCCTTATTTATATTTTGTTTAGTTTTCTGTTGGTTTTTGTTCTAGATTTTACAGATCATAAATGACATGAAGGTAATCAAGCCAGAGACTGGTTTGTGTAATTTCAGTTGAACAAGAACTCACAGCAGTGTAGTGATATGGTTGGGCACCCAGGGCAGAGGGGCAGTGGCAACTTCCAGTTGCTGCCATGTCTCTGGCACAAATGCACAGTTACTGGCAGAAGCCTTTTTTCTCTTTTTCTACCTCCCCCCACCAAGTTGGTGCCTGGGGCAGTTGCCCCAGTCACTCCGCCTTAGTTATGCCACTGAGAATTCATAATAGTGGAAAACTCAGAGGGGTTGTTGTGCTCAGATGTTGGCCTTGTTAGATGAATAGAATGTAAGAATTACTTTGCCAGTTAGTATTTTAGGTGAAAAAAATGCACAGCATGACTAGTTTTTGTATTATCACAGATTTTTCCCTTCCCTTTCTATTTTAGTAGACACAACTGCAGCTGCTTCCAGAAATATTTCTAACCAGCAGTACAAATAGGTAAGTTTCCTTCCCTCCAGACAATAATAATAGTCCTGTATGTTCAGCTGGCAGGAGACACTGAGCAATTGGCACAAAAAATGGCACGTAAATAAAACATGACCCAAAACCTAACGTTGCAGCCACAAAGATCAAACACATTTATTGATATAATTACTTATCAACTGTTGTAGCTTTTAGGGTCTGGTATTACGGTGGATTAGTACAACTGTGTTCCTTCATGACAGACCTGAATTAATATCCAAACTAATGGTTGCTACTGAAGGGAAGAAAGTACTCTCATGCTACTTAATCTATGCCTTTGTCACATTTTGACATAAGAGGCCCTGGCCAGTGGAAATCAAGGAGTAGTATACCAAGAGTTGTTAAAGATTAGTACTCAAGCACTTGTAGCGGAATACTGTCTGCCTGAACTTTGCTCTGTTCAATGCAAGCCAGCGAATGATCCAATCTACAAAAGACACCTACAAATACATGAAAATTCAAAGATGTATAAAAGGAAGATGCAAGGAAGGAGAATTAGGTGAGAACATATTTATGATTTCCACAATTGGTATAAAGATAATTAAAAAGCATGTAGATACTGCAGCATTTGACTGTTGGGTTTTTCACCAGAAACAGAGGAGCAATGAAAGGGAGATGGAGACTTTCACTGGAATGTTAAGTGTCTGCCCTTATAAAGAATGTAGGACAAGAATGGTCAATTAGAAAATGCCAGAAATATCGAGAAATAGAATGTGACTGTTATTGGAGATGCCTAAGTGCTGTTTCTTAAGTATGGGAAGTTTTAATGGTGGGGAAGCTGTCTGACAGATTGTACCCAGTCATTCCCTTTCCTTTCCCCTTCAAGCTGAGTCAACCAGAATATGTATGTGTGGAAAAATTTATAAATAGATGTCAGAGGCATGAACTTCCTAGGGTGATATTTTTTACTGGATCACCTATGTAGCTAGGATAAAGTGGGATATTGCCCTAAGAAATTCTTACCTTACATAATTTCTGGACCATCATGGCTACAATATCCCTCTTATACTACTTCATAAACATAGGCATTATCAATTCCTATTGATTTGATGGTTGGTTCATGTAGGTTTCAGAGATGTATCTGTTGTGAAGTATCTGCCAGTATCTTTGCTGTTTTGGATAAGGGCGAGTGCTATCCTAGCTTTATTTACTATAGTTTTCTATTAAGATAAAATTCTATGTGGCAGGGATGCCATGAACCAAAACTACCTCCGACACCAGAGTGGAGGGAGAAGCGGCAGCCACAGAATGTCACCAAAGATCAAAGACATGGTGGTGGAGAGGCCGCCTCCAGAAGGCAAGCTGCGCCAGTGCAGGACAGAGGAGGAAAGCGGCAGCAGCCAAACACTGCTAGGGATCAGGCACGCTCCCCAAGACCAGCATGGGCATGTTTTGTAGCTGTGTGCCAATGCTGGTTTGTCAGCTGGCCCTCGGAAAGTGGGATAAAAGCTCCACAGACCCACATTCGAGGAGGACTGGAAGTGAGGCCTCCTGAGAGCCTGGAGTGGTGGGAAACAAACAATGTCCCCAGCAGGGGTGAGTGGTGGCAACCCTGAGAGTTGGGATGCCCAGTTAAGACTGGCTAAGAGGAGCCAGGGTACTTACCCCTCTCAAAGCTGTGGATCCCGGACAACGCTGGCAGGGACTGGGGCAGCAGTGAGCCTGTAGAGAGAGAGAAAAAAGAAAGGATGCTGAAGCTGTGAGTAACCTGGGGGGCAGGGGGGGAGGGGGAAGGAAGACAGAGTGTCCTGAGGGAAGATATCTCAGGGTGAGCACATTAACAGGTCAGGCCAACATGAGGCCTGAAGAAGGATGTCTGAAGATGTCTGAAGTCTGAACCTGGGCTAAGCAGAAGCCTAGCTGTGGCTGATTGGCTTTGCTTTAGCCTCAGCCGAAGACTAACATCATCACTGGTTGGTGCAAGGTGGGGTGTAGGGGAGGTGGAGCCCCAAGACAAAGACCTAAGCAAGAGACTGAAGAGGAAGCCAGGAGAGGCAGGATTACAGAACTTCGTCCCAACAATAATCCATAACAACAAAGATGCAGCAGGCAAGAACCCCTGGGGACGTTTTAGGGAATCTCACCAGAGGGCAAGCTGTTGACCCGAAAGTAAGCAGCTGTGTCCGATCGGCTTGAAAAGGCAAAGCGTTCAAGTGAGCATCACTGGAGATTACATTTGGTCCACTGTAGGGTCACCTCTACCACCAATCCCCACCTCTAACAGTTACGGAGCCTTTAAATTTTACAACAGTGAACAAACTTAAACTTAGATTTTGTTTCTGCAAAGAGAACATTGGCAGAGCTAGAGGTGAGGGTTTGTACATTGACCTAGCCTGGTATATGAATATTTCATATGCTTATCCCTAAATTTATACCACTGAATAAAAACTAAAGATTTCTATTTCACCAACAACCAAAGGCCTCTTGTCCAGAGGCCAATACTGTCAGAGCAGACTCAATTAATTGAGCACGCTCAATTAATTAATTAGCACGCTCCAGCAGCCTCGGTGTCACATGTATTCAGCATCTGTGTGCTTCAAAATGGCGGCAGGGGCACTTTAACTAAAGGTCATTGAACAAGCTTTAGTTAAAGCGCCCCTGCCGCCATTTTGAAGTGCAGGGATGCTGAATACATGAGATTCTGTGGGCACTTTAATTAGAGTGGCTCCCAAGAGCCACTCTAATTAAAGTGCATTCCTCCCTCACTCTGGGAGAACATGTAAAAATGCCCTGAGAGAGCAATTCTTGGAGTGCAACCAGATGTCAGCAGAGGCAAATATTATTTTCTGTTCCCCCCATTTCCAACCCACATCCCCAAATCAGCATCTGGTGCTGCTGTCCTGGTCACTCCACTTTAGTTATGCTACTGGCCTCACTAGTTAATCCAAAGACTAGAATGCTGCTACCTGTGAACACCCAGGCTTGTTTGCTGATGGGGTGTTAAGGCCTGAGACTACCATTCCTCTTCTCCTCTCTACAGTCCAGATGACAAATAATGTGCATTCATAGTCACACCAGAGATATAAAGTCTTCTCTGAACACAGAACAGAAAATAACTGTGAAGTAGAGATGTAAATATTTTGTTGGAGCACGTATAACTGAAGGCCACATTTTTAAAGCAGGATGCTATGACTTATCTAAATATGCTTATTTCCATGTAAAAAACAAGAAGAAATCTCCAAACCCAAAAATATACATGTGGTCAGGTCAGTACTACACAGGAACAAAAAGTGTAGTTGCTAGTGTAAACAGTGAAAAAGCAAAGGATTTTTTAAGATAGTGAAAAAATGCCTCAATATAAGGTTCACAGTCATTTAAAAACTTTTGAGTATGAGATACCTGCTTTTCAGCTTTAAAATGCACACTTGCTATTTTCCAAATCTAATATACATCTTTGGCTGTCTTCTCTGCTATTAGTACATTTTGTACATTCTCTTGAATTTATTAGTAATACACTGCTAAGAATAGCAAATAAGTATTTAATAAAGAGACCATCTAGCAAACCAGCTTAAAATCTAATTTGAAAATGGAAAGCAAGAGGACTAACTGTCATTGACCTGTTAGGCTTAGGATACATATCTGAAAAAATACTATCAGGATTGATGAATTTACATATGATACTCCCTATTTTTATCTGGCATTGAAAACAACTAAGGAGAGAGACCATGTAAATTTGAAATATCAAAACATTTCTTTTTCATCTGGTGTTCATCAGTTTCTTTACTTTTTTAAAGAATTGGGAATTTTCTTAGTTTTAAAGTTTATTTAAAAGCCACTTTCTATTTTCTTGTCAATGAAGAATACAAACTACATTAGTAATTTTACTGTATATCTTATATAGGAAACAGTAAAGAGAATTCTTTTATGCCTTGATGGTAAATGATCACTAGTGTCAAAATAAGTTCAATCAGAATCACTTATTTCATCCTTTGACTGTCAAATGCAGTTTCTTTAAAGATTCAGTAGGCATGTCTATATGAGATACTAACTGTGCAGTAGCCTAATAACACAGTGCAGTATCATGCCAGGCAGAACCCATGCTAATACACTACTGCACAGTCGTATTAAGCTATTGCACAGTAAGCATCACTGAAAACCTGTGCACCGACACTGCAGTACCGAGAGTTACTACACGTTGATTTAGTAGCTGGTTAACCAAGTACTAAACGTAATGCGTCATAATTACAATGCATTAATGTGTAGACGCACCCAGTATTTGCCAACAAAGTATATGATTTAGAGATAACGGCTTTGACTCAGTGGTGCTTTCAGGAGGCACAAATCAGGAGGGATAGGAGAAAGTGGTAGCTAAACCATTATGAAAGAGTCATAACAGTTTCCAGAACCAATGCCAGTATTGTATAGAGCAACATTTATCCTTGCCTTTCAATTTTTTTTGTTCCAGCGGTATTGAACTGAAAGTAGTTATCCTTTTCCACATTTAATCATCTAAAATGGACAAATTAAGAAATGGAAGGACTTGATCCTGTAAACATCTGTATATGGAACTTAATTCAAATGTGATGTCCTATTTAAGCATCTGAGTAGTGTGACAGAATTTAAAAGTTAAGCATGTGTTTAAACCCTTGCAGGATTGAGGGTTAAGATGAATACAAAAGGTGGAAGATGATCTAGAAAATAGTTCTAGGAGTCAGGTGATGTTATTTCTATTTCTGACAGAGACTCCCCATGAAACCTTGAAAAAATCATTTAATCCAGAGGTTGTCAACCAGGGGTACGTGTACTCCTGGGGATACTTTGAAAGATCCCAGGTGGTATGAGGGGGCGGGTGGGGATGGAGCGCAGCCACCCCATGCTGCTGCCTCATAGCAGCACGGCTGGGGCAAGAGCAGGCCCACACAAATGCTGTGCTACTGCTGCTTGCCACACCCCTGCTCCGCATATGGCTGCTCACAACACCCCCGCCTTCCCCCTCCCCACCCATGCTCAGTATCCAGCTGCTTGCCACCCCACCCTACCCCCCGCTGAGGGTCCAGCCACTCGCCACCCCCCCCCGATACATTTACTACAAAGGGGGCCGCCAGGGTTACACTTATTAAAAAAAAGTTGAAAACTCCTGATTTAATCCATTTTTCTTAGCTGTTAAGTGAGGATAGTGATAATAATTTTACAATGTTTATTAAGCCATGAGGTTTTGCAGGCACTTTATCCAAAGAGTCCATACTAAGCAATCTAAGAGACTGTTAATTTGGATTCCATATTTCATGGGACATGGATTGGTGTTTCCCCCACACCCTCCTCTGGTTTTTGGGGCATGACAAAGGCACCTCTAGCTGGTTTGAGAAATAATGACGGTTATACAACATAAAGCTTAGTGCAAAGAAATACCAATTATTTTTTCCAAAATCAGTGCCTAAATTAAAGGCATACAAAGAAGAATACACCATTCAAATTTGCTTTACTAATCCAATATTTAATTTTTGTTTTCTTAAGCTAAAATCTGCCTAAAAGTTTCTCCTATGCATGGCACCTCTCCTCAACTCTTGTTAAGGAAGTCTTGGTCAGTTCCAATGACTTCTACTCAATTTTCTGAACACCATTTGAACATTTAAATTTAATATAGTGTTCAGAATATAATGAGTGGTTTATAGGAAAAAAAGCAAAGGCATAGTCCTCACTTCTGAGAATTTTCTATTTTAAATCAGGGTGCAGCAGCAGCACGCAGAGCAGCAGCATGGGGTGGTACATGGTGGTAGCAGCCACCATGTGCAAGCTTCCCACCTTGCATCTGTCCGGCCGGGCAGCGCCAGGCTATGCACTTTCCTTATGTTTCAAACATCTGGAATTTTCAAATTTCCAGCAGGTATTAGGCCCCAAGGATACCAGACTTGAGGTTATACTGTATTAGGTGAACTAAAAAGTAGTTCCCACTACAATTTTAGCCTGAACAGACAAACTACAGGCAATATGCAACTGAGTGTATGTGACAAAGTGAATCTTGATACATCTCTTCTGTGAGCTGAAACCATTTTGACTGTCCTAAGGCCTGACTTAAACTAAAAAACTGAAAAGTCATGGCTAGATTAGGCACTGCGGTAAATGGAGTACTGCAGATTGGTTAGAGAGAATCTAAGAAATGTACTTTTAAAGCCTTCAGAATAAAACTTCTACAAGAATCAGGCAATGTAAAGCTTTATGCTCAACTTGGACAAATGTTAATGTACACAATACTGCATAAACAGTCCTTTTGTCAAAGCAGTTCTAAAAATGCTCAAGAAGCAGATATTTACCACAGTATAACTTAATAATCAAGAAAAAAAACTTAAAAGGAAAAGTACAAAAGAGATATTTGGTCACAGTTTTTCCTGTGGAGCCCAGTCACACAGGCACTACAGGTTGTTCTTGTTCAACAACCCATCTTGAGTTAGGCATGCCAATACTTTTTTTCTGTTGCCGGTGAGAGGCTGTCTCCTAATACTGGCTTATACCCTATCAAAAATAACTCTTCTGGATACATTGTTTTAACTTGCCAATTTGAGAGTAAGAACTGTTAACGTGCTGATTAGCTAAGTATGTGTAGGGAAAATTAAAAATCTAAATGGAATCTCTAGTCATTTGAACTGGGCCCTTGATAGGGTAGTGACTGGTTCTAGCATGTGTATGAAGAAAGATGTGACCTTTATTCCTTCTGTGAAATAATATTGCCATTTACTCTGCCCATTCTGCAAAATCTGAATTACTGATTAGCAGCGAAGATAGAATATCTATTCTATGTGCCTATTGCAGATAGTTTAACTGCATGCAACTACAAAGCCAACAGCAAAATATCTTGCAGGCTAGTTGCTCAATTTCAGATTTAGAGGGAGACAGACTCAGTGAAAAGAGAGATAAAGAAAGTATGTTAACATCAGCTGTAAGAAACATTCTTTCACCTGAAGTCTTATCTTCTATTTCTAGTTATTTTCTTTTGTGACACTAGTGGTGAATGCTGATGCCAAAAATCTGAATGCAAACAAAAGCACTCATTTTATAAATATGATTGAAAATAGCTAAAAATAAATACTAAGGATTTCTCATGAATTTGAGCAAATCATGTAATTTTTTGTGCATCTCATTTCCCTGTCTCCAAAATGTGGCTAGTACCACTTCCTTTTCCAGCCCCTTTATCGGGTTTCTCTGTTTAGAATTATGCATTGTGAGTCAGGGAATAGCTGTTGAGTATTTGGATAATCACTACCACATGGATACCTTGATTTTAAATGGGGCCTAGAAACCAGTACTAATACTACTAATAAAAAAAGGTCCCTGTTACAATAATAAAGGGAGGATAGTAAAAAATAGTTAGTTACAAAGCACTGATTTCAGTATTTCATGCAGATAAAGATTTTTACTAAAGTTAGCTAGAGATGAGAACTAAAGTAAAACATTAGTATGTCTACATGCTTAGTATGGAAAGTATGGAAGTATGGAAATTTTATACTTCATGAGCAGAAAACAAAGTAGGGTAGACACCATTTTTAACAAGATAGCAATGTTTAACCTACCCTCTTTAGAGTACAGGTGAGTCATGTTATTAGTGAATGTTTTAATTATAATTTCATGTATCAGATGGAATGGATATTACTGCATCTCTGGCTGAGATACAAATGCAAGTCCTACCTGAGGGAAGAATCTAAACTGAACTTTCACTTCCTAAACCAAGATTGTGAATTCCATAATGTTTCCCAATCTCAGGTTGAAAGGGAAAGAAGGACTCTTTCTATCAGGCTTGACCTTCACTTGTCAATATTATTTGGAAAGTTAGTACTTTTAATTTCTCCTTTATAAGCGTGGGGCTGGTATGAGAGATACATGGAGAAAGAAAGGAGAAGATAAGAAGGGAAAACCCATCCAATCACAAGGCCATTGTGACTGAATATCTTATATTACTTTTGTCCTCTCCCTATTCTACTCTCCACTGTCAACATTCAGAAAAGGAGCATCAATTTTTGGAAAAAATTGGAATAGAAAATAATAAAGTAGTTGTATCTCCTTCACCATAAGTTTTCATCTATATTCTTGTTTGCAAACAAAAGCAAAATGAAGAATTCTAGAAAAGAAGAAAAAATACTAGTTAAAAGCTGCAAAAGTAATTCTCATTTGTATGGTAAATACTTGTCAGTGAAAGTAAACACTGGGCCATGTCAATATTGGCCAAGTGAAATTTATGCTGTATTGTCTATGCATATTGGTATAGAATTAGACAGGCTGCAAGTGTTTGTAGTTTATTATTATTTTACTTTGAATGACAGATATTTTGCCTGAACCGTAACATTCTTTCAGTAGGTTCTGTGTACCTGATTTTTGAAATCAATATAATTTGTAGTCTAATCATTCTCTAAGTGACATTGTTTGGTTCTGCATCGCCTCATTATTAGGGCTGTGCGAAGCTTCAGGTGCTGATTCGATTTGGAGGAGATATGGCCCGATTCGGCGGCTGAATCTCTGAATCCAAACTGAATCAGGGACCAATTAAAAGGTCCGATTCAATTCAAAGCTCTCAGAATCAATTCGGAAAACATTTGGAGAGCTTCAGTGATTCAGGCAGTCCCCGCCCACTGCAGCAGGGAGCTGGACCTGGACTCCGAGCTGGTAAGTAAGGGGACAGGGAGGTGGGGCTGGAGGGGGAAGGGAACCATGGGGAGACCCCCACCAGGCCCCACCCCCACCCGTTCCCCCAGCCCACCCCATGGCTGCCCCACCCATCCCAGCTCCTGGTGCTTTAAAAAAAAGCCCCTACTCACTGCGTGTTGCAAGGTGGAGGGGCAATTCCCACTACCCCAGGCTGTGTGGGGAGGCTCTGTCATGAGCCCCTGAGCCCCACCCATTCTCCCAGCCTCCCATGGCTGCTCCGCCCACCCCAGCTCCTGGCCCTGTAAGGAAACCCCCCCCCCAAAATCCCTGGACTCATCAGCTACTGCACTGGCCTCAGGGCTTCTGGGGGCTTGTGCAGAGCCCCCCAAACAGTGGGGGGGCAGCAGGGATCGCACCCTGCCAGGCAGGAACTGGTGAGTCTGGGGTTTTGGGGGTGTTTTTTCCCTTAAAGGGCCGGAGCTGGTGTGGACTGGGCAGCCATGGGGGGGGGGCAGTATGGACAGGGGGACTGGGACAGCAAGCTGGGGGTCAGGGGGCTCATGGCAGAGCCTCCCATACAGCGTGGGGCAGTGGGGGGCAGCAGGGATCGCCCCCCTGACAGCACTCGGTGAGTGGGGGCTTTTTTTTTTTCAAAGTGCCAGGAGCCAAGGTGGGCGGGGCAGCCATTGCTGGGGCTGGGACAGCAGGCGGGGTATGGGGCCCTTGTGGTTTGGAGATTCAGCTGATTCAGCAGCTGCCCAAGCTTCAAATCAGATTCAGCTGAATCGATTCGGGATGGTGATTTGAATTACCGAATCAAATCACTGTCCCCCAAATCAGCCAAATCCGAAGCAAATACTAGCCTCTTCGCGCACATTTTGCAGAATGCCAATAATACTGTGGACATAAAGTATTCAGAGGAACAAGGTTTCTGCAGAGATAACAATAGAACTTAGCTGAAGTTAGCAAAAAAATAGTGTGCATCTTGTTTCCTTCTAAAGCAAAGCTTTAGGACCTGTTCAGTTTCCTATTGATTTCAAAGGTAATTGAAGCCCTCAAAACCTAGCGTCATCTAAAAACTTAGTACAATGTTTAACAACAGACTATTATCAACTTAATAAACATAATAATAATTGCCGTGTAGTAGACTGACATTGTTCTGTCATTGTTCAGCTAAGCTACAACTAATAAAAGAAGGCACAGACCCAGGAGGTACTTTAGCCTCCTGCTAGCTTGAAGTATAAGTACAGTAGTCCTATTAAAAACATTAGAGCTAGTTTACATAATTAAAATTATGCACATCCGTAAGTACCTTACTAGCTGAGAACCTAGATGAAACAAGTGGTTGAGAAGCTTGACTAATAGGTAAATGGGAGTGATGGGCACTTACAAATTGTGCATATGTGCAGGTCCTACTCCAAAAGGGACCAGCTCAATCTCAGGGCTGCCTAGTGCCTTAGAGTCCTAGATGTTCAAATGCATGTTTATACGTCACTCTGATATCATAACGTAACCTACTTGCAAGGAATGAAAAGGAAATGGACTAAGCAAGAGGTACTAAATACATCCTATAGCACCTCTCTCCATCTTTTTTTATTCCATTGGAGCCCGCAGAAGATTCCTATGAAGTAAGAATAATCACTGTTTCCATTAGCCTCTGTTCTGAAGGGAAGAGACCAAGGCAAGGACCAGGATGAGCTCTTTGATATCTGTGTCCCTGAGGGCAGGTGAGAGAAGGTGGCTAGGGACACAGTCTTAAAAAGGAGATAGGAGGACACCAGCAATAGGTGCTGGGGTAGCACAACTCAGCCAAGGAGAGAAAACTCAATGGCAAGTCCATTGTCAAGGGTTCCAAGCAGCGTTCCCTCTAAGCTGTGTGGTGTGCGCAGCCATGCAGGCACACCTGGCAGTGTGGCACAAGTGTGCCTGCGTGGCCGCACAGGCCACACAGCTTAGAGGGAACGCTGGTTCCAAGTCATTGTCTCCCTGAGCTGCAATCCTACCGTCCTCCTCCATACACACCCTTCAGTCATCTACCTGCTTTCACAACAACACCTGCTCCTTTGAACTCAAACACTTCCATATGCATGGGCCTGCCCTTGCCAGCCCTGGTCCCATCTGACCCCTTGACTCTTCCCGCTCTTACAACCTCCTCCAACACACCCTGATCCTCTTCCCTCCCCCTGCTGCCTAGGTTGCCTTCCCTCTGCTGGGCTGAATCTGTCCCTCCTGCAGGCTCTCGCTGACCTCCTCAGCACTGCCTTCCACCTCTGCCCGCAGGCAAACCCCACCCCCAGCTCCAGGTTCACCCCTGCAGCTGCCCATCCCCTCACACAGCCCAGCCCCATCCTCACCCTGCCTCAGGCTCCACTTGACAATCATAGACAAGGAGGGTTGGAGGGCATCTAGTCCAACCCCCTGCTCAAAGCCCCAGCTACGACATCCCAGCCAAGGCTTTGTCTACCCCGTCTTAAAACCGTCCGAGGCCAGAGATGCCACCACTTCTCTGGGTAACCTGTCCCAGTGCTTCCCCACCCTCCTCGTGAGAAAGTCCTTCCTAACACCCACCCCAAACCTCCCTTGCTGCAACCTGAGACTGCCCTGGGTGGTGGCGGACGACAGACCAAGGAGCAGCAGCAGCAGTCCGGCTCTATCCTCCCCGGAGCCCCCTTCAGGCTGCTGTCAAATCCCCGCTCCGTTTCTCCGAACTAAACCAGCCCCGCTCCCGCAGCCCCCTCACCAGTTGTGCTGCCCCCCCCAGGGTGCCCGCACCCCTTCCAGGGGGCTCGGCTCGGCCCGGCCCCTCTCCCGCCGCAGCAGCTGTCAGAGCAGGAGGGGGCGGCACCTGCGGCTCCTCCCCCCTCCGCCTCAGCCTCCGCCTCCCTCCCCTTCCCCCAGGCCCGGAGACCGGCTCCCACAGGCGGCGCCCGGCGGTAGCGGCGGCGGTAAGGCAGGGGCAGCGGCAGCGGCGCCCTCCAGCCCTTTGTGGCCGCGGCGCAGGCGGGCAGGCGGGAGCTCTCCGCCTGCTCCTCCTCGCCCGGCGCTTGGCGGGGGGGTCCCTTTTGTCACCCTGCAATAACTGGGGGGGGGATGCAGCGGGCCCGGGGAGCTGCCCGCCCGCCGCTCGCGGGAGCGTGTCCCGGGCGTGGCAGCCCCTGCGCCGCGCGGGCTCCTGGGGCCGGACAAAGAGCTTGGCGCCGGCCGCGGGCGCGGAGACACGGGACGTGGGCTGCCCCGCTGCGCCCGGGGTGGTCGGCTGGGGTCGCGGGCAGGGCTGTTTAGATGGTTGGGTAGAGCTGAGCGGGCCTCAGGCAAGGGGTGGGACTAGGCCAGCGTTTCCCAACCCGTGGGTCACGACCCAATTAAGAATAAATATATGAAAGGGTCGCGAAGAAATAATAATAAAAAAAAACCAAAAAAAGGATTCTCCTTTAAAGGAGGAAAACGTGGTGGAACTGTGGCTTTTGCCTTGCAGGTTGGCACAGCTCCAGCCTCAAGGGGGTCCTTGGGGGTCCTGCCCCACACATGAGAGGCTGGGGGTAAGGGCACTGGGTTGGCACTAGCTATTGCTGTTTACGAAGGGGTCCTGGTACAAAACAAGTTGGGAACCGCTGGACTGGATGAACCTCTGGAGGTCCCTACCAGCCCGGCTTCTAGGCGACTGTCTGAACATGTGGAGGGGTGCCTTTAATGAGGGGTGCCTGGTATCTGCAAAAGGTTGCGACACCTCTGGTAGAAACCTCCAGGCAGGGCTGGTCCAGCCATTAGGCGAACTATGCCAAGATTTGGGGGGGGGCACTAAAATTATATGCAGAACAAAATAACAGGAACGTCATTCTAAATAACAGCCCTGCCTGACTACAGCTCTACCTTAGTCTAAGACCTTTGGTTTGGTAAGGGGAGAAAGACCTCTGAAAAGATCTCAGAGGTAAAAGTTGATTCTAGACTTCTTCTTTTCCTCTACATTGGAAGTGGTGTGGGCGCCAAGGTACACCATTCGCCTAGGGCACCAATTACACTTGGACTGGCCCTGCCTCCAGGGTTGCACAACTCGACCTTCAGGGGGATTTTGATGGGGAAGGGAGACCACTTGCTCTTGCTCTCTCAGGCCCCCAAACCTGCAAACATAGATGTCAGTGCTGCACTTACTTATCATGAACCGTATCACTCGTATTGTGAATGGTATCAGTCCTGTAAAGGGCAATGCAGAGATGTAAGTTTTTAGGATCTGTATTTGCAGTCTTTCTGCACGGACCTTGGAGATGGGAGTTCGACATGTGCCTTTTGGCTTTCTTTAACATGCATGGCATTGGGGTGGAAGACATCTTTTTTTAGATCTGAGTTTCTTGTGTATCTCTCAGGGCCATATACTACTTAAATGATCAAGAGTGGCCTGTTGAATAGAAAACTAACTTTTTGTTTTCTCATTTAAGGTTAGTAGATTGAACAAATGGAGCATAGGGTTTTCATTACGGTTACTATTAAAAGCTCAGAGCCACAAGTAATTACTAAGTCCCGTTGACAATAGATTCTTGTACTTGACCTGATAAAAGATTGTTTGGGTAGATCTTCACAAAGGCCTGCCAGGTTGAAGGACGGGTAAAAGGCTTTGAGTAGTTTTTCATCTGCTGCACACAAGTATGCATTACAGTTTGCTTTATTAATCCTTGTGTGGTATGTGACCTCTAAAGAAACATGAAGGCCTTCTATTGATTGCCAAACCTGTTATCTGAGCACTAATTCACTGTTACTGCCCCATGATGGAATTGGGGGTCTGTATAAAGTATATTTTCTCTGAAAGTACCCTTATTCAGGAGTAACTTCTTATGATGTACTGTTAAAATCAACAACAACAACAAAAAGCTATGTCATTGGTGCATGAAACCTATGTATGTATGTGATTTTTACATAAGTAGTCCCGCTGAAACTATGGACTACTTGCTGGGGTATCACAGTTAAGCACAGTGTACTTTGCTTAGTGTGCCCTAGCTGTTAAGCATGGTTGGGTTTTAAAGCTGAAAGTACAATGTTCAGTTGTTAATATAACATAATAAATGTAGCATGCAGCATTGAAATGTTGCTATATTTGCAAATAATATTTTGCATAATGTGAAATAAAGTAAATATTGATTTAAATATGTGAGAGATGCTTTTGTGACTCCAAATTTCAGCATTACAGCTATATGCAATAAAGCAGTAGCAAATTTAAGCTGTAGCTGCACTGTATTTGCAAGGACTTAATATTAAGAGGGAACTAATAATAATAATACTGATAATGTACAAACTGAATTATTAATTTTTGTTGTGCTGGTTAAAATAAGTTATTCAAGTATTCCTGTAGTGCATGTTATAATACTTCCATGCAAGACAAGTAGAAAGAAAAAGACCATGATATGTTTGCATAGAATTCCACAAACAAGCAAAGTCAGGGTTGGTTCATGGTTTTATGACTAAATTTCAGTCCTGCTTCAGAAAGTTTGTTGGACTGAAGTTGTTGCACTTTGTAAACACAGGGGTGGGAAGGATTGTTTAGTGGAGGGGCCCGATTCACCATTTAATATTGGGATAAGCAAGGTGATGCCTTTTTTTTCTCTCCCCCTTTTTTTGTATTTTCACAAAACTGTACTAAGCTATAGGAACCTCTGTTATCTAACAGATGAAAATAGAAGTTTCGGTTTGAACAAATTATATTTTGTTTGGTTTATTTCTGGAGCATCAATTTCATTCTGAAAAATCTTAAGTACTTTTTACGTTTTGCTTGTTCCTACACTATGATTTGCATCTAATTGTTTCACCTACCACTGAAGTTCTGCTGACTCTGGGTGAATGTGGCAACTGTTAACTAGTGCTTAGCAACAGTGCACAATAATTCAGGACAGGAAGTGAAGAATAATACCATGTCTAATTGAAACTACAGGGGGCACTTGTGTAGGACATAATTAACAAAACCTGAAACTTGGACAAGATACTAGGACACTGAATCTTTACTGTTGTAAAAAGCGTCATGAAAGCTTTATAAATGTATATCAGGACCTTGGCTTTACACTTTAGAACATATGGCCCTTCAAGACTTTAAATAAATTTTGTCTGCTCTTGCACCATCAGCTCTTACATAATGTGTGGTTGAACAGAGAAGAGCCATTTTCAGTTGTTTATAGAAGATAAGCCTGGAAAGGAGGATTTGTGAAGCATATCTGACAAATACAGGAGAAATAGGCCTCCACATGTTGACAGTCCTTTGAGAAGGCAGTTAGTGCTGTAAATTCCTCTCCTACTTTAGATACTAACAAGCAAAATAGTGCTAATATTCTGCAACAGTTTGCATAGTCAGGATACATTAGAAAAGGTAAAATAACAGCAAAATTTCATTCTTGAGTGATTTTTTTTTTTTTGACACATGCCTTTGAAAAATATCAAATTTCATCAGGTTTTTGCTTTAAATATACTCTAAAACAGAGATTCCCGAACTTTTTCTTATTGCGTACCTCCTTCCAGATTTACCAGCTGCCTGTGTACCTCTACCTGCGTACACTTTATATTATAAACCCTTAAATGCCAATTATTATTATAATGAAAATTAAATCTGCCATTATACAATTTCTCCTGCGTATCCCCTAGCGAAGTCTTGCATATCAGGGGTACATGTACCACAGTTTGGGAACCCCTGCTCTAAAACAAACACTGATATGAGTAATGGTACACCTTCAGCCCTACTGTCTAGGTATTTTGAAATAGCTTTTTCCATAAATGGCATAATATTTAATACAATATTCTTCATACAGATACATTAAGGGCATGGTTTCATTTTTTTACTTCCTAAATTCCTTGATATCAGAATGCTGTGTATGATCCTAACCTGATAAGGAGAGGGGGATTGTTGGAATAAGCACAAAAACTCATTTTTCCATGAACAAGACTGCATTCCAAGACAAGATTAGAACAAGACTGCATTCTAATTAACAAAGTCATTGTTGCTTGTATTGCATGGATTAAAATGGTGGATAGTTGCACAAGAGTAATTGTATTGTCATTCCATGGGGGTGTTTTAGTAGAGTCATAAGCAGGGATCCTAGTTTTCTCTGTTTAAAAAAAAATCCCCAATTTTCAGTTAAGAAAAAGTATCCCCAAATCCACATTTTTCCATGATTTAAATGAAATGACACTATATATATCTATATACTAGTGGTGTTTCACTTAAATCATGGAAAAATGTAGATTTGGGTTCGTTTGTTTTTTAACCGAAAATTGGGGATTTTTTTAAATTGGAGAAAACCAGCATCCCTGACTCATAACAGCCCTGGACCAAGAACTTTTTGTCAGTGACCTGAAAGAAAATATAAAATAATATTTAGTAAAACTTGCAGATAAGACAGATTGGGGCAATGGCGGATATTAATAGGACAGGTCAGTTATATAGACCCTTTAGATTGCTTGGTAATACCGAGTATGAATAGTGAGCTTGTGGTAACTCATTATTTGGCATGGGAAACTTACTGGAAAACTGCCCAGGGCTGCTGTCACCAGTTTAGAAGAGACGTTGAAAAATTAGTTTTAAAAAAGTGCTGCAATAATGGAAACACGTCTTAAAATGAGAAACTTGAGATGCTTAATTCATTTAGTTTACGATCATGGTCCTCAACCTCATTAGACTCAGTGCACCCCGTAGAAAATACCAGCTCTTAGCTTTCACTCTATTTTTCCATGGTCAAAAACAAAAATTAAAAAAAAAATAGAGCAATTCTTCTGTTGTGAAAAACTCGGAAAGAACTCAACAGGTCACCCTGTTTTTTGACACTGAGTTTCTATTTGAAGTTTCTGGGTTTATTTTGTGAATTATGTGTAAGTGTCTACATGCCCAGCAGTGCTAGAATTGTGCGACACCCTACAGCATCTTTAAGGATCTTGTCATTTTTATTACTTGGTTTTGAGACATGCCTAGTCCAATGAAAATTGCAGTTGTTTAACAGAAATTTGCAAACATCTTATGCAAGTCAGATGTATGTAGAATTTTGAATTATGTCAGTGATGAGAATATGTGATTCTAAAATGTAGTTATTTTCATTTTATTTTGGACATCTTCTGAAGTCACGAGCTCTGATTTGTGTTGCCTTACTCTGTTATGCTGTGATGTCACAGCTTCCATGAAACTGCTTTGGGACATGCTGGACTATAAGAGACCAGGTAAGAAATTTCTTTATATTTAAATATCTTATCAATTAACACTTGTATAACAACATAACTTTCATTGCATTTCAGAGATGTAATGGAAATAATTTGTCTGCTTTGAAATTTAAATTTGAGATAGTGAACACGTACGTTAGATGCAGTTAATGAAATGATTTGCCATATTTCAACTTTTGCTACATTTCTATGGTAGGTGATAGGTTTTGTATATAGCGGAAAGGAATCAGCAGGCAGTATTCCTGAGTCAACGTGACAAAATGTGACAAAGTTTTCATTTAATACTCCAGCTGTGAGACATGACTTTGGAAATAGATTTTAAATCAAAATAACAGTGTGGGTAGACTTAAGATAGTGTTACATGAGAGATTATCAGACATCTGTCCTAGTGTTTCCATGAAGAGTCTTAAGTGACTTGAGCTTTAGAAAGATCTTGTGAAAAGATACTCAGATTCTACCAACTGTAGCCTTTGTTTCACCTTTGGTGGTTTTCTTAAAGTGATTATGCAAGTTGTGTATCTGATTAGGGCTCTTTGATGTGAAGCAGCATTTTAATTCTTGACTTTACCCTCTGGGGTGAAATGCATTGAATGGATGACGTTTAAGTAAGGATTTTAATAATTTTAATAATTAAGGCTTGTCCATACCGCTTCTTGTTTTTAAAGTTTTATGTCTTTTTGGACAGAATTCAGTTGCATGTCTTGATAGTGTCACTTACCATGAATAAATTTGCAAGGTTTCCAAAGACAGCACTTAAAGCATATGTTTCCATTTTTGAGAGATGGCTGCGCTTCTCTTCTTCTGTATTCTCTCAGTAAAGATGAAATTAAGATTCTCTGCAGGGAAAGGGATTGAAAGTTTGATCACCTGTTTAAAAAAGGAATTTGTCTGCAGCTGTGGATTTAATGGAGCAAGAGCTCTCTGAGCTTCTCCGATTACGCACCCATTTTGGAAAAATGGTTGAGGGGAAACAGGAGTAGTTTCGAATAGATAGGGCATAGCTGCTGTCTGCACAATGGAGGATATGGTAGCTGGTTTCATACATGGGATAGATTGCTTTTTTTAAGCATCTTTGACACTTTTTAATGATATTGACCATTCCAGGTGAGGAACAGACTTTGTAAATCCTTGCTGCTAATGCTTTGGATTTTGGGATCATCCTCATGGAGTGCCTTCCTTTAACTTCAACTTCTTGAACCTTCTGGTACAATGTCTTGCTATCACTAATCCTTCTGCCATGGCTATAGACTTCTGCATGCTCTTGCTAGGGGAAAGGGCATTAAAGCCATTGATTATAATATTATTTTGTGTGGAGTGTTCTTTTCCATAGTATGGAGTAGCTTAGGTGATCATCCTATTGGGATACCTGTTTCCTAGCTCTGTCCCATCTAATTGACTATCTTCTCCAGTATCTCAGGGCGCCCAACAATATGTTATGCTTTCAGATAGGTAGTTGCTGAATGGGGGTCAGGGGAAGCAGACTGTATTTAGTGCATTCCCATCTCTTGACAGGTTTTGGTCTAAATTGATAGCAGTTGTTTCATAAGGGAAGCATATAGCACTCTATTTAATAAACTCTTTCTATATAATTTAATTCTTAGTGAAACTAGCTGGTTCTTTTTCACATGCTGGAAAGGTGGATCTTAATTTATAGCTCAGGTGATGTCCTTTGTAGTTAGGAAACAGCTGCCTGTTAGAGATGATCATATTGCATGCATGTATGTGGGTGGTATCTTAATGATAGAAGAAGAATTTCTAAGCATATGCTGTGCAAATGTTAAGATATTTTTATTAATATTTTATTTTCCTTCGAGAACAAAATTGAGTTGTGACAGCTAAAGCAGAGGGAGTAGTCAGATATACAATAGCTGCTGATAGGCCAGATGACAGAGTAACAATTTTGAAAATTGTTCTTCTGAAGTAAAAATGAAGGCAACTGAGAAGACTTTCATGTCTGACATATGTCTAGAGAAAAACTGAGAGGTGTACATGGGGTGGGAAAGGGTGGGTTTAAAAAAACCAAAAGGAGCATGAGCCATCTCCAGGACCAGTATATGCATGACCTCACAGGTCTGACTGAAGTAGAATTAGTGGCTTTTCAAACTAACTGCTTCCCCATTTTCTATTTTGTTGCAGAGAATGACCTCTCAGTTCTCAAATCTCTTATTGGAGTGGTGGTTATAGAATCCCTGGCAGACTGTAGAACTGGAGGGAGAAGACAAAATAATCTCAGTTTTGGCAGATATGGGAGGTAGGCAGGATTTCAAGGGTAGTAAGATCAAAACATGTTAGTTTTGCCAAGCTTTTGTGTCAGCAGACTGTCAAGCTGTAGTGTACGTCTACTGAAACATCAAGTGGTACATAAAGAAAAATCCCATATGCTTTTTGGACTTTTAAAAAATTTAATAAACTAAAGTGCCCACAGGTAGGTTGGGCAGTGCACAGTAAACATGCAGACAATTCCCTGCTCCACAGAGCTTACAATATTAATAGTGGATTTGAAAGACTAGGGAGTCTATCTTGAAGAATAGGGATACGAGTTACAGAAGTAAAATTGTGGTTATTTAATGTAGGTGACTGTTTTAGCAGGGATATATATGTGCGTGCGTGCGTGCGCGCGCGCACACACTTTTTTTTCCAAGAGGGTTTTCTTTTTTTCTTCCTGTTAATAACTGCTATTTATAACTGATATATATAAATAGCAGTTATTAACAGGAAGAAAACCCTCTTGGATGACAGGCTGAGAGCCCTGGGGCTCTTTAGCCTGGAAAAGCGCAGGCTCAGGGGTGATCTGATGGCCACCTATAAGTTTATCAGGGGTGACCACCAGTATCTGGGGGAACGTTTGTTCACCAGAGCGCCCCAAGTGATGACGACTAGGTTGAACAGTCATAAACTACTACAAGACCGTTTCAGGCTGGACATAAGGAAGAATTTCTTTACTGTTCGAGCCCTCAAGGTCTGGAACAGCCTGCCACCGGAGGTGGTTCAAGCGCCTACATTGAACACCTTCAAGAGGAAACTGGAAGCTTATCTTGCTGGGATCCTATGACCCCAGCTGACTTCCTGCCCTTTGGGCAGGGGGCTGGACTCGATGATCTTCCGAGGTCCCTTCCAGCCCTAATGTCTACGAAATCTATGAAAAAAAAAACGTTTTCAAACAAACCAACGTAATAGAGACTGCAATGCTTCAGAAATTTCTCAAGCAGCAAAATATACTTTTTTGGCCACATTTAGCTATAGTAATGACTTACACTTCTTGATTGTAATGGATTCATGTTATTTAGTGGTAGCTTGGGGTGCTCTGTTTTCATGTGAGTACAGCTGTTTTTTTGCTAGTCCTGGCTTCAGTCTAAGTAGGACAGTATAAGCTACTGAGATGTTCTTATGAAATCCCACATTTTGCTGAGAGAGCTACTGTCATCCAAAAGGGTGCATATATGCTGTGCTGTTTCAGAATAGCAGAAAATTCATCTGGATTTTATTGCTGCCATAAAAGAATCCTGCCTCAATTTGATCACCCAGTTCAATGGCTACTTTCCTGATAATGTTTCAGATGGCATTGCTTCATGGCTGCTTAGATTCTCAGCAAAAAAGAAAAGGGGGGGGGGGGGCAAAAAACCGAAGAGTTGATTGAACTGTCACGTGGTGGTGAACTTGAGCTTCAATTCAACAGAGTGCAACTTAGTAACTTCTGTTGAGAAGATGGGTTTAAAAAGGGAAACCATGAATGTTGACCAGCAGCATACCAAAATATATTAAAGTAGTTACTTTTTCAGATGATACCAAGCTGTGCAAGGTATCAGACACTTTAGTGGATAGGATAAAATTCATAATCATCTTGGTACTTTGGAGAAATGTTCTGAGAAAAATCAGATGAAAGTCAAGGACAAGTAGAAAGTACTGCACTTAGAAATAACCAATCAAATGCACAAGTACAGACTGGGAAACGATTGTCTAGGTTGCAGTACTGCAGAAGAGGGTCTGCGGTTTACAGTAAACTAGTGTTTCTTAACCTTATTAGCAGGGATCCTGGTTTTCTCTGTTTAAAAATCTCAAATTCTCTTATTAAACATCCCCCCTGCCAAATCTGATTAAAATAAAACACCACTATATATTAGGGGAGAGAAGGGGTGTGGGGGGCAGATCAATGCCCCCCATGGTGAGGGAGGGAGGGGGCAGGGGCAGGCGCTGCCCAGGTGGGGCGTGAGCGTGGGACAAAGATGTAGCTTGTGGTGGGAAGGGACAGCTCCTGCTGCTGCTTGCACTCCAGGAGGGCGGGGGGGGGGGGGCAGGGTGTGCCCCAGATCTGTGTGGGGCAGGTGGGCTGGAGCTGGGGCTGTGCAGGGCTATTCCTAGCAGGGGCTGGTCTTGGAGCGGGCACCAATGGCTTTTGGAAGGGGCTGCAGCCATCCCAGATTTCGCCGCAACTCCACTCCCAGCTCTACCACTGCTGCCAGCCGCCCAGCGGCACCTTGGTTCTTCCCAGCACATTGGTGGAGGTGGGACATGGAGCTGGGCTGCATCTGGTGGCATGGGGCTGGGAGTGGAGCTGCGGCGAAATTTGGGGTGGCTGCAGCCCCTCACAGCGCCACTGGCACCTGCTCTGGGCCCAGCCCCTGCTGAAAAGAGCCCCACGCAGCCCTGGCTCCAGCCCACATGCTCTGCACAGATTTGAGGGGGCACCCCTGCACACTCTCCTGGGGTGCAAGCAGCCTGCTCCCCCCCATGAGCCGCACCTCCGTCCTGCACCCCTGCTCCCTCCCCCCTGGGCAGTGCCTGCCCCTGCCCCCTCCCTCCCTCACCTCAGGGGGCATTGATCTGCCCCCACTCACGCTCCTTCCCACCTCCCTCCCCCTCCTATTTTACCAGCTGGAGACAGCTCTCCATGCTGCCAGCTCTGATCCATGCTGCACTGCGGTTGGGCACAGCATGGGCAACTGGTGCCACCTTAGTCGGGGTGGGGTGAGGGGGCATGTGTCCCCCCCAGCAACCAGTCAGCAAACGGGGGGGTGCACCCCTGTGCATCTCCTACACATTGCCACTGGAGTGCAGCACGGGCATTTATTAGCCAAATTATCAGTCCCCATCAGGCCGATATCCGATACAGCAAATTTTCTTTATATCGGTACTGATTTGATATTGGACCAACGTATCGGTGCATCTCTAGTATCGGTCGAACACAATGTTTTATTGATATATTTACAATGTTCAAGCCATTTGGAAGCATACCAGTGTCTCAATCAATATAATAAAATAAATTATTAGTACTTGTAAATATTAGTATTTGATTTTAGGTTTTTATCATGGAAAAGCAGAGCTCCCCCTGCCCCCTTCATTCACCAGGATGCAGGTCCAGACCCCCCCCCCCCCTTCCCAGCCCGGCTGGAGGGGGCCCAGCTGCCAGGGCTGTGGGCCCGGGGACCTGGGTCTGCAACCACCTGCCCCCCACAGCAGCGCCCAAGCCCCAGCTGCAGCCTGTGGGAGGCGTTGGCTGCTGCAGTGGAGCAGAGTGCAGAGCCTGGATCCCCTTCCCCAACAGGCAGCATGGCCAGAGCAGAGCCCATCAGGGGTGGGGGGCGGATGCGGGCTGCCCACTGTGGGCTTGGGGCTCCCTGCCCTGCTCTCCTCCCTCCAGGGCCTCTGCAGCCCAGCAGGCAGGACATGGCACAGCAGGGCAGAGTGGGGCCAGGCGGGGAAGCTCCTTACCACTGCAAGCCCCACGCTGCCATGGCAAGGCACCCCCTGCCAGCCCAGCATCAAGGAGCACAACTCTGCACTGCTCTCAGGTAGGCAGGGGGCAGTTTGCCAGGGCAACGTAGGACTCGGAGCAGGAAGGAGCTTTCCTGCCTGGCCAGGCTCTGTCCTGCTGTGCCAGGCTAGTCTGCTGGGCTATGGAGGGCATAGCCCGTCCTTCCCAGGAGTGTGCACAGCAGTGGGGAGCCAGCCCCTCCCACTGCCCCCCAAATGAGCTTCCTTAGCTCCATCCTCCCTGCCGGGGTCCTGTGGCCATGCATTCTGGCCCCAAGCTCCATGCACCATCCAGCTGGGCAGCAGCCCTAGCCCTACCCAACTCACTCCCTCCCTGTGTATGGGGGCCACAATCTCCCCATCCTCCCCAGTGCCAGACTTACATGTAGGAGATGCTCACCAGGCTGCCTGGCAGCCATGTGCATATGTATGTGTGCACATGTACATGGCACCCCCAGTCCCTTGCAGTCTGGAACTCTGCCAGCCTGCAGAGAGCTCTTTGTAAAATTGGAAAATCTGTGTGTTTCCCCATTAAAATAAGAAATTTGCATTTTTTTTCCAGTTAAAAGGGCAAATCCACTAATTGCCCACTGAAAAGATCTTGTGGCATCTTAAGGTGTTTCAACACCCTTGTTGAAAACCATTTTCCAAGCACTGCCTTAAGTCTAATAAGCAGGGATCTGGGTTTTCCATTTCCCATGGAAAAAGGGAGCAGTTTTTTTTCTGTTTTTCCATGGGAAATGGAAAACCCAGATCCCTGCTTATTAGACTTAAGGCAGTGCTTGGAAAATGTCAGTTCTTAGTTTTCACTTATGTTTTGACTGCAGAAAAATGATACAACAATTCTTTTGTTGCCAAGAACTCGGATCAAACAGGTCAGAATGCTTGTAGCACTATAGATTCCTATTTGAAATCTTTGGGTTTATTTTGTGAATCATTTTTGCACATCTAATAGTACTAACATTGCATGTCCCTGGGCACATCTACATGAGACGTTTACTGCACAGTAAACTAGTTGGCTGTGCAGCAAACATCATGCATCTACACGTGTGCCCCTATTAGGCCAGAGCAAAGTAAGTAACTCTGCACAGGATAGTACTTGTAAACACTTGGAAGTACTTTACAAATTCTATCCTGCTGCAGTTTTGTACTCCACAGCAGTGCACATGTGGACATTGCCCCAGCTGGTTGGGACATGAGGGTGCTTCAGTGCAGGGCCTGCCTGCCAGATAGCTCTGCACTGAGGCACCCTCATGCCCCAGCCAGCTCCTCTGCAGCACATTTTGCTGGGGAAGCAGCCCTGGGTTGATGTCCCTGGACCCCTTACCAGCTGGGGCTACTCTGAACCATCTCAACATGCTGCAGTCCTGAGCACATGTGCAGACAGGACACCTGGGAGCAGTAAACTCCAATTACATAAATAAGCTCTGGAGTTCATTCATACACACTAATTTCCCACTGAAAGAATCTTGTGGCGCCTTAAGGTGCTTCAGCACCTTTGTTGAAAATCACTTCAGTAGACCATAAACTGAACATGAGTCAAAAGTGTACTATTTTTGAGAAAAACAAAACAAAACAAAACAACCCCCCATAGTGTGTTGGAATGTACTAATAGAGGTGTCACTTGCAAGCCAAGTAATGTTTCACCCCCTCCAGCACTTGATTGGAGCACTATGTCCAGTTTGGGTCACTGCAGCTCAAGAAAGAAGTAGACAAATTGGAAGGAAGTCAAGTGCAGAACAACAAAAATAATTAGAGGCCTAGTAAACGTGATGTCCAAGGAAAGGTTAGAAGAAATGGGATTTTTTGGTGTGGAGATGAGAAGGCATGAGGGGTGATTTGATGAGTCTTCCAATCATAAAAATCTTCTACAAAGAAGATAATGATAGTCTTCTCTGTGCCTTCAGGGGACAGGATAAAAGTAGCCGATCTTAAATTGCAACAAGAGAAATTTAGGTTGGGAATTAGGAAGAACTTTTTAATTGTAGACATAAATAAATACAGGAGGAAATTGCCTAGATTGGTTGCTGAAATCTCGATCGTTGGATAGATATTTGGCTGGGATGGTTTAATTAATGATACAGCCTCAAGTAGGGAGGCTAGGAGTGTCAAACTCATCTGGCCTCACAGGCTGGATGAACATACCTGAGCCAGTCTGCAGGTTGGACCAGGGCTGACATCCTGCAGAACAACTGCAGTGCCAGGTCCTGTTCAGGTGCTGCACCAGTCCCCAGGGCTGTTTTGATGTGTGCTGTCCCCAGTGCATGGGCTGGACCTGCCACTGCAGGCAGCATAGAGGTCTGTCCAGGGTGTTGCACACAGCCCATGCCTACGACCCCCTGTCTTTCATGCAGTGCTGGGCAGCACACATTTTGTGACACCCTGGGGGAGCTGTGAGCCCTGGGGCTGGCTGGTCCAGCATGGAGTGCATGGGCCTGGACCAGCCACTCGCACTACACCTGGCACAGGGGACTGGCATGGGGTGCGCACTCTATACGATGCTCCACTAACCAGACCTGTGCGCTAGCTCTGGGTCTGGTGGAGTGCCTCATGCACAACAGCACACTGCAGGCAGAACAGGAGGACAGTTTAGGACATGTAGCCCATGTGCCTTGTGGTAGTCTCCTGTGCCATGTGCAGTGCATGTGGGTGGTCCAGCCTCATGTGACATTTACAGCATGTGTGCTAACTGTGCATGGCCACTGGGCTGACACAGGGTGTGTGCTGCCTGTAGTGCCCAGGCTGGATTTGGTGCTGCACACAGCAGTGGGGCTCTGGGACATGGGCTACATGTGGTGCCCTAAACTGTCTTCCTGTGCTGCCTGCAGTGTATGTTGTGCTGGATTCAGCCTATGTATCACATGCAGTGGGCAGTGCTGGGGCCAGTTCAGCAACCTACAGCCAAATCATATGCCTCCAAGGGCCATATGTTTGACATCCCTGGATTAGATGATCACCTGAGGTCCCTACTAGCCCTACTATTTTATAATTCAGTGATTTGACGCACTTGTCATTTCTTGTCATTTTATGTAACATACAAGACATAATAGTACTGGCTACTTAATTATTTTGATGCTTATTTTGATGTGATGATGATACTTTACAGGAGACTTGGGTAAGGTATCCAGCTAGAGAGGAGAGACCAGAAATTCATCTCTAGAGCAGTGGTTGAACCTTGTTAGACTCCAGGGACACCCCCCCCCCCATTAGACTCTAGACACCCTTCAGAAAATGCCAGCTCTTGTAAAAAAACAAAACAAAACAAAAAACCAAACAAACAAACAACAACAAAAAACCAAGCAAAAGCCTACAGAAAATTACTACAGCAATTTCTGTGATGCAAAAAACTCAGAAAAGCCACTTCAGGTTATTGACCGTTTGGATACTAATTTGAAATCTCTGGGTTTATTTTGTGACTCTTATGTAGGTGCTTGCCTACCAGCACTCTTAAAATGATCTCACAGCACCCCAAGGTACCATGATTAAGAATAGGGGCGGGGAATCATTTCAGGTGGAGGGCCGCTTACCCAGTTTTGGCAAGCTGTGGAGGGCCTTATGGGTAGTCCTGCCCCATGACAGGTGCCTCGCCCCCTGGTCACCATCTTGGGACCAATGTCTCAAGGCCAGCGCTGGTGGGGCCCAGAGTAGGGCGCAGGCTGGCAGGGGTCTGTGGAGCCAGGCTGGGCTGCACCAGAAGGGAGTGGGGAGCTGGCCCAGCTCCATAGAGCTCCTGCCGGCCACGACCCCTGTACTCCTGCCGCCCTGCTCTGGGCCCCGCCAGCGCTGGCCCCAGTGTGGGCCCCATGCACCTGCTCACTCCCAGTGCCCCCATTCCTGCGGTACAGGTCGGGGGCAGTGTGCACCCCCAACCCCGCGCTCGCCGGTAAGGGACGAGCTGCTGCTGAGTGCAGGGAAAAGTGGCCCCTTGCCCGCCCTGTGGCCGGTGCTCCCTGCTGCAGCTGCTTGCAGCCTGCGCTGGGCTGTCCTCAGCAGGCACTGTCAGCCACATGTAGGCTGTGAGCAGCTGTAGTGCAGGGCACTGGCCATGGGGTGGGCAAGGGGCCGCTTTTCCCGCGCTCAGCACCAGCTTGTAACCCACCCCCGCTGCCAGCCTGGGCCCTGCGCTGGCTCCAGGCTCACCCAGTTTCTTTGAGATCAGTTTCTCAAAGAGGCTGTCACATGGTTTAGAGAGTGTATCATGGAACACACTATTATGGCTTACAGTTGTAAATTCACCAAAAGAAGACATAAAAGAATTTTATGTAGAAAATTAATTGTCCTCCACAGGATGACTTTATGAACAATCCTCCTAAAATGGATGCTTCATACTGTCACCCAAATTGAGCAGTGGTACTATGTTGCTCATGACAGGAAAGATGACTTTTCAGTTAAGATACATGGAAGTTTGTCTTTTCCCAACATTTGCGGATTGCTTGTGAGAGCTGAGACAAATCATGTGACTAGTCTGTACAGCTGTTATCTAGTTTGCTGGGATGTGAGAGAAAAAATAATATCAGTGAACAAATATCATAACGAATGTTCACAGCAAGAAATTTTGTAAATGAATGGTAGGAAATCTAGTTTCTGTGAAGAAAACTGCCTTCTCATGGAATAGAACATATTTGAACAGGTAAGAGGAGAGATCGTGCAAATTTTTTAACTGCTGTTGAAAACAATACTTGTACCCCTTATAACAGCTTGATTTATGTCTTGATTATAAACAGCTTGATTTATGTCTACAGTTGGGGTTTTCACTGGTAGGGCTATGCTAGTTGTTGGTTATTAATGGCTGAATCTCAGCTGTAAATAAAATCCTTTCTGTACTGTTCACAAATAAAAGTTGTTTACATTTTTACTGAGTAGATTTTTTTTAAAGGATGAACACTATTCCCTTTCGTCTCCTGTTGTTCCCCTCTCTCTGCTGATTTAAAAAGAAGTTAACCTCTTTTCATGGTTTCATTTCTTAAACCTTCTTGAGATCTTGAATTTGACACTTTAGATAGACACGTAAGTCATAACTCTGCTACCATTGAAATGCTTTTAGTGGAACAATTATTTGTATGTATAAGTGGTAACTTTTAGTTCATCTGACCAGACTAGACCAGACAGAGTGATTCACATTCTTCTGTTCTAGACTTCATCAGCTGATAATATGTTGTTTGGCATGCAAGAGGGGAGTCTGCCTACTATCAGTTTGGGTCAATTAAAGGTTTCAGTTTATTTCCCTAAAGAATGTCTTAGTTCAGGGTAGAGGGTCATATTATAGCAAATATCCTTGGCTGGGGCAAAGGACATGGTTTTTTTTTTTTTTTAATAGTGATGCATGATCTAGACAGACCAAATGAGCTGTGATTAAACCTTGGTTTTTTTCAACAGCTTGTTTAATGTTCTGTATAGTCAGCTTTGTTCCATGGCAGGACTTAGAGCAACATTAGTTTGGAGAGTGTATGATGTTATGACAGCACAGCTATATTCAGTGTGTGTTACTTAAATGTAAATGCATCTGGAGGCTCATAGACAGTGGATTTTCATTTGAACCAAGTTACTTATTTTTGTTGTCTGCATATAAAACTGAAGTTCTGTGATGCACTAAAGGGAGAGAATCTAGATATAGCTATTTTTAATGACTTGCAAAAGTTAATTTACAGCTTGCTATTCTTTTTCTAGAAGCCCCACAATTAAGAGATTGATATCCATTAAAATATCCTTGTTTAAAGACTACAGTAAATGCACAAGTAATAGTGTAGTTTAGTTTTTGTTATGTCTTGCATATTAGGACATTAAGGGAGTTGGAGCGCTGTTGCTGAATCAAATTATACATTTCAAACTGTTTATATAAGTGCTAAAATAAACTGCCAGGTTAACTTGCCTAACATTTAACTTGGTTGTTAAGAGTTTATTATGTTTTTGTAAAATTGTTGTGGCTGTTTAAGGGCATTTTAAGTATGGGTATTGAGGTTTTTTTCTTTTAACATTTTTGGTAAACAATCATTTATCCTAAATAACCCTTGAATAACAAATCATTTTTGCATGATGGAGAAAGAGGAATATCTATAAAGGAACAGGTGTCAGTTACAAGATTATTCAATTGGAAAGAGAAAAATTTCAAGGTTATGAAAACATGTTGATATTGTCCTTAATTTATCTCTGTTTACTGCCAGTTGGCTTCAGTCAGGACAGGTGGTGTGGTATAGATAGAGCACTGGACTGGGACCTGCAGATCTTGGTTCAATTTCCAGCTCTGCTGCTAGGTCATAATAGGAAGGTCATTTCACTTCTCTATGCTCCAATTTTCCCATCTGTGAAATGGTGAAAATGATACTGGCCTCTTATACATTACTATAAAAGAGCTAAGTAATATTTTCATGTTGTTTTTTATCACTGAGGCAGAGGCTCCTTATTTTGGGCCTTTCCATCAGGACCTTGGACTCAGGTTAGTTCCTGTGCTGACTGAAGTCGCTGAATTTTCAAGGGGTCAAAAAGGGCCAATACGTGCCCTTAATTTTCACCCCTGGAGTTCCATTCGGAACAATTAATTTGGCATTTAAGGCCCAGATCCTTTACATTCAAAACTTCCATTAATTTGAATGAGGTTTATGTGTGTGTGTTGTCTGTCTAATTTTTGTTCTTGTAGCAGTATTTAGAGTAAAGCCCATCCAATGTCTTGACTGACATTCTTTCTCAGTAAAAAGGATTCTAAAGTCCAAGGCTCTTTGTGTGCTATTGCTAAGCAGCTTGTATCCAGGGCTCTGTTTACCAAAAGTTGTTGCACTGCTACTATCTAACTCATTGTTAAATGATTATATTAAATACGTGGTGAAAATAAGGTAGGCTGTTTCTAGCATAAGGTCTTCAGAAACAAGTTTGTAAAGGCAAGCAGAAGTTGATGAGTGAGTAAATAAAGTATTTGCAGACCAGATGCTGCCACAACTCTTCCCCTCCCCTTGTTTTATTTGGCCATATGTTTTAGTAGCCTGAGTATGTGTCAGTAGTAATCCAGGGGTCCACACTTCTAAAGGATGACTAATCAGTTTGTTGGCAAAGTGATATATTTTTGCTATTTAATTTTTGTGTGGGTCACAACTGTAAACCTTTCACTGCAGTAAATCTTTATGGATAAATTTAACTGCATGTCAGCTCTTATTACCAGTTTGCATGATACGGGGTCAAACAAGCTGGTTTGTTCTGTTTTGATCCTAATCTGAATTTAAGAACCAATGTTGGTTGTTGTTTTTTGTTTTTTTTTTTTAAACCTGCCTCCTTTGCCCCTTCCCCTACTACATTCTTTCCTGAAACAGATGCACTTACTCTCTTCCTTTTTTTCCCTGAGCCTGAGTAAGGAAGCTGCGTTGGTATCATTTTTTCTAACTCCTTACATATCTTTTCTGCTCCCACCCATCTCCTACAAAATATCTGTGTTTTTGGATCTCTTCAGGTTGTAGACATATAAGAGCCATTTGCCCATGCTGTCAGTCTAAACAGGAAATGTGCAGGCTTTATAAGAAATGCTTTTCTTCTGTTACTTGTTTCAAATTTTTATGAAAATCATTACCTCCCCCCTTGCCCTCTCCCCCATCCCCCCCCAAAAAACCCCCAACAAAACAAAACAAAACAAAACAAAACAAAAAAGTGACGATTGGAATCGGTATCGTTAATGCATATTCATTGATACACATTTAATATAGAAGAGATGCTTGGGAGAACACTGATATTTCATTGCAAAGATAGTTATTGCTTATGAATTTGGTAGATCTTTAAATGGGGTTTTTGGTTGTAGCCGTGTTGGTCTAAGGACATAGGCAGGCAAGGCTCTTTGGTTAGATGTGATATCTTTATTAGACCAACTCAGTAGTTGGGGGAAAAGTTTCAGGCGCAGTCACCTTTCTTCAGGCAGAGGCCATGGGTCTTTAAAAGCAGATATCTTTCATTATGACCTTTTTCATAAACTGAATAATGATGCTAAAATGGTTCTAAACATGAGGAAACAGTATAACCACTGAAAGAGATTCTAATGGTCTCAGGAGTCGCTTATCAGGAATATTATAAAGCAGTAGTTGAACACTCTATAGTTAATTATCTAACCTTGTAATAGTACATCATTCAAGAATCTGGTGGTAGTTTACTTGCCTTGTAATGTAAGTATTATTTGCCTAAAACAAACGTAATGGCCAGCAGAGCAGCACACACATGATTTCATATTTAACAAAAGAACAACAAGCAAACACTTTGTGCAAAATACTTGTTAGGATGTACTGTTCTAATAGATTAAAAGTGTGCATGCATGTGTGTGCACACATGTGCACACAGGAGAAGAGGAATAACACAGTCAAATTTGTGACTTCCTTTGGACTGTTGCTTGGTAACAGAAAATGCCTTTTAAACCTAATTTTGGATGAGGAGGGGTGAAACTTGAATCAGTGACCATCTGTCCTGAATTGGTTGATTTCCTGTTGAGCTGTTCTTTGTTTCTGTCAAACAATTGGTTGTTACCCTCAACAGATAAGAATACTGTTGGTGACGTTGCATTCAATCAGCAGGTTGGTTTGTGGCAGCACAAAATAGAGCTATTAAATGTTGTTTGTTCTTTTGAGGTCACTATCACTGGCCCCTCAGTGTAAATGAAATTAAATTTAACTGAATTAATGATCCCTTTCTAATTGGAGGAATGATTAATGTCAATACAGAAAAGGCATATAACATACTAAATGAATTCACTATTGAAAATGTTCCCCCAGCATGTTTTAAAATCAACAAATTCTTAATTACAACTGGAAAATTTGCCATTTTTTACTGGAGTTGCAAGAAAATATTTCCCTTCTTGTTTATTTTTCATACTTGTATTATGCTGCTGAACTCTTAAGATGACTTAATCATTTGATTTTATCACAAAGGGTCAGAACTCTTACCACACACAGCAAGGGTGGGAGGCGAATGTGGGTGGACCTGCTTAGCATGATTTATCACTTGGTTGGGTCTCTTCCTTCCCAGCCATAGCTTAAGTTCCAAGAGGAGGGAGGTTCCTGGTTTTAAGAATGTATTAGAGAGAAGACCAAGGGATGCATAATGTTCCCTTTCCTCTCTGATTGCATGGGGACTCTGAAAAAAATAAAGTCAATGCAACCTCATATTGTAGTATGCATTCAATGTTTTGAACTCCATGCTGTGAAACTCTCCCTTGTAAAGAATTCTTGTGGATCTTTACTACTAAAAAGTCAGGTTGAAGGTGCTAAAGCTATGGAGGAGGGAACTGGTCTCAGTGCCAGTAGTCTTTTGCCAGTCTGTGGTTTGGAAAGACCCCCTACTTATCTAATTTAGATGAAAATTTGAGATAAGGCCAAACTATTCTCTTCCCATGCAATGATGTTGGGGGGAGCAGGGGCAGGGGAGAGGAGGAGGAATATGAATTTTCTGTTTCTTCCTTCTTTTCCACATTCGCTCTCCTGGATCATTTCTCTTCTTGGTGAGGGCCTACATTTTTTCTTTTTAACTTTTGATTTGTTTTGTTTTTATTTTTTTTTAATGATGTTCTGGGTTTGGCAATGATTCAGCTCCAGTGGAAGATGATGACAAAATGTCCATTGACTTCTATGCAGCTTGGGTCATGCCTTTTGTAATTTATAAGGTCTATAAAACATCTAACAAACTAGACATAACATGAAAGTTAGTTGGACAGTATTTTTTTTAAACAGTTCCCGGTTATATCTAAAAGTGTGTGAGTTTCTTTTTTAAGTTTGGCAAGTATTTTAAGATAGCACGAATGACTAAATCCAGTGCAAGGAGATAATGAGAAGGGTAAGTGGGAAACATGAGATGCATCTGGGACTACTTCTCTGTGGTTACATGGCAACCATACATGACTGCCATCATTAAGGCTAGGGACAGACATTCAAAAAGCCTGAGCCTGAATTGATTCAGTCTTTGCAGGTTAGTCTAACCTGCAGAGAGTGAACCGGCTTGCAAGTGGATAAATGTTCAGCACATGCCTGCAGTGGCTCAAGCCAGAAGCCCAGGCACGCTAGAGCAGCCGTCTCTTCCCCAGGGAAGCTGAGCTGAGGAGGAGGGACATGGCTAGTCCTGGGCAGGCCCACCCCAGGGGCTCCCTGACAGCCAGGAGCAATTTAGGCACACAGAGCTGCCTGGCTTCAGAGGGGAACTTCCTCACTGCTGCAGGGCTGGGAGGGGGTCCCTGTTCAATGTTGAGGAGCTCTTCTCCTTCCTCTTCTCCCACCCTGTGGTGGGGTGGGGAGCGGGGCTCTGTGGGGCTGCCTGGCCCCTTCCCTCTACTTCTACCACCTTGCTGCAGGATGGGAAGTGGGGCTGTATGGGATGCTGCCCAGCCCCAGAGTGGGACTCTTCCCCCTCACTTGTTTCCCCCCCCCCCCCCCACCCCACCAGGGCAGGGGGAGGCTCTGTTCCATGCTGGGGTACAGCAGAAACATGGAGCTCAGCAGGGCAGGGTGTGGATATGAGGGTGGATGAGGGGTGTAGAGACCCTCACACACTCTCCCGCCCCCCCCCCCGCCCCCCCATGGTGTGCAGCTCCTGCTGCTTGGCAGCAGCAGCAGGCAGGGAGGTCAGGGCACTCATGCCTGTAGCAGGCGTGGCTCCAGCCAATGCTGTGCAGAGGAGGGAGTGGAGCTGGTCTTTCCCCACAGCTCTGCTCCCTGAGCCTGAGCCTGCGGCAGGGGAAGCCCAGCACAGGAGCCACTTGCTTTTCCCACTCACCGCTGTGCAGGTCCCACACTCTGCTGGGAGTGGAGGGAACTCCACCTTTGCTTCCCTGCAGAGTCCAATGTAGGGCTTCCTGTGTGAATGCGGAGCTGCAGGCGTGAAACTGCAGGGATAGAAGCAGCTGAGCAGACTGTGCAGGGCTGCACTTCTCACTCCCAGCGCAGCGCTGGCTGCCTCTATCACGGTTCTGAGTCGTGCCTGCAGCTCCTCTCTCACACGGGGAAACCTCATGCTGGACTCTGCAGGGAAGCAGGGGGCGGGGCTCCCTCCACTCCCGGCAGAGTGCAGGACCTGCACAGTGGGGAGCGGGGCATGCAGTTGGCTCCAGTGCGGGGTTTCCTCCACTTCAGGCTCAGGGAGCAGAGCCCCAGGGATAAGGCAGGCTCCACCCCTTCCTCTGTGCAGCACTGGCTGGAGCCACGCCTGCTCTGGACTTGAGCGCTCTGACCTCCCTGCCTGCTGCTGCTGCCAAGCAGCAGGGGCTGCACGCCATGGGGGGAGTGTGTGGGGTCCCTACACCTCCCACCACTCTCACACCCACACCCTGCCCAGCTGAGTTGCGTGTTCCTGCTGCCCCTCTGGGGGGAGGAATAGGAGGGGGAAGAGTTCCCCTCAGCATGAAACAGAGCCTCCCTCAGCCCCTACTCTGGGGCTGGGCAGATTTGCATGGAGCACCCACTCCCAGCCCCACGGTGGCAGAGGGCAGGGGAGGAGGAGGAAGAGTCCCCATCCAGTGTCTCACAGAGTCCCCCTCCTCACCCTGGGAGCAGATGATGGAGGAAAAATCCCCCTCAGCATGGAATAGAGCCCCCTCCCCACCCTGCAGGACAACCAACCCAGCATAGCCCTGTTAAGGTGAAGGAGGAAAGGAGAAGGGTTAATTCCTCCCTCCCTCCCTTCCCTGCAGTTAGGGTCTGCCAGGTCCAGGGGCCATCGCTGCAGCCCCCTCTCCTCTGCTCCCCAGGAGACAGGCTGACCCCGGCTGTGGTGGGAGAAGGAGGGGAGAATTAGCCCCCTCCCTGCCCACTTTTCCTTAATGGGGCCATGCCAGCCAGTGTCTCTGCTAGGGCTGGTCCCTGCTCTGGATAGAGAGCAGAGGGTAGGGGCTAGCCCTGTGGCTGGAGCAGAGAGGCCCTCCCCACCAAAGCATGCCGGGATGCTGGGGGTGTGTGGTTTATCTTAAACCAGCAAGGGGTCTTGAGCCAAATCAGTTAAGTCCGATACTACATTCAGCCAGGTTTATCTCAGACCAGTTTTGGCCATTTTGATACAGGTTTATGTGCACTGAATGTCTGTTCTGTTACAGGTTTAAACCAGTTTCTGGTCATTTAAACCGATTTATGTGTAATGTCTGTCCCTAGCCTAAGAAAGCAACTTCTCAGCATGTTGGGAATAGAGTTGGGGACTACAACAGTATTCTCCCACCTGAAGTGGCAGCCCACAAGGACTTGAAGTGGAACCCAGTGTCCTTTTCCTGCCTTGTCAGACCCATGAATATCATCTTTAGTATCAGACTGTTTCTCTTTCCACTGCTGCCTTGTGAGTGCAGGTTCATAACTCTTTATTTTGGAAGAATGGGACTGGGTGAACAGGTATCTGCGAACATCAAAGAAGCAGATGTTTTGCTTTCTGGAGAGGTAGCAGGTGCAGGCTAAATGCAGGGAGCTGTGGAAGTGCTTCAATGCCAAGTTGGAGGAGTAGAAGGAAATATTCCCTGATTCTAGGTCAAGCTGCAGCTGTTGGTATCTAGGGCCCTTACCCAATGCACTGAGCAAGTAAAGGAGTCTTCAGGCTTTACCATGTTAGTTGTTACTTCTTCCTGTTGCTTGAGGCGGGGGCAAGGATTGGGGTTTATACACTACTGCCTATTCTGGCAACCACAACCCTTTTGCTTTATTTATGATGTCCTCCTTCGCTGTCTCTTCCTCCTTTGAGGCAGAGTTTGTGGAGGGGAAGGGTCTTGATCATCACTGACTCCAAGACTGTTATGGAATCTGTAATGACTTATTTTCAAAAACCTTGTTTTTTGTTTTATTATTTATTTATTTTAAACAAACCCTCTTTTCTAAAACAAAGGAATGGGCATTGTTTATTATATCCATTGCACTTACTCCTGCCTTGGGCAAAGTGAGAGGGGTTATATGTACCAATGACCCTGATAGTTATGCTGGTGGGACTGTCTGGTGAGCTTGCCCAAGCTGGACAGGTCAAAGGGTAGGGGCTGACACAAAGCAGTTCACTGGCTGCCCTCCTGTTAACAACTTATCATGAAAGAGCAATTCCAGCAACAGCATAACTTCTACTATTGATTTATGAGTGAGTTTATAGTACATTTATCCAATATCTTCCCAGAAATTCCTTTGCCCATGCTCCCCAAGCCACACACAAATCCCAGGCATACATTCCACATACCTAGATTGCTGCTCCTACCTATGCTGAAACCAGAGACTAGATGAGAGAGAAAAAAGTCTGTATAAACGTTCACAGTATTTAACGAAAGCAGACCTTGTGCAGTATTTTTCGTTTACTTTTCTGTGTGCTACATTCACCAGTAGCGTAACTGAATAGGGCAGCAGCCCTGGGTGCTGTCTTTGTGGGACTACAGAAGCAGTTGTTTCTGCAGTGGTGGTGGCTGATTGTGCTGCCACAATTGGCATGGCAGAAGTGAGCGCTGTCCCAAGCAGCACATGGCAGCCTTGAGAGCAGATCTGTACTACTACACCTCTGATGTTCACAGAACAGTTCCAAACACAAGCAGAGGGAAAAGTATCTTTCCTTGCAAAAACTTCTCTCCACCCCCCAGCATGTTCAATGCAGCAGCAAGAAATTATTAAACTACATGTGGTGCAAAAAGGTCTTACCCTTTTACAGTCGCTTGTGGGGGGGGGGGGAACCCTGAGATTAAATGGGAACAAAGGAGTGTTTGTTTTTCTATTTTGTTATGATCCCTGCCTCCTTGTTTCTTCTCTTACTTTTCCCACCCCTCTCCAAGGAAAACTTACTGTATGAAGGGACAGTTTTTAAGAAGAGTGCAACTTGCTCCAGAGATTCTATAATGTCACTATCCTGTTCCTAGAAGTGTATTGTCATATATCTTTCCAGTAGCCACAGCAAGGGTATTGCTTTCAAACAGTTCCCTGTAATATCTAAGGTCATCCTTAGTGTTGGCTGTTTATCTAGGTCATCCTTGCTGTTCAGCCACCCAACCTCATCAGAGTACTTGAAATTAGTTTCTTATGAGTGGCCAGTGGAAGGGTGACAGGGAACTGGCAGGAAGCTTGTGTGGAACATGGTCCATGGAGCTATGGACCTTGATTCCTTGAAGCATGTGTGGCGCCATAGACCTTTAAGCATGGACCTGCCGCATTGGACCTACAGATAGATGTTCCAGAATATGAAAAGCGGTACTCTTTTATGCCACTTTGTGGCACAGCAGTTTGAATGATTTCTGTAGCTGCCTTAGGTTGCAGTGCATTGTAGAGGGCTGCCTGACATGGCTGTAGAGCCTTCTGGCTGATGACAACAGGGTTTGCAGCTCTGCATCTGTCCTCACAAGCAGGCTGAGGCAGTGAATCAAACAAGGGATGTGAGGGAAGCTATTACAATACATAGCCTTTGTGGCCTTTACTATATTGTCTGTTGTCACAAATCCAGCAGAGAAGCTGAGGAGTGTGAAGCCATTTCTGAATGACAGTATGGATTTTGTCCCAGAAGTTCCAGATGTGTGCTGTTTTTCAAATTGACATGCAAAATGTGGCATGCCATTGAGTGAGGGCCTGCTGCTGATCTTTAGGCTGTTGTTCCTGGTCGTAATGTATTAGACATACAGTCAATTTTCTGACTATTGGTCCACATAAGTAGTGGTCAGGTGTGCTTGCCCATCTTCACAATTACCCAGGCTGCTGTACTGCATTTCCCATAGTAGCACAGAGAGTTGATGCTGGCCTTTTTGCAAAATAGGAACAGCCTGGGATCTACCACCTGAAGAAAGCTGCAGTTTTAAAGCATGTCAAGCCCTTGCTCTGTGTGTGGGGGAGAAAGGAAGCATGTCCAAGACGAGCACCCTTTCATATTCTGTGGCTAACTTAATATTTTTGACTACTCTGAACATACTGTTTGAATCTGTAGAGTGATGGTAGAGTCCTGATCAGCCTCTCAGATAGTAGCTGTGGGAGTGAAGGGACAATGTGGTTGCTTGAACTGCTTAAATAAAAAAGTTTGATTCTTTTTTTCAGGACTGAGGCAACTGCTGCTATGTAGTCTCTTTTTCATTTTGCACAACAGAGGGAGGGTTACAGCATGGTGTCATATAGTTTAAAACTAACCCATAATGGGCACGTGGCCAGTCAGACACAGGACAGAACATGATAGACTACTGGGAAACTCCAATTGGAATATAAAAACTTGGAACATTGTATATTTTTTTTCCAATCCAGAGTTGTTGTAAAACTGCATTTCAAAATCATTAGTACAAATTATCACTGTTTTTAAGTTTTGACAAAATAAGATTTGTGGTGAAAAAAATTGCCTTTTTTTCTGGAGACTGAAATGAAGGCTATAAGGAAAGCCTATGGTTGAGCTGGAATCTAAACTTGATTTCCAAAATCTCAAGCCAGTGTCTGAAATACAAGAGGTCTGAATAGTCCTGATTTATTTAGTACATGGCTAGATATTGCATGCTCCATCCACTATATGCAGGAGTTCAGCAATGTACTTTCAGGTCAGTTCTGGCTATCTTAATGATACACTTCTTCAGAAATGTTTTATAGTTATAAGTAAGGGAGTCCCATAAACATGTGTGAATAAAAGATTACTTGGAACTTCTGACGCATTTAATTTACTTCGAGATAGTTTAAAATGACGACTTCTCCCAGATCCTACAAAGTTTAGATTAGTTTGATAAAATTTTATCTGCAGTTCTTCACCTTGAAACCTGGTCGAAATGAACCTGATGGCATAGATTAGGAATAATTTTGTTGAAATCAGGTTTAACTAGTTTAAATGGCATCAGAAGAGGATCTACAGAGTGTAAAATGGGTTTTATATGCTGCTTCTGCTGAGTAGGCACCAGTGACTTATTTTGTAATATGTATACCTGTGTAAAATGGATATATAATAACTGCAGAAGGTTGCAAATAAGTGGAGAATCTGGCCCAAGTTCAAATTGGTACCAACAGTATCTTGTTATGGTAAAGCATTTCAAGTGAAAAGTCCTCACAGTTAATTTTTACAGAAAGCAAAGGGAGGAGTAAGGTCAACATCTGCCTTCATTGCTGCCCCACTACTCCTAAACATCAGGGATTTTTCACCTTGCACACCTTGTACCCCAGAATCAAAATAAGGGTTTCATAAAGTAACTCTTTCTTCTCACTTGTCTCCTTTCCCCCCAGAACTATTGCTAGATTTCGTTTTTATGGTTTTTAAATCAATTTTCTATGTCCAAAATTGATCTGAAAGGATAATCGCTTTGGTTTGCCATGGGAGCATGTGAGCGTGTACGTGTAGTTGATTGTGCATATATGACTATACCAGTTGATGCACTGCTTTGTGTAGATCCTTCCGCAGTATCTGATATCAAAGTGAGCTCAGAGGCATGAAAAAATTAAGTAATACATCTCTAAATTAGTCTATAAGGTGCAAATCTACCATGCTTATAGCATTCCTAGTGTGGGTGAGTTGGCTGATATTTTGAAATGGTGAATTCCTTGTACATGCCTCTTTTGTAATTGCACACATATACTGCCTTAGGTAATTTCTGCATGCACACACAAAATTCAAGAAGGTGGCCTGAGTTTTGGAACTGAATCTAGTATAACTCATTTACTTGTTTTAACTTGTTTTCTGCTGTTTTTTTTAAAATATGCTTTCCCAATTTCTTTGTCAAGAAAAGGAAGGATGGTTTTGTTGGTAGGCTATGGGCAATAGGAAGCTCTCTTCACTGTTCTAGTGTTTGCCACAAATCTGACAGATCCTCTTAATTAGTTGGTTCAGTTTCTCCATCTGTAAAATTAGAATAAGTCATTACTGAAAGTTTAATTAATTAATATTTTATGAAGTGAAGTACTAGGGTTACCATATGCCCAGGTTTTCCCAGACATGTCCTCCTTTTGATCTCTGTCTGGATGGTTTTGTGAAATAGGAACCAATGTCTGGGTCTCTGCTCCAGCTCAGTCCGGATGGGGGTAGCTGGGGGCTCCCTCCAGCAGGGCTGGGGGGAGCAGGGGGCTGCGAGTTGGGAGTGAGTGGCACCAGCAGGGGCCGGGGGGAACAAGGGACTGTTGGTTGGGAATGAGAGGCACTGGCAAGGCCAGGGGACTGTGAGTTGGAAGTGAGGTGTCCCCCCAACAGGTGTCCTCTTTTTTGGAACTGGAAATGTTAACCCTACAAGTACAGAAGAGCCAGTGAATACCATTCCTTGGGTGAAAAAATTCTTGTAGGGGTATGCTGGCTTTTTCCTCTAGTAAATTAATTTAGAGAGAACCTGTGCACGGAACACATTTGAGTTCAGCAGAGTTTACTCCACACTTAGGGTCACTGTATTTTGATTATATAAATTGGGGTTCAGGAATGTAAATTTTGTTCATTTATCAAACTTGTTGAGTGCAGATGTTTGGGAAGTTTACACTGGAGAGAGCTGTTCTGTTTGGCATGGCTAATCAGGAGTGAGGCTGGAATTGCTCATAGCTGCCATTCAGGTTTTGTTTCAAAGTCCAAGGACCTACTGGGAAAAACAAAAAGCTGATGAAAGCTGACTGTATTTCAACCCAAACCCTGTGGAATCTGAAATGGTGTCCTGACAGTCTGTGTATTCTTATTCTCCTACATTCTCCTGGTTACTAAGGTAACAGGTTTTTAGAGGCTTTACATCTTCATTGTCAAGTATTTGCTACACCTATTGTTGCTGTTTGCAGATTAGGGCAATTCAAACAATGCCTTTTGAAATGAGGACTAAAAAATACAAAAAGGAATATAGTGGAAATAGACGTAATGAATCAATTACTCCTCCACCCCCCTTCTTCTTTCTTTTTCTTTTTCTTTTCTTTTTTTCCTTTTTAACTTCAGTGTATACTTTTTAGAGCGTGGGTCCATTTTTTTTCATACTGTATTGGATGGGATAGAATGAGAAAGTAATAATTTTAAACATTTTGAATTCGACATTGAAGATGTGGTTTACTAAGAACATACTTGTTAGGTAATTCCTATGGAATGTATATTTTCCTTTCAATTTTCATGGAAGACTTTGGATATAACAACATGGAATTTGCTGTATTTAGTAATGTAGTCAACTTCTGTAAAGAAACATGAAGTTTGATGGAAGTATCTTATGTTCATGATGTTAATGGAAGAAACATTTGTGTTAAGAGGATTTTAGCAATTTGTAACTCGTGGTGATTGCTGTTGCTTATTATAGTTAAAATGTACTGTGTCCCTAACATGGGAGGAAAGCATGCATTTGTTTCATGGAGAAACAGAGCACCAAATGTTTGGGGAAAATTTGAGTCCAAATCTGTATCTGAATTGTTTCTTTTTAGATTAATCTCTATTATGAAATTAAACAGTTATTTTCATCTTAAAAATCACATTAAACTGTATAAATATCTCTGTGGTGCAATACTTCTAAGTAAAAATGTAACCACTTTTCCTGATTTTTGTTTTGTTTTGTTTTGTTTTTTGGGTTGTTTTTTTTTTTTTTTTACACTGGTTTATTTTTAAATCAGTCCAGAACCCTGCTGTAGCCTAAAAGCTATAGGTGCTGTTTGGAAAGCAGTGATTTCAAGCAGAAACATGCTTACTCCCATCTGTTAGAAGCGGTTGAATATTGGGTTGTGGAGAAAGCAGTCAGACTTGTTAGAATAGCTCCAAGCAGAAAACCTTTTATTGATTTGGTTTCTGCTGGACCTCAAACAGCTTTAAAAAACATACAAGAGTACTTGCACAACCAAAGTTAAACCTACTGTTTCAGAAACTGGTATAATTTTTTACTCCTTTTGAGACACTCCAGCTGTTGGAAGTAACTGGAGTTCTTTTGAACTCATGTCTGCTATGCCTTGTGGTTTCACCTAGTGCAAGTCATTTAAAGTTTCTGTGCCTTTGCTTTCCTTTTGTAAAATATACATAATACTGGTCTTCTTTGAAGGTGAACTGTAAAACTTAGTAAGGGAATGTCTGGGAAGAGCTGCTGGAAGTTCAGATACTAGATATATGAAGCTTATATTCAAGTCAAGGAATACAAAATCTAAAATTTGAATTTATACTCAGCCTTCTCTCCTTCCTTCCCCATGTAAATTAAGATACAAGTTAAAATTAGCACATAGTATTTCTTTCCTTTATAATACATTTTTGTTCAAGCATGTATCTATAGAATTTTATAGATGTTTGGTTGGTGCAGTTTATAAGATCATGAGGCAGCAGCTACATGCTCCAGAGCTACTTGGCTTTGGGAGCTAGAAAGATGCTGTCAATTTGGAAGCAAAGAGTTTGGGGAAATGTAGAAGCTATTGTGGTTTCCAAGTCATCTCTCTAAAGTTAATAAATTGCTTAAATTTTGAGCCTTTTCCATGATCACTTATTAGACTGATTGATTAATTCCTTGAATCCCCCTGAGTTTTGCAACATAGTATCTATATGTACACTCCCTGAGTTCATCACCAATTGTGCAGCTAATAAATACATCGCATAAAATCCCATTATTAAGTTTTCCCCTGAACACTTGTCATATTATTTAAAAACATTTCTTCAAACTTAGTGAAGTCAGTTCTTGGTTCCATTGAAGTTGAGAGCAAAACTCCAGTTGGCTCCAGTGGGGCTATGATTTCACTTTTCTTCTGTTAAAGATAGTGTAAATTTATGAGAATTGTCCCCTGGTGAACTGGTGCTGGGCATGGTTTAATTAGAAGCATAGACCAGAACAAACCCTGGTCACCACCATATTTTGATAGTTTCAGAAACTGAGCTGACCACAGGTTCTCCTTGTTCATTTTTGCAGTTACGTCAAGTTAAGCTGCATCAAGTTGTTGATGCCCACCTCATTCTTGGAATTGATGAGGTTTATTAAGTTAGCTAGCAAGAATTGTGACTGTAGAGCAGATGATCCCAGATTAGTTGGGTATGCCGGGTGCTTGACATTAAAATAAGGTAGAATGCAGAACATAGTTTGAATTACCTTCTGTAATCATGGATGGAGAAAGTGCTCGCCCAACAAGTTGCACAAATCATGATTATGGAACAAAATGCTTGCAGATGAAGAAATATGATCCACTTAGGATGGATTTTCTGATTCTCTCCGAATCTATAGTCTTTAATTTGGTTAAGTCAGATTCTTAATGAATTTATACATTTATCAGGCACCCAGTGACAGTGGAATATGAACAAATTTAAGGTCTGTATTTAAATACAAAACATCATGTTAAAAGAGAAAGGTAGGAAATACAGATATTTCTGTAAGGTTCTGGAAACAGTGCTAAATTGGTGGCGCTTGCATTTTTCTTTTTTCCTAGTTTTATATAATGTCTGATATAAACAGAAATAAGGTATAGAGTTAATCAAAACACAAGAAGAGAAAATACTGCCATGGTCTATGCTGCAGAATGAACATTGGTGGAATCTTAACCTTTGTTTCTTGACTTTGACCTTTTCCTAAAATGGTGACAATAGTTAATAAAGTTTTAAAAAGGAAAATCTGTCTTGTAAAGAAGAAAGGGGATGGGGAGAAATCTCTGTTTGTTCTGCTCTGAGGAGATTTTAAGATCCAAAGGTACCAGTGTTTAGCATGTAACAGATGTAAGTTTTACTGGGGCAACTTTGTAAATTTCTTATCCCAAAGAGCAATCACTGAGGTGTTTTCATGACTCCAGATCTGCAGGATTCCACATGAACTGGTATGTGAAGAAGTGATGCAAATCCCCCTTGCATCAACTCTGGAGATAATCCTTGAAAGTTAATACAGTTTGGAGCTATATTATCTTTCCTGCAGGCTCTCGCTTTCTTTCAGGGTAATCCCAGAGAGGACAAGGAGAAGAGGCAAGAAGTGGCTGTATGCAGGGAAAAGTCTGTACCAGTGTTAGGATGCTAAACAGGACATACTGGAGCTGTGGTGGAGGTGTAGGATTCTGAATGAGTGGCCCTAATAAACAGTTGTGACCCCAGAATCCACAAGGATCTCGAGGGATTTTTGTATTCTGTAAATGTAGCCAAAAATGTCACAATTCCTCTGATCCTTGTCAAAACCAATTTTCATACATTGTACAGTTGTGCTGCAGCTCCTATCAATTTTTAAAAATCAACAGGTGCCTTAAAAAGTAGAATGTATTTTAATTCCTAGTTTAGCAGTGATTGGACACTACAAAAGAATCCCTCATTAGGCAGACAACATACATAAGGCTAAGTTCTACAGAAAAAATGAAGGAGCATCTGGTATTAGGAGCCAGAAACTGGTTTTCAAATCTTAACTTCAGCAGGTGTTTCCAGTTCCATCTGTGGTACACAGGTCAACATTGTACAATGGAGGCAGATACTTTTACATTCAATGGATGGAAAACTAAAATATCACAAATCAATGAGATAACATCTGTCAGAAAAAGCTGCCTTGCAGCAGAGCAAAACTAATTTCTATTAAATTAAATTAATGAACATAAGTTAAGCCAATGACATAAGGTGAACCATGAGAAAATCCAGTTTGCATGGAAAATGGTGATCTAGTTAAAAAAAAAAAAAAAAAAAAAAAAAAAAAAGTCCCGTGTGTGTGTGTATGCATACACTGGACCTCTTTGAAAAAGGAACTGCTATTTATAGAAATTACACCTTCTGAAATTAATTGTAGGAAGGGAAATTGAGAGTTTATCTCTGTTATAAAACTGCTTCAAGGATTTTTTTTTTTTTTGAGATAACAATTAATGTTGGCTAAGATTCTGTGCTGTGCCTATTTAGATGTTGGCATGAAATATGCGCAGGGAGAAGAGAAAATGTGACTTTAAGCCTTGGGGGTCCTGCCTAAATTACTGGTCACAGCATAGCCTGAACTGCTGCAGTCTTGTATGCTCTGACCTGCCAACTGATGCTCTCTTATGCATACTACGTGAAGGGATGGCAGAGGTGTCCTCAGAAGGCAGTTTTGATGCTATTTTCCACAATGTCTTCTCTGGGGAAATTTCTCTAGTAATAGGTCTTTTGGGGCTTCTCTTTTGATATGGAAAAAGTAAACAGATCAGTAAATGAGAATTTGTAGCCATTATCCTTAATTCTGATGTATCCAGTTATCAAAAAATCATACTTTGAGCTATATGAAAAGATCACAACGTCACATTATTTATTCCTAATTTAGTGGTGCCATGACTGGAACTATAGTCACTGTTCAAACATGCATAAGAGAAGAACCTTAACTTTAAGACCTTGCAACCTAAATAAAGAAGAGAAAGGATCATTGGGGCCCACTTTTTGTCAGTATGAAGTTCATAGCAACCCTTCTAAAAAGTTAAATGGATCAGGATCAGGCCTCAGTTCTCTAGAAAGACAAACCTCTGAATGGGCATAACATGAGAGATTGGTATGGAAGCATATGTAATTCAAATAAAATATCTAATCCCAATAAATGATGAGAGAAATCTGAACATGTACTACCATAAATTTAATGACTATTCTGTAGCCACCCTCAGCAAAAATTTAGTCCTGATGAAGTTGATGGCAAAATTCCTTTAGAAAAAAATAAATGCCACAGTTTGGATGGCAATTCTGAAGGCAGTTTCATTTACAACTTTTTCTTAAAAGTCCCTTTTGTGCCTCTTCCTTGTCATTTAAAACTAGTGAGTAAATCCTAACTAGAACTTCTGACATTCACATTTGTTATAATAGCCTTCTATAGGTTTCTGTAAACATGTTGGACCTAGACTCCTGCAGTTTCTTCTTGAATTACAGTGTTGCCTTATTGCTGGGCAACGCTAATAGTCTGGAATGTATTTCAAGCAGGATGGAGAAAGGGGAAAAAATAGATATTTTATTTTCACAGTTTCAAAATTTAAACACTTCCTGTTTACAGTGTAACTTCTAAGACTTTCCTATGGAGTGAAGTCACAGGTGAATTGAAGGATTAGGTTCGTCTAGATGGGTATTCTAAAAAGAGTCGTCATCTTTGAGACAAGATATTCCATCATGTTTATTGGACAAAATATTAATAGATTAAATGTAATGATTTGTTTGTTTTTATGTAGACACATGTGGCATCATAAGAAGCTTGTTATTTCCTACTCTCCCACATCACCCTACAAGATTACTTTTAGCAGGTTCTATTTTTTGCAACTGCTATTTGAAGACTCAATGACTGCTATATTTTCTCTTGTACTACAGTGTATGCACCTTTTCCACACACAAAAAAAAAATTAGCTCCTTGAAATTGAAGTGCACATCTTAAGCAAGGAAACATGGTAATAATAGCTTTTGCAAAATGAGCCTCTGCTGGGTGGGGGGAAGTTACACTGCACTTAATGGACAGAGGGCAGCACAGTGTCTATAGCTAGTAGGTGTAGACAGTAGGAGCCTTTTTCCCCTAGCAGAAGCTTGAGTTACAGAAGTGGTTACTGGCTTGGCTCCACTATAAGCAGAGCTGAGCCCTGGATGCCAGGGCAAAAGTTAGGATCAGACCTTCAGCTGACCTGTCAGACACTGTTGCCTGCCCACCCAGCTCAGATCAAGAAGAGAAGATGGGTTAAGCTGTTTGGGAGAGCCAGCAGCAGCATACAGCTCGGGGTTTAACAGAGCAACCACAATGCCCTTTCTCCCTATCATACTGCAGCTGCCTTTATTTTTGTCTTGGAAAAATACTGTACTTACCAATATCTTTTTCTCTTCATTCTACTTTTCAAAAACAGGGTAAGTATCTTATTGGAGGGGAGGTGTTATATGTGAGAAATATGGTATTAGAATTTAAAATTATTTCTGTCCATAGAAATACAGAAATAAGGAACTGGGTGGCTTGATATTTCCTGGAACAAATTTACCCTAAAACAAACCGTTAAAAGGAAGTTTTGTATGTTTTGATTTTCGGTTGTGTTTTTTTAATTAAGGGGTTGGTATAATGGTGCAGTTTTACAACAAGAGGAAGCTACAGCTGTCTTGGTAGAGAGATGTTGTTCTTTTACCATTCAATGTGTTCATAATTAACATTTTTGACTGTAGAGGAATATCACCAATGGACACATCCAGACATGCATGGATATTTGGTTCCCTGGGGACAAGTAGTAGCGGTGGACCTTGCATTGCAGCTACTTGTCTCCAGGGAATGTCTGTGCCATGCGCGCTTTGGTGCATAGCAAGTTATCCCAGGGGTGGTAGGGAAGGCTGTGGGGCCTGGGGGCTACAGAGCCTGGCCAGCAGTCACAGCTTAGCTCTGGGTGGCCTGGCTCTGCTTTTCAGCAGTGCATGCTGCGCAATCATGCGCTGCTCCATTTTTTTTCGATGGTGGGCTTTTTTTGTTGTTTTTTTTTGGGGGGGGGGGGTGGTTTATTTTGACCCTTCCATATCCACGGTCAAAAACTGCAGGAAAAAAAACCCTGAGCAGCGCATGTTTGGGCAGTGTGCCCTTGTAGCAAGGAGAATGCTGAACTGAGCAGTATATAGCGCTGCAAACATGTTTGCAGCGCCACATACCACATGGCCACACTCATCTGGATGCGTCATATGTCTAATGTGCTCTCTCTGGTAATCCATCACAGATTCACAGTTTATTTTCAAATTTGAATTATTTCTAAAAACATACCTACATTAAGGAAATAAAAAATGGAGGCTTAGATGCATCTTGCTTTCTAAAAGGCATATTATTATAAGTATCCAACATTTTAACCAGATGAAGTACATTAATTCAGTTATGCTAAGTTATGAAAATCTACCAGCATGGGCATTATGTGAACTTTGCCTCCTTTTCTCATGATAAATAATGTGGTTTGGGAGAAACCCAGCACACACATTACTCAAATGTTTTCAAAAGAAACCTGTTTCCCTGATGGGTGCATTAGTGTAGAGTATTTTTTTCAAGTTGGTTGTAATGTGTTTTTCAAAGGTTTCAAAACTACATTGGAAGAAGTTTGAATACTTCTTTTCAAATGTTTAGTCATAGGGTTCTTTTTTTACTTTCTTTCCCCTTTTTCCAGTAGTGGAGCATGCAACACCCATGCAATAGGCAGAACAGGACTGCTCACAAAAAATGTCTAGATACTAACCTGGAAGTGGCTGTAGCCTTGGGTAGTAGTTGCATTTGTTGGATTCTAATGGCAAGTCTGGAATTACTTTTGGCTTTTATTATGTAGCTTGGCTGTCCACCGAATCATTTTACTCTACTGTTTATTTGGATCCTATTTATTATTGCCTGAATATGTAATTTTGATCTCTTTCAGCAAAAACATTCAGTGTACTATTCCAAATAATTGCACAATTGGGTGTTTTTTTGTTTTTAATATGGATGTATGCTGCTATTCCAGTCAAACAAAACTTGCTACACTTCCTGCTTGTTTACAAACACTTCTCAGCATGAATCCTGTGAGTGCTCCATCTGTTAAAGAGCAAATTTGGCTGTTTTGTCGACATTCTTTTTAACACATTAATTATAAGTGTGCTTTTTCAATGTATGTAGTTGTGCAAACAATACAGATCACTATCTTTAATTAAAAAAACACTCTGAAAATTAAAATCTTCACCTGTCAAATTTCCTAAATGACCTTGCCCACAAAATTCAAGTGTCCTTGCACCAGTGTTTATTCATTGGGGAAATAAGCTAGCAGGGAGATGTTAACAATGCAGATTTTAGACATGTGTTTCATCTTTATAGAAATAACTGTGTGAAACATAGTTGGGAAAAGGCACTTTCTCTTTACAGTATATCTATTTCTGAGTTTAGATCAGTCAAAATGCATGTATTAATGACACTATCTATATGAGTAAGACTTGTATGACTGAACAGTCAAGTTGTGGAACTGCTAACATTAACAAGGACAACTTGCAAGTATAAGGCTAAGTACAGACCTTCAAAAAGCCTGAGGCAGAATCCAATATATGTGGGTTTCTCTAAGCTCACTCATGTCCTGCCTTCAGTGTGGGGGCATGGAAATGCCTGTACTGGCCATGGCGACAAGATGTGAGGCACTCTTGCATGCCTCCCAGTGTGCTGGAGAATGCTGAGGGCCATCCCTACTTGGCTGCAAGGCACACATCCCCAACTCCCCACTGCCACTGTGGCCCCCCTCCACCCCACTGTGCCCAGCTATTGGCCTCTAGGAGAGCCCCAGAGGGGGCCACAATAGCATACCCTAACCCACCACAGCTGGTCTGGCTGCTAGGTGTGCCATGGCAACCCTGAAATCCAGGGCTGGGCATGGGGGAGGGCCCACAGTGAAAGCAAGGGCCCAGGGGCATGTGTCCCAACAGCCAATCAGGAGTGGCCCTGCTCTGCAGAAGGAAGGACCTGGCTTTGAGGGGCCCATCCCCTTCCCCGATGGAGCGCTCCCACCCCCGCTGTTCAGTGCAAGCCATCCAGGTTGCCCGGTGCATCTTGCCAGCTGCCACTGATGCTGGGCTCCAGCAGTACGTGCTAGGCAGCCCTGGGGGGTCTTGCACTGGGAAGAGGGGACAGGAGTGCTCCTGGGCCTTGTTGCCTGCAACAGGCGAAGGGTGTGCTCTGTTATTCAAAGGGGCATGAGTAAACAGCCAAGCAGCTTGTAGGTGGCTGCACTCCCAATCGGACACAATTACTTGATTGGGATCAGAGCCCAGCTGTTTGTTATAAGAACAGGGCTCTGAGAGGGGTAGCCAGCAGTTCGTTGTAAGCAGCCAAGGAGAGAGCATCACCCGGCTGGAGCTGCTGCTTATAACATCTTGGAGGTACAGGGAAGGAGATATGGGGAAGGTGGAGACTCCTGGTCCTGGGGCATGACCTAAAACTACACCCTGCTGGACTGGGTGGTGTGGTGTGGTGGGACTGCTGTGGTAGGGCAGTCTCCAGGAAATGCCACACCTGTGCCTGCCCAGTGAAGGGCGAGTCTGGGGCCCCAGAAAGGCTCTGCCCCCACTGCTTTGCGGGTTACCCATGGAGGGGAAAGGCTAGGGGAGCACACCCTGAAGACCAAGCAAGGGCCCAGGTGCACAGTGAATCTTGAAGTCCGGTGCCCAGGTCCAGTGAAGGGACCTAAGGCAGTGCCCAGGCTCGCTGCGAGTCCTGAGGTGAATGAAGGAGCCAGGTGCGAGACTCCAGGGGGTGGAGCCTTAAGCCTATGAGGGAGCCAAGTGTGAAACTCCTGGGTCAAGGGGATTAAGGGGATTGAGGCAGGGGATTGAGGCCCAGTGTGTGGTGTGAGGGGACCAAGAGGCTCCCAAGCTGGCAGGGAGCTCAGGGAAAAGGGAGGGGCTGGGAGCCCCAATTGATAGATTCATTGATTTATACATGCTAGGGTCAGAAGGGACCTCAACAGATCATCGAGTCTGACCCGCTGCACTGGACAGGAAAGAGTGCTGGGGTCAGATGACCCCAGCCAGATGCCTATCTAGCCTTCTCTTAAAGACCCCCAAGGTAAGGGAGAGCACCACCTCCCTTGGAAGCCCATTCCAAATTTGGCCACCCTTACCATGAAGAAGTTTTTCCTGATCTCTGTCAGTTTGTGACCATTGTTCCTTGTTACCCCAAGAGGTGCTCTGGTGAACAGAGCATCTCCGATCCCTTGCTGTGTCCCGCTATTGAATTTGTAGGTGGCCACAAGATCACCTCTAAGCCTTCTCTTGGGGAGGCTGAAGAGATCCAGGTCCCTCAGCCTCTCCTCATAGGGCTTGTCCTATAAGCCCCTAACCATATGAGTGGGCTCTCCTCTGGACTCTCTCAAGTCTATCAATATACTTCTTGAAGTGCAGCACCCAAAACTGGACGCAGTACTCCAACTGTGGTCTGACTAACACTTTGCTGTCCAAGTATCGCCTCCTTGGATCTATTTGTCATGCATCTGCTGATGCAAGATGAAGTGCGGTTACCTTTGCTGATGATTTTGTCATACTGACGACTCATGTTCATCTTGGAGTCCACTATGACTCCAAGATCCCTTTCTGCTTCTGTGCTGCTGAGAGGGTCACTTCCCAGCCAGTAGGTGTGCTGAGCCCAGTGAGAGCCCAATGTGAAGGTATTGACTGAGTGAGAGTCGCAACGTGAGGCACTGGAGTGCAGATGCCAGTGTGAGGGCATGGGTTTATAGGCTGAGTATTAGACCAAAGAAGCTAAGACCAGGTCTTAGGCCATGAATGCCAATACCAAGGCATGGCACATGGTATCAGGGGAAGTTTGGAGCTGTTTATAGGCCTTTCGCATCAAGGCAAGTAAATGGGAAGGCTCCTGCCTTGCTATCCTCTTCTAATTTAATGTCATCAAAGGCATGGCAGGTTAGGTAGGTGGGCACTTAGCCCTGATATGAGTGGGTAGGCCAACAATCAGACAAGCCCCGGGATACCCACTTGTTACCGGGAGGAGCAGGAGGTTGAGAATACTGTTGGACAGCCACAACATTTTCCCTGCTATATCTCTTTGAAGCTCCAGGTAACGGGGACAGTTTTGCCAGCTTAGGGGGTGTGATTTAGGACTCCCATCAAAACTAGTCAGTTGATCACAGGAGTTTGTAGTTACAGTATAAAGTTACTTTCACTCCTCCCTCCTCATGCCATACGACGACTACTGCCTTAATTTCATTCCCAGCCAAAAGGACAAGCAGTGATTTAAATACAAGTCTTCCAGTCTGACGGTACGTACATACTCTGTACTTTAGTCATGAATTTATTATATGAAATGTAATTTTAATTTATAGCGAGAGGAAAAATATTTGCCCTCGGACCAAGGAATGCTGGATGTGTTCCTACTGGGACCACGTCATTACTTGATCCTTGATTTGTTTATGGAGTATATTTGAGAGTGTCATAGAATTAGGCCCCTCTACACGTTACATTTAAGTCATGTTTAACCAGATAATCAAACTGTAAGTTGTGACCCAAGTACATGTTCAGCCAAGTAATGGCATGATAAAACAAGCAATAAGTTACAAAGTTATTCCACAAAAAATATGCAATAACTTTGTAGCTTGTTCTAATCAAGGCATGCATTGAACCTGTGACCAAGCGCTTTCCTCTGTCCAGGAACCCTATCGACTGAGAAACTCCCAGCCACAGGGGTGAAGTGGGAAGAATGCTGCGTTGCTGCGAGACTTGTGAGGTGTGGGGCTTGCAGCAGCATTCCCTTGTGCTGCCCCTGCTGTGAGCCCCGCAGCCTGTGCTGCTGTGAGGTTTGCAGCAGCGGCAGTGGGGTTCTCAGCACCAGCAGCATTTCCCTGTGTCCCATGCCAGTGGGTTACAGGGCTCACAGTGGGGGGCAGTGCTGCCATTTCTGCAAGCCCAGCACCTCCATGGGGCTTGCAGCAATGACAGTTTTCTCCCTGCTGCTGCCGCTGCAAGCCCTGCATAATCCCACCATGGTGCGTCTTGCCATGCACATGTGGCATGACAGGAGGTGCGATTATGTGGATCGTACATTAGTTCCCATTGTGCCTTTACCTGTGCATTTAGAGGGATCCTAAGTGTGAAGTGAATGCATTGGTTCTATAGCACTCCTATCTGGATAGCAATAACATGGAGAGTATTTTTTTTAAATGGAGCTACTTAGGGAATAAGTTTTTTTCCAATGTAAATTACTTGGATCCTTGTGAAGTACTAACATTCTTGGGAATATATCAATGAAGTTTGACTGTACTATTTGCTCACATTACTTATATGAGGATCATTAAATCTGGATGGAGAGGCTATAGGCCAAATCCAAGACCTATTGAAATTTCAATCTTTTGAGTGACCAGTGGCATGACCCTTAACATTACAAGCCATTTTTGAACTTTTTTATATTAGATTCAGAATAGCCATTTTATATATAATAATACTTTACAGTGAGTGTGTGTGTGAGTCTCTTTCTTCTTAATGTCTCTCATTAGAGCCTTCATCATTCTTAGTGTTTATTACCCGCTATGAACCAAAGCTTTCTGAATGTACATCTACTATCATATTAGACAACAAGCAGTGCCCAAGTAGTTCATTAGGTAGTATTCCTTTGGAGATGCATAAACTAACAGATGGGACCTCCACTTGAAGGTTGCATCCTTTTGAAACACAGACACATACACACGATATATATTGCTGTACATGTTGTGTTGTATGTATCGCTACATATACACTTTGTTCATCAGTGCCCATTAATGTGATGTATTCTATGCAGTAATGGAACCTTCAAGTGGAGATCCCATCTGTTAGTTTATGCATCCCCAAAAGAATACTACTGAATGAACTACGTGGGCACTGCTTGTTGTCTTACATGATAGTAGATGTACATTCAGAAAGCTTTGGTTCATAGCAGGTAATAAACACTAAGAATAATGAAGGTTTGGGGAGCTGTCCTTATCTTTTCTGAACATCATTCTCAAAGAAGTAAAAGAAAGATAGCATTGCCCTTTTTAGCCTGGGTTTAATGTAGGTCAGTTGGGTCACCAGCTGACATGACATTAATGGCCAAACTGCTCCCGACAATTGCCGGAGGAGGTGTTTAATTTCATTGATCTTCGCTAGAGTTCAACAAAAAGTAGTATCATTTTAATGTACTGTGCACTCAGCTGTTGCTTAAGTGTGGTAGCTCCTTTGATTTGGTCAGTAGATAACAAGATATGTAGATGATTAGATGCCTATGCAAAGGGAAGTTCATTTTCAAATTGCTGAAAACTCGTAAGACACATCATTTCTCGCCTCAGAAAAATAAGAATTTCATGACTTGAATGACAGGCTAAAATATATACTGTGAATATTATCTTTGCTGAAGTTTTTCTCTAATTAGTGTTGGCATGTTGAATAAACTGAGGGAAAAGCAACATTTTAAAACTTTTATATTTATTTTGCATCCAGGGGAGAATGAAAGATTTGATATTATTTTCAGTGCTTCTCTGAAAGTTTTCATAATGGAACCCCATACCAGATAAAAAATGCCCTGCTCTTGGGATCAAAGGCACCATATACATAAATAAATGAATGTTAGAAATCTCAGCCTAGGCTCACCAAAAGGTTTGCTATATGTCATGATTATTCACTTAGCCTAGTTTTTCACTGAACTTGGTCTAAGTTGAGTTAGGAATTGTAATCAGACTGTTCCTTTCCTGGCTTTGCACAAGTAGGAGGGCTCTTGGGCAATAAACTCCATAAGTCAGGCTGGGCAAAATATGGCCCACAGGCTGGATCAGACCCACGGAGGGTCTTTGTCTGGCTCATGGCGAGTCATTAGGTCCTGCCTGGGCTGGGCATCATTCTGCCGTGACACATCCTGTCACCCCCTGGGCATGCAGCAAGGCTGGGGTGGCTCCGCAGCAGACTACCTTTCTAGCACTGCTGGTCCCAGTCCCATGGTACTGGCAGGGACCCGTGCGCAGCGCTGACCCACTCTTACTGCAAACTCTCTTACTGCTGAACAGCTGCAGCAGCACCAGCTCTGGTGGGCAGAAGTGTGCTCGGCAGGAGGGAAAAGTGGCCCCTCCCCCTCACCACTGCCCAGTGCTTCCTGTAGTATTTGCTGGGAGCCTACGCTGGGCTGTCTTGTATCTCCGCTGCTGTCACCGCCACCTCCAGGCTGCCCAGGGGGGTAGCAGGGTCAGTGCAGAGGAGATGTTGGGCATCCCAGCGTGGGCTCCCAGCAGCTGCTGCACGAAGTGCTGGGCAGTGGTGAGGGGCAGGGCGCTTTTCCCCCATGCCAAGCACACTTCTGTCCTGCCAGTGCTGCTGCTACAGCTGTTCAGCGGGAGCAGGCGAGTCTGCAGCAGGTGCAGGGTGGATAGAGGCTTCACGCGGGTCCCCGCCAGTACCACAGGGCTGGGGCCAGTGGCTGCCACTGGCCCAGCCGCATGCAGAGGGTTCGGGATTGAGAGAGTGGTTGGGGGGTAGAAAGGTAAGAAAGGTTTATTGACTTAACTGGGGCCAGTGGCTGCTGCCACCTGGGCTGCCTAGAAAGGCAGTCCAGCGCAGAGCTGCCCCAGCCCCACTGCATGCCCAAGCAGTGGCAGGACAGACCATGGCTGGCTGGTGTGGAGCAGGCATGGGGTAGACTGGGTTGGGGCTGTGCGTGTGTCTGACTGATCCACTTCTGCTGGGGTCAGTCTTGAGCAGGTGCAGGGCATGCTGGGGCTGGGGCTGCATGCTGTTGGTGGTGGTGGGGAGAGGTCACAGGGCGTGTGGGTTCTGGGCTGTTGTGGGACAGGGGTGGGTGCTGACTAGCTCAGGGGGTACTGATGGGGGGGCTTCCATGCACACCCCAGCATACCCTCCAACCCTCCCCAGCAAACTCCACAACCACACCTTCCTTGCACACAATAACGCACCCCACAAACACAGCACCCACCCACACCCTCCACACCCCTCCCCGCACACACCCCTTCCACACAAGCCCATGTGCCTCTGGGGGGAGCCCTGCTCACTGCTACTCACACTTGCACCCACCCCCCTGAAAAGCTCCTATACCCACCCCTCCACACTTCCTGCAATATACAAGAGTAGGACTTCATTTTGAGCTATTATGCAATCACTTCTATATACACAATGCAAACACATACAAATCAGGACAAGAATATCTTTTTAAAATGAAATTAAAATATGATATTGTGTTTGATTTTTAGTATATAATTAGCGCGGGGGGAGTGGGGTTTGGTTCCAAGATGGCAAACCCCCTTCCCAAAAAGAGTACTTCCAGGGGAGGGGAGAGACTTCTGGTGCCAAGGTCAGGGCATAAGAGATGGGACTTATGGTCCCAAGATGGTGACCAGGGGGTGGGGCACCTATCAAGGGACGGGGCTACCCTCGTGGCCCTCGGCATTTCACTAAAACTCCTTAAGCGGCCCTCCAACAAAATAATTGCCCACTCCTGCCATAAGCCCATGCCACCTCCTCTTTGGTGGGAAGCATGGTCTTGACCCCTTCTTGCTTGATAGACCAGGGCTCATACTTGGACTACTGTGCAGTGCTGGTTTGCATACAGGGGGTATGAGAGCCATACTATGCTGTCATGGTAGCACTGCACATTCTAAAATTCTTTTGAGACTGAATGTTTCCAAGAACTGCCCCTCAATTTACTCAGCTGCAGCTTGTAAAGGAATTTTAACATGGAAACTGTGTGGTGGAGGTGTGAACCATTGTGGAACAAGATAAACTAACAAAATAAAAATTGCATAACATCTCAAAACTTTTTCACGCAAGTTTATTCACTGACAAGTCTGTGTGAGTTGTTGGTGTCTAGCATATGGTGGGTTTTTGTTTGTTTGTTTGTTTGTTTGTTTGGGTTTTTGAGGGGGGTGGGGGTTGTTAATTAGCAAAAGCTAAAGAGAGAGAAAGAAAGAGATAAAACTAAATAATGAACCTGAACCACTGAAAATATGAATAGATTTATTTTGAACTTCCTAAAAATGAAACTTGTTCAGTTTTGAATTATATACATTTCTGGGAGAAGTGTGTGTGATGTCAATTTTTCTTTTGTTTGGTGACTGACACAGCATGCTGTGTTCTTGCTGGTTGTTAACAGCATCTGCATTATGAGGCCAAAGAGGTCCCGTTCATGACAATGGCTAATGTTTGTAGAAATGCAAAGGTCATGATCATGACTACTTTATTTAATGCCAACTGGATACCGACAACAATTACAGAACTAGACAGATCTTAAAGGGTCATTTCATTGACTTATTGTTCCTGCTTTGTGAATGCTGATGGATTCTACAGACTGCTTGGCTTTTATGCAGCGTGTGTTTTGGCCTTGGAAATTTTCCTTGAAATTTTTGTGAAAAGAAAGATTCACTGAGCACCTGCTTTTACTAGCTTTGTTCTTTGAACTACAGTTGCATAACCAGTATCTTTACCATGTTGTAGTGAAAAACGTAGATAATATTGTGTTTTGTGCTTAGAGTCATTTTATTTTCTTTCTGATGTAAAATTTATACTTGTGACTGCACAAATCAGTTACTTTGGACTTTGAAAAGCACGTTGACTCTTATTCTGTGTGATATGTTGCCTGCCAGCAATTAAATAAAAAAGGTTTATTTTCTGAAATTAATATGATTATGTACCTGAACAATAGCTCTGAAGTACCAAAATCAGGAGGCAAAACAATTAAAATGCACGAAAATTTTTGAAAATCTGGTATTCAGTTTATTTTAGCAGGTCCTTAACTCTTTAAAAGACAAAAATGGTGGATGGCTGAGGGGAGGATATGCAGCACTGTGTCCAAAAAGTTCGTAGATTATTATTAGAGGACTTGTATTAGACTGTGGGCTACTGTTCCAAAAGAAATAAGGGCCCATCACAGTGAATCAAAACTAGACTGATTACAGCACTCATGCATTTGGCAACAACCCTGAGAAGACCAGATGGATTATATGATCCAATATCTCTTTCATCTTAAATTTCTACTCGTGGGATTATATTTTCCAAGAAAGTTACTTAGTGTCCTCCACCTAGTCTTGGCAATCTTTTTCCCAATGCAGTAATGGTTTGTTAATAATGTGGATGATAAATGTTGAGACTGCCTTTGGATCCATTAACTATTGTGTGAATATGACCCTTACTGACCTCATACATATATTAATTTTATTTACTGAAAATTGGGAACTTACTACATTGCTTGATGACAAAATGAGATTTTTTTTGTCCAAAAAGAGATTGAACACTTGCCAGTAAACCACTCTAAGAAATAAAATTAATAGTATTCACTGCAAATGATAATCTAAATTTGAAGCAAATTGATATCAATTTGGTCACAGTCTCATGGAATTGGTCAAAGGCCAGCTCTACTACACCTATGCATTGTGAGGGGGGAAAAAAAGCCATCATGATAGTTTTTGATAGAGTGAAAAAAGCAATGCATGTTAGGAGAGAGTACAAAGAACGGTGGTAGAAGCCAAAAAAACAGTGGCTTCTAGAAACAAATTGGTGAGAATGGCAAGCAGATTGTGATTTTATAACTATATGAGAGGCTGGTAAGGCTGTTCAGCACTTTCCATTATCAGAACCTATTTGCTTTCCCAGACTTCAATCCGTTGTACTGAAACTCCACATGTTGGTGTCTACCTGAGGTTTTCTATTTTTTGGAAAATTTCAGTTGAAACTCTTCAGCAGTTTCTGAGACCAGGGCTGGGAAAAAACTGTTCATTGTCCCCATTTTAGCAACCTTGTTGTTGAAATACCCAGTATCCCTCATTATTTGTAGCAGAGGCATGTACTTTGGCATGAGGTAGATTTGGGGTTGGGGGTATGTTTTGTCCCCCCTCATGAAAATTCACCTGAATTTGGCCAAGTTATACGTCTTTATAAACTGCAGTTTGCAAAAGCTCAGTGCCTGCTAGTGTTTAGATGCGTTTAGTGAGAGCATATTGCATTCATGGCTGTAAGGTGCCAGGCAGAACTGTCTCTGCAGTTTGAGCTCTGGACTGCTCCAGACCACACTGGGTTCAGGCTCAAGTCCAGTCACCAAAATTGAGGGATGAGGCTGGACCCAGGTACCATGGAGGAAGAAGATCACAAGGTCTGTTCCAACCTAACCTTCAGTGAATGCATGTCTCAAGTAAACAAACAAACAAAAAAAGTTAAAGGGGAGAGGTAGTAGTTAAAGTAGATTGGGAGAAATGGAGAGGGGAAAACAGAAACTAGACATTGGTTGGAGTAGAAGGGAGACTGGAACTGATGAGGAAAGGGGAAGGGCAGAAGTGTAATGGGGCAACAACAGTGCAGGGTGGCTGCACTCCTAATCAGGCACAATTACCTGATTGGGATCAGGGCCCAGCTGTTTGTTATAAGAACAGGGCTCTGAGCAGTGTAGCCAGCAGTTTGCTGCAAGCAGCTGAGGAGAGAGAGCATCACCCCCCTGCTGGAGCTGCTGCTCATAACATCTTGGAGGTACAGGGAAGGAGCTATGGGGGAACACCCCATAGCTGGGGCATGACCTAAAACTACACCCTGCTGGACTGGGTGGTGTGGTGTGGTGGGACTGCTGTGGTAGGGCAGTCTCCAGGAAATGCCACACCTGTGCCTGCCCAGTGAAGGGCGAGTCTGGGGCCCCAGAAAGGCTCTGCCCCCACTGCCTTGTGGGTTACCCATGGAGGGGAAAGGCTAGGGGAGCATACCCTGAAGACCAAGCAAGGGCCCAGGTGCACAGTGAATCTTGAAGTCCGGTGCCCAGGTCCAGTGAAGGGACCTAAGGCAGTGCCCAGGCTCGCTGCGAGTCCTGAGGTGAATGAAGGAGCCAGGTGCGAGACTCCAGGGGGTGGAGCCTTAAGCCTATGAGGGAGCCAAGTGTGAAACTCCTGGGTCAAGGGGATTAAGGGGATTGAGGCCCAGTGTGTGGTGTGAGGGGACCAAGAGGCTCCAGAGCCAAGCAGGGGGCTCAAGGAAAAGGGAGGGCTGGGAGCCCTGATTGAGTGAGTGAGAGCCCAGTGTGAGGGCATGGGAGTGAGAGTCCCATTGTGAGGCACTGGAGTGCAGGTCCCAGTGTGAGGGCACGGGCTGATAGGCTGGGTGTCAGGCCAAACAAGTTAAGGCCAAGTGTTAGGCCATGGATGCCATCTATGAGGTATGCAACACAGTATAAGGGAAGGTTCAGAGCCTTGTATAGGCCCTTGGCATCAGGGCAAGTAAATGGGCAGCCTCCTGCCTTGTTATCATCATCCAAGTAATAACATCAAAGGCGTGGCAGGTGAGGTAGGTGGGTGGTTAGCCCTGACACAAGTGGGCAGGCCAATGACTCAACCGGCCCAGGGATGCCCGCTTGTTACAGTCACCTAGGGCCATGTGTAGACTAAACAAGGAGTGTATATGCATGACACTTTAAAGCAGGCTAAATGCTTTTGCACTGCTTTCATGGTGTTGGTGTTTGCATGCATTGGTGGCATATCGCTCATTAATTCCAGGCATTGTAGGAAATTTGACGGTGTAATGTGCCTTAAATGACTTGGGGTCAACAAACTAAAACTCCTCTCACTTAACTCCTCTCAGGAGTTTTAGTTTGCTGCCCCTATAGCTGCAGAGCAAAGCACTGGGCTCTGTGTACCTCAGGGACTCTGCAGGAAGTCCTGCAGGCAGCATGGCAGCAGCCCAGGAAGGCAGACTCCGCCCAAGAAAAACAGTGAACCTGATTTCCCCTCCCCCCCCTCCCCGTCTGGTGCTTCCCTCCATGGCTGCGGTGCCCCCCCAGCGACCGCGCGAGCTGGGTGCCTATGGGCAGGTGCCACCTGGGAGAGGGGGACTGCCGCTGCCGTGAAGGGAAGCACCAGCCCCACCCTGCACCCAGGGGACTTCTCTGCCCACCACCAGCTCACCCTCCCCTCCCTGCTGAAGAGGCAGGTAACTCGGTGGGGTGTGTGCACAATATGGGGATTTAAAGGACACTAAATTGAAGTGGTGAGTTTAAATACATACCGCTTTGTTTTAGGGCCCCTGTTTCATCTAGACATGGCCTAAGGCAGTAGTTTTCAATCAGTGGCATGTGGACACCTGGGGGTCTGCAGACTGTCTTAAGGGAAAGATGGCTATGATCAATCAATCAAAAGTATGTGAATATCCACACTTACAATTCAAAGGGCTCCAGGCCTCCATTCAAAATTTTTTAGGGGTCTGAAAATGAAAAAAAGGTCGAAAACCACTGACCTAAGGAATTAGGACAGTAGTGGAGTAGGAGCAAACAGGTGAGGGAGTTGAAATGGATTTGGCAAGAGGTAGGTTGCAGGACAAGAACAGGATCTGGATATACAAAGATTGGGACAACAAGAAGCTTTGGAGGAATGGAGAGACTGGGACTGGACAAGAAATCCAGGGAGGAAGACTGAGATTGTGGAGCTTGGGGGTGGGAAGGGGGTTGTGGCAAACATGGGAAGGGGTGAAAAATGTGACTCCACATCAGTAGAGGACAGAAACATATCAGATGGAAGTGGGGAGAGAAACTGGAACTAACTAGATAAGGATTTTGGGACAAGGAACTGGGGGCAAGGGGAAAGGCTGAGCAAGGAATTTGAACAGGGTGGGCAGACTGGAGACTGAGAAGACATGGGCTGGTGAGAAACTTGAGGAGTGGAGATTGGGAACGTCCAAGTAAGGAGAATGGGATAGAGATGTGTTGGAGGGGTTTCAGCAGAAGGATTCAAACTTGAGGGGAAGGGCTTGGGCGAGAGAGTATGCCCGCACGCACTTATTTCACTTCGGAGCCTGTAAAGCAGGGGTGGGCAATTATTTCAGGCGGAGGGCCGCTTACTGAGTTTTGGCAAGCCATCAAGGGCCGCATGACAGGCAGCCAGGGGCAGCTAAATATTAATTTCTAACTTTTTTAGGGGCCCCATGGGCAGGGGCCCTGTCTGGCAGGCTGTGTCCAGCCCGCGGTCGCGTTTTGCCTGCCCCTGTGTGTAAAGCAACCTGAGACTCTTGCATGTCACTTCTTTCTGCTGTCAGTTAACTTCAAAGAAACCTGCTGGCTAAGCATTTTGCCCTCCATAACACTGGTCTTGCCTCTTATTGCTATCAGATACTGTTAGCAAAAGTGACAGAGGTCTGGGAACTTATTTAAAAGCTCCAACCTTGCTGATAACCTTGTGTAGGTGTCAGTGTGATGCCACGTGTTCTGTTTGGCCTTTTTTTGTTTACTTTAAAAAAGGTAGGAAACTGCATGTACACACCAATGTATGATTGTGTGCTTAGATCCCTGACTGGCTGAGGCACAGACTGCCTACTGGCTATCCCCACACTGAGGCACCCTGGGCACTTTTACACATGCTTCAGGGGTGGGGGACAGGTGGTGCTTTAATTACAATGGCTCTGAGACATGCTCTAATTAAAGCACTGCCACTTCTTGGGTATCAGCATCCCTATGCTTAAAAATGGCAGCGGAGGCACTTGAATTCAAGTTTATTTGACGAGCTTTTGTTCAAGTGTCGCGATCACCATGTGTAAGTGCGGGGACGCTGATACACAAGACACAGGAGGCTGCTGGGGCGCAGTATTGCCATGTTGCAGCAGACTTAATTATTTAATTGAGTCTACTCTGACGCGCTGTAATTACAGCGTTCATGTATAGGTGCCCCCTGTGGCCCAGCCAGCCCCCCCCTGCAGCACGTGGAGGGGCACATGTGCTGCAGGGGGCACACAAGCAGGGGCATACACTGCAGCACAAATAGCAGCACAGATTTGTGCTGCTGCAAACTCGCACCCCTGCTTGTGAGGCCACCACAGAGATTTCCATTTTACAGTCCTACTGTCATCATGTCAGTCCACAAAGTACTTAAATATCATATTACCTACCTTTTCTAGTATCAAACAAAAGTGGCAGTAAAATTAATTGAACAAGTATACTGAAAGAGCTGCCACATTATTTTCAGAGAGATTCATTTTTGTTTTGTTTTGTTTTGTTTTTAAAGGCAGAGGCTGATTTTTTTATTTTTTTTTTTTTAAGTTACTGTTGTCCCAATAAAAGGTTTTCCCATTTCCTTTTCCCATATTTATCTGGTTTGTTCAGCCATTTTTCCTGTAATAGGCAGTTTCCTCAGGGCTTCATGGATTCTTTGCTGTCCCTCATCTTGCTGTGGGAACCATGGCATACAAAATCATAAACTTACTAGGGTATCTCAAGAAAATATGTAATAGCTAAAACCTGATCTTAAAAGTCATTGGATTTCAAGTTTTTAATTTGCCTTTAAAAATTGTTTGTTTCAACTTAAACGGTGCAATCCCAGAATAAAACGTATAAGATTTGTTTAAATATTTTTTGCATTTAGATATTAGAGTAATTCAAGCAGAAATAATAATGCCTTTCCAATAAACAAAACTGTAATGGTCTTTTCTTTAAGTCCAAGAACTTACATTTGATTGAATACATCCTTTACCCTATATACACTCATATACATATCAATACTGTACACTTACTTTATCCAATATTTCAGTACTTTTTCAGGTTTTTGTTTTTTTAAGCAAATGTAACATCCATTTGTTTTTTGAAAAAATGAGGCACAGTGTACTTTTTCTGCTGATAAAAATAAAACAGTTCTGGGTGGAGTGTTTTTGAAAGCAACAGCAATGTAGCTTTAATTTTCTGACACTAAGATAAATGTTAACTGAATTGTGAGTGTACTAAATGAATCTAATTATTAAGTCAAAATATATTCTATTCTAGGGAACTTGTAATTGGTTTTGAATTTTTTGTCATACAATAGCACAGCAGTTAATGATTTTCTCTCATCACTTACGTCTGTAGAGGTGTGATGTTAGTTTTTCTCAGTAGGCTGTCACTTGGTTGCTTTGGACTTGAAAAAGATCTAAGGTTGCTGATTATGACTTCGCTGTTTCCTTTTTTATTGTTATGTACTTTAAAAGGTTTTCTAGTTTGAAACCCTACTGTAAAGAATGCAAGTTAAGTATGTGTTCCTCAGCTTTGTAAGTCTCTAATTTCCATTTCTTCTTTTTACTTTTGAAAAATTATCTGAATAATTATATATGCAGCTGCAGTGTGCAGCTGTTGAAGCTATGTATGGGTACTTGTAAAATATTTCACATAGCCCACTTCCACTCCAAGCAGTAGATGGACTCAAACTCCAAATCTTCAGAATGATTCTTCAGAAAATGCAGCACATGCATTTCAATTTTAACTCTTGAATTGGTACAATTTGGAGCACAAACCTTTTCCCAGTTAAAATCACTTCGTACAAACTTATTTTATCCAGTTGTTTCTTTCCACAATTGTTGATGTTGCAACATCGTAATAGTTGATGTTGTCTTCCCTCCTTTTAAGTTTCTATTCCTTCCAGATATAGTTTTGCTTCTGAGGATTGGATTCTCTGCATCAAGGAGCAAGTGAACATAGTGTAAAATTAGTAAAGATCTTTTAAGTATACTCTGTGTGGTCTAATGGATTTCATATTACTGGTAGTTCCAGAACTGCAGGGGTATCAAACTCATCCAACTTCCTGGGTTGGATGAGTGGTATGGGACCACTCCAAAGGCTGGATTGTGCCCACAGACTGGTCCCATGAGCCACAGGCAGTGGATGCCCTGGCCTTGCATGCTGTATGTGGTGCACAAGCCAGTGTAGGACATGCCATATGTGGTGGGTGGGTCCAGTCAGAGACCCATGGGCCAGACAGTAGATTCTGCAGGCTGCATCTGGCCTGCGGGCTATATTTTTTACACCCTCGCTATACTGTAATATGTGATGTCCTATAAAGAAATAACATCAATTACCGTAATCTCTTAAATGAAGAGGCAGCTGGTGACTCGGCTGTGTTCTGTGCTTTGATAGGGGTGTTAATTGGACAGTAATGTGTAATCATTCCTTAGAACCCTTGAAGAACATCTTGCATTTGAAAGCTTGTCTAACTCTCTACCCCGACTATGCAGTTGATCCAATAGAAGATATGACCCTAAGAAATTACCTGTTGCATAATTACTGGACTGTCACTGCTACCGTAAAAAAACCCAAAAAACATAAGCTTCAGACTTATGACTATGTTGCCTTTCTAATATTGAAATTATTTGAGAACGTACCTTCCTAAGCACAAAATATTTAGTCTGGTTAAAAGCATGGAATGACTTAAATACTTTCTTGGCTCTAAGTTAGCTACAGAGAAGGAGTAAGTGGAAATAAAAATAAAGTGGAAATATAACAGCATGGCTGACTCTCTTTTTTTTCTGATGTAGTTCATCCACATAAAACAATCATAATTCATTTCAGCATGTCTGCTGTCATTTGTCACTTACTGTTTGGAGTACATACTTGAGCAGCACTGAACAAAATGTACTCCTTGAAGATAAGAATTGTTTTAAACGTTTATGAAGAGAACAGCATGCACTGGACAAATACGAATCATTCAAACGCATCTTAAGCCTCAGCTGTTGAATACAAGAGGATGAAGTTTGGGTTCAAGTCTTGGTTTTTTCACCGTACAGAATGTCTGTAACATCATACGTACAGGTAGCTTCCCTCCCATATGCCTCCTTCCCCCTCCCCACCCACCAAAAGCCTGATTAAAAATTAATGGCAAGCAGCTGGTGGTAATTCTGAAAGACTGGGTGATGCCTCAGTCTGGATCTCCTGGAATTTTTTGATTCATCATTTCCAATTTGTTCTCCCCCACAAATGGGAGTGTAGACAAGGTTAACATAGAGAGTTTTTAAAATATATTTATTCCTCTAAACCAGGTTTCTCTTTATGTAATTTTGAGCCTATAGCATCAGCTTTTGCTACTGTTGTTGGCAATGCATCTCTTAGAAATCACTGGTCCAGAGATTCTAACATTCTACGTGTTCATTAAGAGGTCTTAGTTGTAGCAAAGATTTGGGCTATGTACTTGTAAAATTAAAACAATAGCCCTTAATTTCATTTATTGCTGAGAGATCTTTTAGTCCCTTCAGAGTTTTAAGACAAGTGACAGTAATCATAAACTTTTCTTTGATGGGTCTGTTTTTATGTTAAAGTTTTACTTTTAAAACTTTAAAGTTTTGCTTTTCTAATCTAGTTTAAGGACGGATCATGAATATAAGAACTGGACACCAGAGTACAAGGTGCCCAATGCCAGTCTAATTAGTCATTTTACAAGCATATTGCTGAATTTCCTTTTTTTAGGATCTATATGATAAATTATCTGACACTTGAAGTCCTGAAATTCTTGATTTAAGATTGGCTTGAAAATCTGATTTGAAGTACTAAAACTTTCTATACCAATTACAGTAGTGAAAAAAATCTTATATGCTGGTTTTAGAAGTTCAGTAATGTCATCTCTTAGTAGAAATTACTTGTATAATAATCATAAAACTAATTTGTACAAACTTGATTTATAAAACCTAAATTTCCATGTTTTCTTTTCTGTGCACATCTTTGTTTCTGAAAGCATAGGTGGTAGGGAAAGGACTTCTGAAATGGTGTCTGTTCTGATTCACATCTCTAGTAACTTTTAACAAAAGGAACAGTCCTACCTAGGAGATGGACTAATTGACCTAGTAAGTGTCTCTCATCTCTAGAAGTTCTGATACTTTACTGCTGTGGAGATTTAAAATCATATTACATTGTTGTTCTTTGCTATACTGGAGCTGAAATTTTGAACAGAGTTCTGTATTATAACTAGCATGTGTTCCGTTACTTAAGGTTGTTTATTCCAGAATTTATAAATTTGTGCTAATCTGTTAGAGGGGTAATTTAGTAGCCGTGCTAATCTCAAATTTATGCCTCTCTCTGACCTGGTGCAGACAGAAGTTATGTTTGTCACATGATTGGCCCCCTGAAAGTGCTCTACAGCCATACCGTGACACACGTACACGGCTGCAAAGTGCTTTTAAAGGGGCCGATTTGCACGGCAAATTGACCCTCATCAAATGAGGGATCAGATAAAGATGCTCCACTTCAGAGCTCCTTAGGTGTCTTGTGTTCCCTAGGGTTAATTTGTCACATGATCAGGGCTGAGCTGATGCAGGAAGGGAAGGGTGGAGGAGGAGGGAGAGTAAACTGTCAGCTGGGGTTTGTCTGGCCTGAGCTGGAGAGGGGGGGCAGGTGGATTGAATCCCCCTGCCCCATCTTCCAACCAGCTCACTCCCCAGCCAGCAGTTCTCTCCCCCTCTTCTTTCCTTCCTCCCTTTGGGGTGGAGGGTGGGCAGGGCTTGGGGAGAGAGGTGGCTCCTGCAGTTGGGCTCAATCTCACCCCCTGACTCAGCAGGTGAGCATCTGTTGGGTCAAGGGGCAGGGGAGAGTGCTTTAACTCATGGCACTTTACCACCATGAATTGGAGCGGGGGGCTGCATGTCTGTCAGCAACTTAAGGTGCTACTCTGCCTTGCCTTAGCCTTGATTTGTTCGTTACGTTCTGCAGAAATGTTATTTTTATTTGGTTGTTCCTTCCATTGTAAATCCTTAGGCGTCTACTGAGAGGGCACCTTTCATCTCCAAGGTAAGAGAAACATACACAAACAAACCACAGTGAAAGAAAGAATTGTAACACAGGAACCCCAATTACCTCTATTTCCTGGTCCCACGTGTATAATATAAACAGGTACTAAGTTAAAATGTGTGTGTATGTGTACTTTGCATTAGTGTTTTAGTTCTGTAGTTTCCTTTTGTGTCTTACACAATTTTTCCCTTTTTTTCCATTTAATGACTCTGCACACAACTTGGAAAACAGAGTCAAAGCTAGGGGCATATAAAATGGTGAAAACATGGGGAAAAATTATCACAAAATGTGTTAGCTTCAGAGTTTCTCACCTCCAGAAACTGCTTCCTGAAACCTAACAAGTGTTTACTTGCACAATTCTGTAAAATGGAGGTTAGCAACCTATGGCCCATGGGTCAGATTCAGCCTGCAAAGAGATTGGTTCTGGTCTACAATCTGATCTCTGTTTTTACCAGTGGAGCACTGAAACCTTGTTAAAGCCTAGCTGTGAGATCTGGCCGGGATTCCTCAGTCTGCATTTTACTAATGGCCAGCTAATCGGCTTGCTGCCGATTCCTGCAGAGGGCTCTGTGGGATTCCAGCTCCATGAAGAGGGCTGCTCTCTCTCTCCACGTTGTAGTTTCTGCTCACTGAATTAGCCACTCTGAAAGATGCCATGATAAATTATATAGAAGGAGTGGGGGGTGAGAGTGAGAGATCAGCCCCTCTGCAAAGAGCAAGAATAACTGGGGAACAGTACGGGATGGGAAACCTTCAGCACCAGCCAGGTTGCAAGTAGTGGCCTGTGGCGAGTAAAAGTTTTCCAGCCCTTGCTGTGAAGCAAGGCTGCTGCTTGGTCAAGACTTCTTCCATATCATATTGGATAAATCTATACTCTGATCCTAGAACCTTTCTCTTAGGATAGAAATCAGCACAGTACGCTGCTTGCTGAAGTAGTCATAGGCACCAGCAACCTTTATGACCCAGAGGAAGAGACTTTTTATATTCTATCCTGAGGACAGTTAACTGGTAAAAACCCACTCAGATAGAAAAGTCATGAAATTGGCCACTGAAGATATTCCAGAACCTGTGTTTTTTTTAGTACACAGTAAGAAATGTTCTAGACCCATTTGAGATTGGAGATGCGACTGTGCTTAGCTTTGCTTATGGCTGAAAGTATCTGACATTAATCAGGGAAGCAAGTAGTGGCTAACATTTTCCATTATTTCAGCCTGACCTTTTGGGGTTTTTTATCTTTAGATATAGACTTGATGCCATAAGATGGAACCCATTGTACTAGGTAGCAATATTTAGGAAAATTCTGAAGCCAGAGGGCTCCAAAAAAGGTAATGAAGTAAAAAACTTAATTATTATTTGAGGGCAGTGGCTTAAAATTGCCCTGACACACCCTGGGTTTATGTGCATTTGCCTATGTACTGGTACAGTGGTGGCCAAACCACCAATTGAATAACTGCTTTTCTCCATTATCTGATAAAGAATCAGCACGGAGAGGATTGAATCTCTGGCTTAGAAGCCCTTCTTCAGCTTACTTTAAGCTGTAGGCAGTTTCAGCTGAAGGGTCACCTAAGTTTTGGTAAACTGTCAAGGGCCATGCACAGAAAATCGTTTAAAAGATATTTTAACAAATTATAGTTTTAAAAAATCCAAATTGTATACTAAAAATCAAACATCTACTACACCATATTGAAATTTTATTTCCAAGAAACTTTTGTCTTGATTTGTTTTGTTTTTTTAGTAGTGTGTATAGAGGTAATTGCATAATAGCTCAAAATAAAGTCTAACTCTTGTATATTGGGTGAGTGGGTGGATGTGGGATGTTTGTGTATGGAGGGGTGCTTGGGGGGGAGCTGCCCACCAGCTAAGTCCCAGGAGCTGTGGGGGGCGGGGAAGGGGTAGCAGTGCATGCATCAGAGAGTGCAGGTGCTGGTGTATTCCGTTCTTTTTTCCCTCCCTACATCTGGTTTACACCTGCCCTGTGGTGCTCTGCATGGGGTTGAGTCCTGCCTGTGTTGCGCTCCCACCCGCACCTGCTGTATGGTCCCACCACTGCCATGGCCAGCATGCAAAGCTTCCTGGAGGGGCTGCTTTCGGTACAGCTGCAGCTGCCCAGGTGCTGCTTGGCTTCTTCCATCTCCAGTGTCTTCCTCCTTGTCCTGCCCCTGCCGTATTGTATGCCCAACCAGGCAGGGAAGAAGCTGTAGCTGGGCAGCTCCTACTCCAGCTCCAACTCCCAGCTGCCTTCTACCCACTCTGCATGATGAGCAGCTCCCTAGGGCAGCTGAGTGTGTAGAATGCAGCCTGGAGCTGGAGCTCCATGTGCTGGGGCAGGAGCCTTCTGGCTTCAGCTCCCCACCTCCCTCCCACCTGACGATTGAATGTCACTGATAAATGCCACGTGCATGTACACAGCTGCAGCTTGCATGTGGTCAGTCCAGCAGCTTGGAGAGCAACATCCAGCTGGTAAGTCTGTTGTGGAGAAATGGACATGGGAGGGCAGGGCGGATCAAGGCAGCTGCAGTGAAGGACTGGGTAGGGCTGGTGCAGGGGCAGGCTCTGTCCAGTTGGGGCAGGGCAGGGCACCAGATGGAGCCATGAGTGGCTCATCTGGGGGGTGTGGGTTGTGTGTGTGCTCCTGCCGCTGCACACACACCTAAGAGAGGCATGGAGGCATGTGTGCGGGGTGAGGGCAGGCTGAGGCTGGGGGCAGCACCGGACTCTTCCTGGTGGGGAGGGTGGGGACGGAGGGTGAGGCCAGGGGCAGCACCGGACTCTTCCTGGTGGGGAGGGTGGGGCTGGAGCTGCGCTCAGGGCAGGTGGTGATGGAGGGGCTATGGGGGCAGCTCTGGGGGGAGGCTACAGCCACCCCAAGAATTCACCGTAGCCCCCACTCCCAGCACTGCTGCTGCCTGCCCTGAGCGCCGCCCCAGCCCCCCCTTCCCACTGAGAAGAGTGTGGCCCCAGCCCACATCAGCAGCCCATCCTTTCCCTGTGCACAGATCCACGGGGATCACCCCCCCCCCATGCTTTCCAAGGGGGTGCGCAGCGGCGGGAGCTACCCACCAGATGATCTGCTTGTGACTTGGTTCTGTGCCGTGCCCTGGCTGGGCAGTGCCTGCCCCACTCCCTTCCTCATCACATGAGCCTCTATGTGTCCCCCCATGGCCTTTTCCAGACTTTCCAGGTGGAGGATGCTCTCCAAGCTGCCTGACTGCATATCGGCAATTGGATCAGTACCGGCTGATTAACTCGCCATCAGTATTGGCAAAAAGAATCTTTATTGGTGCACCCTTAATTGGTGGGTGCCAGCCCATGGGTCAGATCCAGTCAGTTGGCAGGTTGGATCTGACTGCAGGCCGTGTTTTGCCCACCTCTGCTTTAGGTAGACTATTTTGTCTACCTTTAGCAGAGGGCTCAGTTTGCACATTGTATACAGCAAAGCTCAGTTTAGAGCTTTTTTCCCAACAAGTCTTTTCAGTAGTGATCCATTACACTTAAAACCCTTGCATGTCACAGAAGTAGCTTTAATATTAAAGATTCTGGTGGCCATAATATCAGTGCTTATGACCACCTAGCGAGATGAGGTATAGACGAATTCAGCTATTAGGCTTTTTTGGGGCATCCAGGTCCCCAGTAAGACAAATGCTTTGTAGTTGCAGTTGTGAACAATTACTACTTTATTAATACAAACACCATTCTATGAAATCACTCCAAAAGCTCAAAATGTAAGTGAATGCAATAATAATGGTCATATATAATACATAAGCAGGTACCCACCATGAGCACAGTAAAGAAGAATTATATAGAGAGATTTTTTAAAAGGAATATTTTATCCCCAGAGAACACACAATCAGTTTGAAAGAGGATGCACTTGGTATTACTTAGTATAGGTTAACACAGAGCGGAACATCGCTTCTTGGCCTTTTGGATAAGATCAAGTGTAGAGATACTCAGGTTCGCTTGGGTACCAGAAACAGTCTAGCTATGGGTAGCATGGAGTTCCATGCAGGCTACTTTATGCTGTTTTCCATTTAAAGGTAGCTTGGTTATTTCTGTGCTATAGTACAGTGTTTCGCATAGTTATATCCTAAATTGAGCAACATTTATGTGCTATGTCAACACAAGAAACTGTGTCAGATTCAACAGTTTATTTGCGCATCAAATTCTGCACGTTTCAGTGCTTCCTCAGTCAGCTGCTATTGTGCTTCTTTGCATTCACAATTTTTATACAAATTACAAGATTAACAATATCATAATGTGTGTTGGAACTGTCATTTCAGGTCAAGAGACTTTTCTGTCTTGCTTTGAGTCTCTCAAAACATCCTTTACCTGCTGAATATAGATTTGAATTGATATCTCTCTGGGCTTGTGTTACCTAGAACTGATTTTGTGGGGCATGGAATAAAAATGGCAATGCAGGTTAATAAAACTGTGGATACAAACATGGGGATAAGTTTTCAAAAGTATTCAGACTTTTAAGAACACAGGTTTCTTCATGCATTTTCAAAGCATCTGGGCATGAAAATTCCCACTGACTTATTTCACTAGGCAGTTGTTGATCCTACTGGATCATGGTGTACACACAAGTCACCCAGACCATTGGCACATACACTGAGGCAGAGGAGTGGAGACCATTGAGATGTAATCCAAAGGCCGGAGTGAGTCTGGATGTTCAGTGCTTTGATGGCTGTAGTTGTGTGTATCTGGGAATTGAACCCAGGTCACCCACTTGGCAGACAAGGATTCCATCGCTTGACCACAATATTGAGGTGACTTACTTAAAATCTTTTTATTAAATTTTGGGTCCACAATCATCATCTGTACTTTTTCTTGGGAAGAAAGGTCCTCTGCCTCATCTTCAATTAATGTAATTTCATAGTAGGTAGGGTCGGAAGGGACCTGAGCAGATCATCAAGTCCGCCCTCCTGCCATGGTTAGGAAAGAATGCTGGGGTCAAACGACCCCGGCTACGTGATTATCTAGCTTCCTTTTGAAGACCCCCAGGGTAGAAGTGAGCACTACTTCCCTTGGAAGTTGGTTCCAGATCCTAGCCGCCCTGACTGTGAAGTAGTGCCTCCTGATTATCTAGCCTGAATCAACTCTTGGTCAACTTATGGCCGTTATTCCTCGTTACTCCCGGTAGTGCTTAGGGGGAACAGGGACTCTCCCATAGCCTGCTAGTCCCCCTTGGCCAGCTTGTAGATGGCCACCAGATGCCCTCTCAGCCTTCTCTTGTGGAGGCTGAACAGGTTCAGGTCTCATAGCCTCCACGCATAGGGCCTGCCTTGCTGCCCCCTGATCATGCGAGTGGCCCTCCTCTGGACCCTCTCGATGCTGTCCACATCCCTGATTGAAGTGTGGTGCCCAGAACTGGATGCAGTACTCCAACTGCAGCCTGACCACTGTTGCATAGAGGGGTAGGATCACCTCTTTGGACCTGCTCGTGATGCATCTATGGATGCATGACAAGGTGAGGTTAGCCTTCCTGACCGTGTCCCCACATTGGCCCATGTTCATTTTGGAATCAATAATGACTCCAAGATTCTTTTCTGCCTCTGTGCTGACTAGAAGGGAGTTCCCCAGCCTGTAGGTGTGCTGCTGGTTCTTCCTCCCCAGGTGCAGTACCTTGCACTTGTCAGTTGTAAATCCCATCCTGGTCTCATCCGCCCACCCCTGTAACCTGTCTAGATCTAGTTGCATCCTGTCCCTCTCCTCCAGCGTGCCCACTTCTCCCCACATTTTTAGTGTCATCTGCGAATTTGAACAAGGTGCTTTTCACCCCCTCATCCAAGTTGCTGATAAAGATGTTGAACAGTGTGGGCCCGAGGACCGAGCCCTGGGGGACCCCACTGCCACATCCCTCCAGGTCGAAAATAACCCATCCACCACCACTCTCTGGATGCGGCCTTCTAGCCAATTTGCGACCCATCTGATTGTGTAGGCATCGATGCCACAGTCACTTAATTTCTTAATGAGTATGGGGTGAGAGACCATGTCGAAGGCTTTCCTGAAGTCCAGAAAGACTACGTCCACCGCGACACCTGCATCCAAGGATTTTGTGACCTGGTCATAGAAGGCCACCAGGTTGATCTGACAGGTGGCCTTCAGTTCAAAGACTTTTGAAAATTCTGGCATCATGCATTTCCTAGGCATCTAGGAACCTGCCATTGTAATTTGATAAGACCACAGAGTAGAATTCCTGTTTCTTCTGTTTTTTTCTTATTTTCAGATATTTTTGATGAAGATAGCACAATTTGCAAACTGACCTGTGTTAATAGTTATTGCACCTTTAGGGTATGATAACTCTTTGGATCCCTTGAGTTCATGTCCCTGTAATATTCTGTTATGTTGCAAATCTCCTTGACAGTAGTGCAGACTATTGACTCGACACCAAATTAATACCCAAATGACTGCTAGCCTTGTGGGGAGACAGCTTTACAGCAATGGCCAAACTTCTGCTCTGTGGCACATCTATTCTCCTGGTCAGGCCACTACGGTATAGGGGTGTACTAGACACAGATCTATATCTGAGTCTTTCCTTTTCTGCATTTTATTTAGTCTCTGCTACTCATCCCACATCCTAAGAACTTCTTATGCCAACAGTTTGTGGTTGTGGTCTAGAATTAAACAGTACGACAGCCAGTGAACATCTTTCTTTTGTACATTAGGGGTCTGCCTACTTCAGGTGGAGTTATGAGTCATTATTGCAGCAGTCAAATATGAGCTGCTGTTCTCAAGGTTGATTTCTGTCTCTCCAGAGATGCAAAGAAACATCCCTCATTGTCGTACTGTTAGGGTTACCATATGTCTGGGTTTTTCTGGACATGTCCTCTTTTTAGGTTCTCCCATTTCCATCCAGGTGGTTTTTTAAAATATCAGAAAATGTCCAGGATTTTGTTGTGCCTCTGCTTTCCCAGCACTTCCTGGCTTGTCCCAGCAAGGTGCTGCGGGGGCAGTGGGGGAAGGTGATTTAGAGGCTGGGGCATTGCATGCTCTGCGTGCAGGCCCTGGTAGCTTCAGGCAGGTAAGTGTGTGCGTGCACGCGCACCTGCTGGCTCTAGGGATGCAGCAGGGTGGGGAGGTGGGGGAAGGGAGTGGGGGGTTTCTTTGGGGGCAGCAGAGAGCTGAATAGGCATCGGGGCTTGGAGGGGCAGGGGGCTGTGGGTCAGGAGGGTTATCAGCATGGATGGGGGGCCTGCCGGTTGGGAGTGAGGGGCACCAGCATAGTTTGGGGGGCAGGGTACTGTGGATCAGGAGTGAGGGGCAGCAGCAGGACTGGGGAGGCAGTGGCTTGGGAGTGAGAGGAAGGGGCAAGCCACAGGCATATTGCTGCCCTCCTGCCCCCCACAATCATATACACCCTCCTATGTCCTTTCTTGCCTCTTTCCTCCCTCCCCTTTCTCTCTCCCCCACAGGTGTCTTCTCTTTTGAAACTGGAAATATGGTAACCCTATGTACTGTCATTATTGTAGGCCAGTCATTCTCATTTTTGAGAATGAAGGCACCCCTTGTTTGACCTGAGACATCCCTCCATAACTTTTGTGAATTAAGTGGCACCCCATTTCAGAACCTAATTTATTTATTTCAATGTTGACCTCCTTGCAGGAGAGGGCCAGGCAGGGAGAGCTTGAGTCTACCCTACTCTGTTTATTCCCTTACACCTAGATACTGTGACTGCCTTTATCAGTGGCAATGTATAGGGGCTGCATGGGGGTGAACGTGCACCCCCTGAGAGTGCCAGTGCACCCCCTGACTGGCTGCTTTAGGCGATGGGCAGGGGGGGCAGGTGGGAGCGCTGGTGCCCCCTGCAAGTGCTGGCTGATCACTGTGATCACTCCAGCTGCTTCTGGGAGCATCTGCAACCGCTCCCGGAAGTGGCTGCAGTGATCACAGCGATTGGCTGTAGCGATCGGCCATCACAGGATTGCCCAGGGAGGACCCCCCCCAACCTAGTCTGCAGGATCACCCGCGGGGGATCCCCCACTCCCTGGTTGGCGGGACTGGTCATGGGGGGCACGCCCCCCCTGACTAAGGCAGCACCAGTCGCCCATGGCCTTTATGTGCTTATCTCCTTCTCACACTTCCGTGGCAACCTTCAAAGGATCTGGGTGCTCTGGCACTCTGATTGAGGTCACTGATTTAGATGCTTCATAGCTACCTTCAAGAGCTGTACCAGAATTTTTTTTTTGTTGAGGAAGGAGTGAAAGAACTGAGTGTATGATTTGGCTTCTCCCACAGTTTCCCAGGCCTTGTAAAAGGAATTCCATGAGCCACTGCTTCAGATAGTGGTGGAAGGAACTGTGGAATTCGTTAGTCATCATCCACGTCTACTGTGGATACCACTACTGTTCAACTAATTTAGTTACACGTTGTTCAGTTTCTTGATAGATGTAGTCTAATGACTCCTTCAAGTCTAAGGAAGAGCAGCTAAACCAAGAAAATAATGTGAAGAAAGTGACCTAGAATTTTTTCTTATGAGACGCTTTCATGAGCACACACAGAGTATGAGCACTGGTTCTTGATACCAGTTAGGATAGGATGGAAAGAAACCCGCCAATTAGCTGTGCCCCTAAACATCAGCAAAAAGTACTGTATTCACCTGAATCCAATACAACCCTGAATTTAAGATGACCCCTTAAAATTAGATTCTAGACATGGACATTTTATGAATTGGTTATAATTTTCCATGTTTAGAATTTTATTATTGGAGGATTGTCTTAAATTTGTCCCCCCCCATCACTACAATGGGGAAAGTGTGGCAGGGGGCAGGTGGTGAGGGCACAACCAGTGGGGAGAAGGTGGTAGGGGCTAGGAATTGGGGAGCAGGCAATGGTGGGGGTAGTGGGGGGAGCAGGTGGTGAGGTGGTTAAGCAGCTTGCCCCTCCACTGCCTCTGCCCTACCACAGTCTTGGGCCCCCTTCCTCCCATTCCTCACCTCCAACACATGCAGTTTCTGCGTCCCCTGCCTTTGCTCTAGTGCCAGCAGGATCCATCCCTGCTTTTGTCTGGGGGACAGAGTATGGCCCCAGCCCAGCCTGGTAAGTGCAGCAGCAGTGGCACTGCTACAACTGCTCTTACAAGACCAGGACGGAGCAGGGATGAAGCCTGTTTACGTTGTAGCAAGAGTGAGTGGTGGCAGAGGGGTAGGCAGGGGAACTAAAGGCTATGGAGGAAATGGGAGAGAGGGAGCCTGAAGCTGTGAGGTGGGCTGGAAATGGGGGAAGTTAGGCAGGAGACCAAGGCTATAAGGGTGGGGAGAGGTAACAGGGGCCAGGCAACAGCTGTGGCTGCATCCCCAGGTTGGGGCTGTGGCCACAGGCATAGCCTGCCCCACGCTCCTACTCAATTCTAAGATGAGGGATTTATCCTCCCCCATGTTAAATGGGGAAAAAACTCCTTCTTTTGGAATAAATATGATCAATTCTATGGTTATATTTTCTTCATCCTTGGAACTGGAGGTACTTGGTATATGCATTCAATTTATCTTGTAGGCATTTTATTTAAAATAATTTTAGAATATACTTAAAATTGTTAGTTGATTTAAAAAAAACTTATCGTTAACTGCATTAAGTTAAGGCATGAATGAAAATACTTTAATATTTGCTTATTAGCATTTTAATTTGATGCTTGGGACTAGGCTGGGGATAACATTTTAGTTGAGAATAAGCCAGATACCATAGCATTTAATGCTTATACATTTCATTCCATAAAAGTTGAATTAATTAAAGAGAGAATTTTTTGGTAAATTTCTGGTTTATTCTAATAATAGTCTGATAAAATTGCTGTGTATTTAATCTGAAATATTAGTTTTACCATGTTGAAAAAACACAGCAGAGGTATGGAAGTTATAATGCATTGTTGCTCTGTTTGACTAAGATCTACTTCAAATAGCAGGCAGACACATTGCAAGATTATTTGTTTTTTCTGTTTAATATTTAATTCCCCTACCCAGGAATCAAATACATAACCTGCTATATTTCTTACACCTCTCCCTACTGGGTAAAGGCTTTTGGTTTTTACCTGGAAATTAGCAGATAACTAAATCATGAATGATTGTGGAAGCTGAGCAGTTCTTCCGATACCATGGATTTAATAGCAGTGATGTCACCTGAATGACTGTAATAGTGTACAACTACACAAATTTCATGAGACATAAGTTTTGTGAGATTTTTTTAGGTGTTTAACTAGGAGTTGAGTTAGAGGTGACACAAGCTCTAATTCTGTCCCATTGAAGGTTGGCCATTGCATTAGCTGAACATAAAATAAGAGCCCAAATATCCTCAGATGAATAATATTTATTTACATGCTCATACATTCCAGAGAAGAGAGAGGGTATACATGTATTTATTTTAGTCTTTGGGCTACAGTAACCCTGTATCATGCAAACAGACAAACTATTTTGTATTTCTGTTTTAAAAAGAATTGTGGGTAGCTTTAAAATAGTTTAAAACTAGATTGAAATCACAATTTTATGGATTTTTAGGAAAGAAGTCTACTTAAACTTTGATTAATGAATTTAACTTAGGAATTTTATTTGCCACACATAAGACAAAACATTCATGGTAAGGTTTTGGTTTATTTGGCTTCTAATTGCAGAAGATGACTGACTTGGAGAGTTGCTCAGTGATGGAGGATGAATAAACACTCTTATGGGTAGAGTCCAGAACTAAGCAGCTAAGATCATAGTGGCACAGAAAAACATAAGGGGTCATTGAGTTCTGGTGTCTCCAGTGAAACAGTCTTTCTTGGCAACCTCAACAAAAGAACACACAGAATGCTGTAACTTATTGCTGCTCTTATTGGATAGGCTAGTTGTAGCTCTGTACAGAATCTAACCTGATTTATACTTGAAACAGGTCACTAAGAACTGAGCCAGACTCTCACTTACACTGTTTGGGATCAGTTCCCAGAGTGTTATGCCCTGCTCCTATCTGACCTGTGCTGATTTGCTTCATGAACTACACCCAACGAAGAAGTGGTGCTTTAAAAGTAGCCCGAAGTGGATAATACAATTTGTGACTAGAAAAAACAGAAATGTGCATGTGATCATGACCAATGCCATTTTTCTTCTTTTTTGGGGGAATCTGGGTGGGTCTTGTGTGTGCATTACAAATAAGAAAGCAGCTGGCATTTTACACTTTAAGCACCTATGTGTGTATAGAACTTTCCTCTGTTTATCAGATGATCTGTTTTAGAGTTATATCCGTGCAGTTTCTTCAGTGTTAGTGTAATAGAGGACAGAATTAAGTGCTTTGTATATAGTAAATATTCCTGTTTTAAGGGGCATCATTCAATACTCTCCTTTCAAAGAACAGGCCTCTTATTTCCTGCAAGGAAATACTTCATGTCTGTACTGAAAATACAGAAAGAGAAAGGATGAAGTCTACTGAAGTCAGAGAGTTTTTGCTATTGCCTTCATTAAGGCTAGAATTTGGGTGCATATGGGATCCTGCTTGTATGAAGTTTTTTTTTCTTTCACCATTTCGTCTTCAGTATGTATAGAAAATATATGCCAGTAAAACTAATCTGGATTTTTACAACTAAATTGTCATGATTAACTAAACTTCACTTATTAGTTTGGGTTAAGTCAAGCTGTACAATGGTTGAATTGGTTAGCATTATATTTGTTTAACTGCTGTAAAGTAAGTTTCTAACAACAGATTCTTGCACTTAAATAGCACTGTAGAATACTGGTGTCCTATCAGTCATTTGGACCTTTCCCTCCTGCTGTCTAGTCTGATAGACAGTTTTGCTGATGTGGATATTTGGGAAGAAGAGATCAGGAAGAGTGGATGATGGATAAAGACAGTCTCCTGTCTTGAGAGGAAATCAGAAAGATCCTTTACGTGGCAATCAAGGAACTTCTTTGTCAAGTTGTCAGAAGATTAATTATGATCGTGTCAGGGCAACTTCTTTCATTTTGGTGTAATAGGATGGCATTTTTCTGACCCCTAATAGACAATTTCCAAAGAAAGAGGCTTAAAAAATTTGAGTACCATTACTTTGTTGCCTTTTAAGTATTCTCCAAGATCTTTGGAGTATATCCATGACATGGTAAGGGTCAATCAATAATTGATCAAAACTTGTGTGGGTTTTTTTGTTTGTTTGTTTCAAGTACAGTAATGTCCTAAACCTGAGGGTTACTGAACATCACTTGTTCCTGTTGAAGTGTATCAGAGCTAGAGGTGCTTGGCGTATCTAGAGATCAGGTGCTAAATGAGCAAGAAATGCAGATTTTTTTTCCAAACAATACTTATTGTAATCATCAGAACCACAAATCTGCAAATGGGTCACGGATGCCTTCAGCACAGAGTCTTCAGCAAAAGGCAAAAAACTAGTAAGTTTTGTTGTTTGTTTGTTTTGTTGCAGCTGAGTCAGACAGTGGCTTTAATTTATTTTTTGTTTTGTTTAACACTTCTAGTCCTTATCAACTAAAAGAAATAGAGTGACAAAAATTTAAGTAGTGTCACATTTTGAAAAATTTTGGTAGATAATCAAAAGTCCTAACAAACAGGTTATTTCTGCATAGAAAAAGACTATTAAAAATGAGATGCTTAAGTTTTACAAAACTTAAAGACTCTTTTGCTGTCATGCTGCTGCTATTACTATAAAGATTTCTTCAAGAAGGTTTAAAGTTGAATTGGTGGGAAAATGAAAACAGTTTTTGAAAATTCAAAAATTTTAGCCACCCGAAGTTACAAATTACAATGCGCCTTAACCCCCTTTAAATTTTTCATTAATTATAAAAAATAATCAAGAACTGCTTCAAAATATGATTCAATTATTTAACCCATCCCCCTAAGCATTATACAGGAATAAAAGTTAAAATATTTTCAGTTTGTTAGCTTGGTATGTGTCCTTGTATATTTTGATATTAAATATTATTTCAAGTTGTATTTAGCATGATCCATTGGCTTTATGTAGCCATTTTCCTTTTAGTGGTATGATCTCTTTGGATTAAGGGACAACACCCTTTTCTTTAATGTTAATATTGTTTAAAGTATATTTTAATGTACTGTCGCACATAATGCAGTGTTTGAGGTTCTTTGTGGAACCTATAAGAAAAACTGCCATTAAATTGTTATCATTTTAAGTTCTGGTGAACAATGAGTTTTATAATTGAACAGTTGTAACAAAAACAAATATTTAAAATGTGAATGTGCCTGATCTTGAGATGGCAGCTGATAAAAGCTAATGCTGTTACATTGCATGCTAAATTAACCCTCATTTCCAACTGCTTTGTGTATGCTTCCTTTGGTTAAGCTTTGATCCTACAAAATAACACTTCTTTTTGTAAGCTTACAAAAACTCATAATAATCAAATCAGCATCTATCTAAGAATTGTGGAGTGTGTCTCATTTCAACAGTATTAAACTCAGATGTTATTATTTGCATTCATACATTGCTGTAACTTACCTAGGAGAATGAATATGCAACATTATACACTGTCTTGGTACATAGGAAGTATTTATTTTTGGTTTGAAATTTCATTTCATACAGCTGTAACCTTGATAGGAACTGCAAGTTCATGCCAGAAGGGTATGAAGAGCAAGTTTAGTAAACTGGAAAGAGAAGAAATTTCTAGACCTATTTAAAAAGAGGAGGGGGGGGGGGAATTTACAAAATGGAGTATGCAGTAAATAACTTTTTATTTGTTGCCTGATTACAAAATAAGGCAGATAACTTCATATCTTGAAATACTCAGCTTGTGATTTTTTTTTTCAAAGTAGAGATTACTAAATAATTTTTTTCATATTAATAAATGAATAAATATTATTATATTAATATAAATAAATTGGTCTGGCAGCTTTTTTGTAATTTGTTCCAGCTCCCTTTTGATTAAGTCTGCTCCAAAATCTGTAGTTCCATTGGCAGTTTTTCCACTGTGGATTAGACTCCAACAACAATTTAACTTTCTCTTCTATTTTGAAACTCTCACTCTCAGACCATATTTTTCAATGTTATAAAAGTTTAGATTTGATCTACAGGTTAACTCTTGGCATTAAAAAGACATGGATGAAAAACACATTAAAATATATCTAGAGTTACATTAAATAGGTAATGATAATCAATAACCATATCACTGCCATACTGTCTGCCACTCAGGTTCATGTCCTCTTTGATTCAGATAATTTTATCATGTTTTAAAAAAAAGCTGGCTAGGTCATGGATCCAGTAAAGCATTTAAATGCTTGTGTAACCTGAAGTATGTGTAAAATATCAATGGGATATGTTTAGATACTTTTATGGGCTGGGCTTATAAGGCTTAGCACACCCAAGGAATACTTATGCCATTGAAATCAATAGAACAACATCCATGAGTAAGGATTACTTAAATGGGGGAGGAGAGGGGAAGGACATGGGGTAGTGTTTGTTTTTTGTCTGATTGGGACCTAAAGTGTTTTCATAGGATCCACTGTCTGTACCAATTTGTTTGGAGATGACATTTTCTTCCTGTGCAAACCTTGGTGAGAAGTACCGACAAACCATAAAATGAATAATCTGTCTCCTTCTGTTTGAGCTAAAACCATGTATCCTTTTTCTCTGACATCTCCTCATGGATATCTAGCTGTCCATTGAAGCTCATCATGGCTAAAAGAGAGTTCTTTAACCTTCCCCCATCTGTGTAATCAAAAGACAATCCCTGCCCCAAAGAGTCTACAGTAAAAGTAGAAGAAAAGAAACAGACGAGACCTTGAGAGTAGTATCCATATCTGGGAATAATAACACAGCTCTGACCACCATGTTAACTGTCTTCCCTCTGCCTCTCCTCAATTACTGTGGAACCAGAGGAGCTGGGTATGTAGGGGCCTGAGGGCCCTGGTCTTCCTCAGGAAGAGGGCTGTCACCTGAAATGTATGAAACTTTCCACATGTCCATAGCCACCCCTCCAGCAGAAATAAGTTTGGTGTCTATACTGTGGACACTACCACTTAGGCTCATAAATGGGTGTCCTCTCTCAATCTGATGTCTCTCCTGGTCCTTGCATTGAGATTATGTCCAAATGTTGCAGATTCTATCTGCATAACATTGTCACAACCCAAAGTTGTGATTTTTTGTTTGTGTGCGCTTCGGCACCGCTAAATTATTTCCCACCATTTTTGTTGCTTTCTTTGCACGGTAGAGCTCTCTGCTGCTAGAGAGAGCTCTGGTGCAATGGGGGATTTCCCGCCAAATTACAGCTTCTTTGCAGTGTGCATCTCTTTTGCATCGTAGTGATACAGGCTGTAAAGAAGTTCCCGCCATTTGTATTAGGGTCCACGCCATGTTATAGGCCGACTCCTAATTTAGGCATATGTGGCGGCTAGCGACGTACATAAGGCTTGGGTAGTTTCTGCCCAAGCTGGAGGAGGGAGGAGAGAGAGAGATTCTGTGTGAAGATCTCCAAGCGTTGTGGACCCTCGCAGACCTGACGCTCCTCCCCTAAGCAGGCAGAGAGAGGCAATAGAACCGAGCCTACGGAGCTTTCGCTTCTCGCCTCTCCCCGTCACCGAGCACAATCCTAGATGTATCCCTTTCCTATAATTTCGGACCCCGCGGAGCCTAGCAAACTCCGGGGAAAACTTATTGGACCCGCGGAGCCTGAATAGCTCCGGGGAAACTTTTCGAATTCAACTTAACCGGACCCGCGGAGCCTAGCAAACTCCGTGGGAGCAATCGTTTTGTCAGAGTCCTCCAACGAGGGCTCAAGCGGGAGCTGTGCCTGGAAACCTGTCCAGCCTACACCGATACCATCTTCGGTGTAAGTAAACAATCTTTTCAATCAACTGTTACGCCCCCGTGACTAATTCTAACTCGCGTGCACAAAACCATCCTGCGGTTTCTCCCACCCCGCGTGTCCGGGCTGACAGCCACAGCCCGCGTGCACCGGAGACGGGTCTGGTACAACCCCGGCTCATCCCCGGCTTGCCCATGGCGGCCAGAATGGGATCGGAATCACCGCCGCGCATGGCGACGAGGGCGGGCTCGGGGCCCGGCCCGCACAAACATCACTTATTTTCTTTGTGCATCTACATAACTAAAACCTTCGCCCACCTCCTTTCACATCTTGATTAGTACAGACCCTTCTCTAGCCTTGACAAATGCAATTTTACCCACCTAGAGTGCAAAGATAGTGAACTTAGCCTAGGGAGGTCATACTTACCTGGGGCCCCAGATCAGATCAAGACTTGGATTTCTCATGGACCAGATCCAGTCCAGGGCAGCAAGGGGTTTTGTGGCAGTTGTGGGTCTGAAGGCCACCGCTGGAGGGGTCCTGGGGTGAGGGTTGGTTGACAGCAGGAGGGGTCAATTGACGAATGGATCTGGGGAAGAGCTCTCGGGGCAGCAGCAGTGAACCAAGCTTTCTGCTGATGCTCCATTTACATGAAAGGAAAGAGTTTTACTTTACTGTAGTAATACCTCACCCTGAAAATATAGCTTTCATCTCAGTGAATCAAAGGATAGAAACCTTTCTAAGTTAGTTTCTCAGGGAATTGATTCTATATATCTGTATCATTTTGTTGTAGTACAAAACCATCTCATTTTTTTCTAAAAACCCTGGCTTTCTTATGATGAACATATAGGTAGGGTTTTGGCTTTGTGCCAGCTAATAAAGATTTGCAGTGGTTTTATCCCTTCTGGCATTTTATTGTATCAAATCTAAGACCTGGTGTAACACAAGAAGTCTGATCTTCCATGGGAATGAAAACCTTCATGTGAATATAGGATTTAGTGATGCAATCCAGAATGAAGCATGAAGAAATTGCTCAAATTGTAAATGAAAAGTTACAAAATTAGCAAAAGCAGAAGACTTTTCAAAAGTCCTTTCTTTGTGATTTTCCAGCAGGTTTGAGAGCTAAAAATAAACTATCCCTCTGAGCAATTAAGAGAAAACAGATTCTACTAAATTGACCTGTTTTCCTCGTCTGAAAAGCATGCACTCCCTGATTGGTGCCCTGATTATGTGTGCTGAGCTGAGCACATGGACACATTTGTGTCTATCTTTTAAGAACAGATTTATTTTTTAAATTTACCTTGGTGTACAAAAAGAAAAAGTCTCATAATATTGACTAAATCAGAGGCACTGGTTCTTATTAGAGACAGTTTCCAGCCTTCCAAAACTTTGCACATCCTAGCATGTACAGAATTATATTGAAACTTAAAAGAGTACCTAGAATTTTTGTTCAAAGTTGAATATTTTTCCCCCTATTATTCAGAAATGTCCAAAATGATTGTATTCAGATGTCTCCCAAAAATATTTTGAGTAGAGATTATGAACCTAATTATAGAAAATTAGGGTTGGATGGGACCCCAGGATGTCATCTAGTCCAACCCACTGCTTGAAGCAGGACCATCCCCAACTAGATAATCCCAGCTGAAGCTTTATCTAGCGAGTTCTTGAAAACCTCCAAGGATGGAGGTTTTCCATCCATAACCTCTCTGGATAATGTGTGCCACTGCTTTACTACCCTCCTAGTTAGGAAGTTTTTCCTAATATCTCAGCTAAACTTCCCTTCCCTCAAGCTACAACTTGAGACCATTACTCCTTGTTCTGTCATCTGCCACCACTGAGAACAGTCAAGCTCCATCCTCTTTGAAACTACCCTTCAGGTACTTGGAGGCTGCTATTCAGTCCCCCCTCAATCATCTCTCCTGTAGACTAAATAACCCCAGTTTCCTCAGCCTCTCCTCAGAAGTCAAGTGCCCCAGCCCCCTAACCATTTTTGGTGCTCTCTGTTGGACTCCCTCCAATTTATCCACATCCTTTCTATAGTGGAGGGCCCAAGACTGAACATAATACTCCAGATGCTGCCTCACCAGTGCTGAGTAGGGGGGATATGTACAAGTCCATGGTGCCAGATGCGATGCACCCAAGGGAACTGAGAGAGTTAGCTGATGTGATTCCAGATCCATTGGCCATTATCTTTGAAAACTTGTGGTAATCAGGAGAGACCCCCAACAACTGGAAAGGTCAAATATAGTGCACATGTTCAAGAAAGGGAAGGATCTGGGGAACTGCAGACTTGTCAGCCTCACCTCAGTCCCTGCAGAAATCATGGAGCAGGTTCTCAAGGAATCCATTTCCAAGCACGTGGAGAAGGTAATTAAGAACAGTCAGCATGGATTCACCAAGAGCAAGTCATGCCTGACCAACCTGATTGCCTTCTGTGACAAGTTGACTGGCTCTCTGGATGCAGGGACAGCAGTGGATATTACACTTTTGATATGGTCTCCCACAACATTCTTGCAAGCAAGCTAAGGAAGTACAGGTTGGATTAATGGACTGTAAGGTGGACATAAAACTGGCTGGATCATTGGGCTCAAAGGGCTCAAATCACTAGCTCAGTGTCTAGTTGGCAGTGGGTATCAAGTGGCATGCCCCAGGGCTGGTTTTGTTCAATATCTTCATCAATGATCTGGAAAGGAGGATTGAGTTTGCAGATAGTACCAAGATGTGCTGGAGGGTAGGGCTAAGATTCAGAGAGACCTAGACAAATTGGAGGACTGGACTGAAAGAAATCTCATGAGGTTCAATAAAAAGTGTAAAGTCCTGCACTTAGGACAGAACAATCCCATGCACCAATACAGGCTTGGGACCAACTGGCTAAGTAGCAGATCTGCAGAAAAGGACCTGGAGGTTACAGTGGACAAGAAGCTGAATATAAACCAACAGTATGTCCTTGTTACAAAGAAAGCTAATGGCATCTTGGGCTGCATTATGTGGATTGTTGCCAACAGATTGAGGGAAGAGTTCCAGGATTTTTGTTCTAAGAACCCTGGTTTTCTTATGATGAACATATAGATAGGGTTTTGACGTGGTGCCAGCTAATGAAGATTTGCAGTGGTTTTATCCCTCCTAGCATTTTATTGAATTAAATCTAAGACCTGGTGTAACAGCAGAAATATCCAAATATGTTTTGGCCTTTGTGATTTGATCCCTGCATGCTCAAGCTGTACTCTTGTACTCTTCCCTAGTCATTTGTTCACATCTCCACTTCTTCCTTTTTGTGTTTCAGCTCCCTGAAGAGTTCCCTGCTAAGCCAAGCTGGTCTTTTTCTGTGCTTGCTAGTCTTCCTGTGCATCAAGATGGTTCATTCCTGCACCTCAGTAAGGTTTCTTTAAAATATGTCCATCTCTCCTGGACTCCTTTCCCCCTCCGGGTGGCCTCCCAGGAGATTCTGCATATCAGTTCCCTGAGTAAATCAAAGTCTGCTTTTCTGAAGTCCAGGGTCCTTACTCTGCTGCTCTCCTTTCTACCTTTCCTCAGGGTCCTGAACTCAATCAGCTCATGATCACTGGGGGCCCAAGTTGCCATCTACCTCTACTTTCCCCACCAATTCTTCCCTCTTTGTGAGTACCAGGTCAAGAAGAACACAGCCCACAGTTGGCCTCTCCAACACTTGCACCAGGAAGTTGTCCCCAACACACTTCAAAAACTTCCTGGATTGCCTCTGCACAGCTGTATTGCCCTCCCAGAAGATGTCAGGGTGATTTGAATTCCTCCATGACAACCAGGGCTTGTGATCAGGAAACTTCTGCTAGCTATTTGAAGAAAGCCTTATCCATCTTATCCTCGTGGTCTGGCAGTCTATAGCTGACGCCCTCCACAACATCATGCTTGTTGCTCTCTCCTTTGATGCTAACCCAGAGACTATCAACATGTTTGTCTCCAGTTTCATACTGGAGCTGTAAGAAATCATACAGCTTTTACATACATTACTACTCTTCCTCCTCCTCTTCTCCCCTGCCTGTCCTCCTGAACAGTTTACCCATCCATGAAAGTGCTCCAAGTCATGCAAGCTATCCTACTAAGTCTCTGTTATTCCAATCATGTCATAGTTCTGTGACAGTGTGAGGACTTCCAATTCTTCTGTGTCATTTCCTATGCTCAGTACATTTGTGTACAGACTTCTGAGATAACTAGTTGATTACCCTACTTTCTCAGGAAGAATGAAAAGGGCTCCCATTTCCTCCAGGTCACCTGCTTTCCCACTTCTGAGGGGTCTGGTCTCCATTCCACAGCAAATCTAGTTTAAAGCCCTCCTCAGTAGGTTATTGAGTTTCTATGAAGATGCTCTTCCCTGTCTTTGCCAGGTGGATCCTGTCTCTTCCTAGCAAACCTTCTTGGAACAACATATTGTGAAGAAGCCAAAGCCCTGCCGGCAATACCATCTGTGCAGCCATGCAGTAGGGCTGCGCGAAATTTCGTCGCCAGTTTTGTTTCGACACTGTTTTGACTCGTTTTGAGGTCAAAACAGCAAAATCAAAATGAAACGGATATCGTCAAAACATCCTCGAAACAAAACATAGAAAGTTGAAATGTTTCGCTGTTTCACCCATAGGCTATAATGGGGAAGGTTGAAACAGCCTATAACTTTCTCATTTCTGGCCTGATTTGGATGAAACTTGCAGGAATGGTAGCCCCTTCTGAGGACATTAAGCCTGCCAAGTTTCAAGGAGACAGGTGGAGAGGGTTTGGGGGAAACTGCACCCCAAAGTCTTGAAAGCAAAACTCATGTCACATGTATGTGTTAAGCCACAGTGGGGTCAAAACTGCAGGCATGCTAGCTCCTACTGAGGCCACAAAGCCTGCCATGTTTCAAGGAGATAGGTGCAGGGGCTTGGGGGAAACTGTACCTCAAGCTGCAGACAAGCAAAAGTTGTGACATGGGTGACAGTGTGTGTTAAGGCGCAGCAGGGTGAAAGCTGCAGGCCTGCTAGCCTCTGGTGAGGCTATGAAGCCTGCCAGCTTTCAAGGAGATAGGTGCAGGGCCTTATGGGTTCTGGGGCCCTGCACCTCTAGCTGCTGACAGGCAAAACTCGTGTCATGGGTGCCTGTGGGACTGTCTGTCTTAGGGCATGGGGGCGGGAAACTACTGCAGGCCTGGCTGCTAAGCCCTGGTTCAGCCACAAAGCCTGCCAGCTGTCAAGGAGATTAAGTGCAGGGGGGTTCTGGGGCCCTGCACCCCTAGCTGCTGACAGGCAAAACTCGTGACATAAATGTTTGTGCAACTGACTGTGTTTGTCTTGGGGCAGAGGGGGGTGAAAACTGCAGGCCTGCTAGGCCCTGCTGTGGCCACGAAGCCTGCCATAGCACCTCACAGTTGTTTAATGAACTTATTCTCACAATGCTCCTGTGAATTGGAAAGTGTAATTACTCCATTTTACAGGTGATTAGCTGAGGCTCAGGGAGGCTAAGGAAGCTGACCAAGCTTGCTATGGAAATCTCTGGAAGAACTGTTTCAAACCCATATCTCCTAAGACTTAGGCTCCAGCCACTCATAGATTCATAGATTGTAAGACCAGAAGGGACCTTGGAAGATCATCGGGTCCAGCCCCCTGCACCAAGCAGGAAGTCTGGACACCCTAGTTGTGAAGTAGTTTTTCCTAATGTTGAGCCTGAAACGAGCCTGAAATGATCTTCCAGGAGTTTGTGACCATTACTCCTAGTTCTCCCCAAGGGTGTCCTGTTGAACAATTGTTCACCAAGCCCTAGATGACTTTTTCAGGCTGAAGAGTCCCAGGTCCCTCAGCCTCTCCTCATATGACTGGCTGTGCAAGTCTCTGATTGTATGGGTAGCCCTTCTCTGGATTCTCTCAAGCTTTACCACATTGTTGTTAAAGTGCAGATCCCAGAACTGGATGCAGTACTCCAGCTGCGGTTTCACCAATGCCAAGCAGAGCAGGAGAATCACTTCTTTCCAATGGTTTTGCTGGAGATGCATCAACTGATGCATGCCAGGGTATTGTTGGCCCTGCTAGCTACAGCATTGCACTGCCGGCTTATGTTCATACTGTGATCAATTGTTACCTCCAGGTCTGTGGTGGCTAGTGATGGGGGATCTTCAGTCCTGCTGCCTTTCATCAGCAGCCATGTCACGAGCAGCCATGTCACGAGTTTTGCCTGTCAGCAGCTAGGGGTGCAGGGCCCCAGAACTCCCCTGCACCTATCTCCTTAACAGCTGACAGGTGTTGTGACTGCAGCAGGGCCTAGCAGGCCTGCAGTTTTCACCCCACTCTGCCCCAAAATGGACAGTCCTACAAGCACCCATGACATGAGTTTTGCCTGCAAGTTTCATCCAAATCGGGCTAGAAATGACAAAGTTATAGGCTGTTTCGACATTCCCCATTATATCGTATGGGCGAAATGTCGAAACGGAGTCTAAATGGTGAAACTTTCGACGGAACGGAACAGCTGTTTTGAATCGAAACAAAATTTGAAATGGAACACTGTTCCGTCAAAACACTGGTCGAAAAGGAACGCTGCCATTTCACACAGCCCTACCATGCAGTGATCTGCAGGATGTGTTCACTCCTGCCCGGGCCCTTCCCCTTGACTGGAAGGATTGAGGAGAATACGTCCTGACCCCCCATCCCCTTCACCCTTGCACTCAGAGCTCTGTAGTCGGTCTTGATCTGCTCAGGGTTACTCCTGGCAGTATCACTCATTCCCACATGGATGAGCAGCATGGGGTAGTAGTCAGAGAGCTGGATGAGTCTTGCTAATTCCTCTGTGACATCTCAGATTTGGACTCCAGACAAGCAGTAGACCTTCTGGGACAACAGGTGAGGCCAGCCAATGGAATGCCATTGTCACCCTGCAGAAGGGAGTATCCAAACATCACCACCCACCGCTTTCTCCTCATGACAATGGTCTTGATCCTCCTGCCCTTGGGGATGGAATGTGTTTATTGTCTGCTGTTTCTAGGGCTCCATATCTGTTCTTAAGGCAAACTGCTGCATGTGGAAGTGAAGACTTCCACTTGATGTCAAAGGACACAAGCTTCCACTTTCCTGGAAGTCCATGTCCTCTTACTTTTCTAACAATGCCTCTGGCAGTCCTTCCTTCACTGTTCTAGATGTCTCCATCAATTTGATGCTGAAGAAGTCCTTGTGGTGGAGGATGCTTCAGAACCTTGCCACCTTCTGTAGCTCTCTTGCCTACTCCTTGAGGGACCCCACCAGGAAGCACCACTCACATTGCAGGCTCTCCCTACCTGGCTGTCACTGGAAGGAACCTGCAAGCTGCAGTATGCACAGTGCCAAACTAGGACCTAAGGGGAAGCCTCAATGGTGAGTGGTCCTGCCTGGACAGACACCTTACAAGTAAAAACAGTGGATGAGCTGGCAGTGGCAGTGGCTCTGGCATTGCAAGGTCCTCCAGCCATTTCTCTGGGTCTCTTAATCTGCCACCTCTCTTCCTGTCTTTCTTTCCCAGAGGACTTTCCCTAACAAACTCCCCTGTAAGCTGACCTGTTTGCTGCTCCTGGGTCCTGAAAGGTTCTCTTTTCCCTGCTAACCTGCTTCTTTTCACCAACCTCATAGTGAAGGAAGGTGAGAGTTCCTGGGCAAATGCCTTAGTGAAAGCCCCCTCAAACTCTCCCTTGCTCTGGACTCTTGTTTAAACAGGGGCTTAAGTATTGGTCTAAATGCTGAGTTTTAGTTACTTATACTAAATGTATGTAGGTTAGTTGCTCTTAATTAAAGAAAGAGCTTTCCTGAAAGGCTCCCCTTCAAAGAGGGGGGCAGCAAACTGGCTTGAAAATTGCCCTGTTTGCTCCTATTTGTGCACTCCCTGGTTGCTCAGGGAGTCTCCTGTTACACCCTCTTGGCCCTGGACTGGTTCTGCCCCATGTTAGGGCTTTTCTGAGACCCAGGGAGCAATCACCCAGCCAGCAGCACTCACCCAAAAACACAACCCTCCAAATCCTATGGATTCCGAAGCAAACTACCATTATCTAAGTCACAAGGAGCTAACCGTGTTCAGCACTTTACAGAATTAGGTTTTTTAACAGAATCCTGAGCTTTCAATAGTAAATATTATGGAGAAGGTAATTTCTTTTAGAAGAAAGGGGCATTATAATGGAAAATATATTTTGACCCTAGTGATATTCTCCAGTGTTGATAAGTGTTCTGATGTTTTAAACTGTTAGGCCCTGGACAGATATATAATTTCTAATCGCTTTAGAAAGGGAGATGGAGTTGCTGCTCTGGAATAAGCATCAGCTCTGATATTGAAAGCTGAAGTTCAGGTTCCTGTGGTGACATAAATGAGTCAGATCAGCATAGCAAGGTTGGAGTGTTGTTGTAGCTGTCATAGTCCAGGAAATGCCTAAGAAGCAAGGATTGTTTTGTGATGTCTTTTATTAGAACAAGTGCATAGTTGGGAGAGCTGTTGGACAAGCTTTCAGGCATCAAGCTCACTTCCTCAGGTCAGATCAATGTAATTTTTAAAGTTTTAAAGGATTAAAGTTCGTATACATTTTCTTTCTCTACGTATATCTCCATGGGACCGCACAGACTTAAGTTACTTAAATATAGTTTATACTACTATCCTCTCATAGGGATGTGTGTTACATCTGTAACCTTACCAAAGGCTCTTTTGGTGTTGTTCAGTGTTTTTTATTTGGATTTAAAAAAAAAGTTATAACTTATTTCCAATATTCCAAATAAGTGAGTGCCTAATATGTGACACTAGGAGTGTGTGTACATGGTGCGCTACAGTGACGTAGTGATCACATGTGTCTACACATGATCGCTGGTTACTTTGCCCTAGTGGCATGCTCCCTGGGTATAGCACACTGCTATGGTGACGTAGCGGTGAAATTTACCCGTGCACCATGCACATGGTGCAGTAACCACCCGTACCAAAAGGAAGTACTAAAGCACGGTACCATAGCAATGTCATCAGACAGATGTGCCCTGGGTGAAACAAGTCTAGGTGATCTTTACTTGCAAGGAAATATTCTGTTTTTGTAAGCATCACTCTGAAATAAACCTTTTTTTCTCTTTGCAAACATAAGGGTGAATTTCATTTTTGTAAGATAAACAGATGTAGATAGCCAGCTACATCTTACCATAAGATTAGTGGTTTACTTGCCATCATCTTGTGCATGTTGTATTTATTGGAGGAAGAGTACCTCAGCACAGTTGTTTTCTATGCAAATAGTGAGAGAATGTGCGGACTGACAAGGTTGCACTGACCTTACCTAGTGGCCTGTTCCGTTCCGTTGACTGACATGTTTCAAAGGTTAAACTAACTGTGGATGAAATGTAATCAGTACTGTGCTGGATTCTTTCCAGATCACGTTGGAGAAGTGCAATAACCGGCACTGTTAGCTTTGGGGGAGCAAAAAACAGAGGTCACTACCTGTACAGTTTTTATCATGATATATCAGCTGCCCTTCCTACTTCCTTTTGTGTGTGCACACTTAAAGCATATCTGGGATCGTTATTCTGCTGACCTTCATTTAAAAAAAAAAAAAAAAAGCCTTATGAACAAGTGGCCATTATTAGCGTTTAGTGTAGACTTTTCAGAGCCCCATAGTACATTGCAGCTGGCTGACAGCTGGTCACTATGTCATCAGCTGAGGGGAGGGCCAGCTGTACCAGCACTAGGCAGACTGCAAGGCTGCAATAACAACACAGCTGCTGCTGCTTCAAAAAGCAGCCAAGGGCAGGCCAGGATGAAGCAACACAACAAAAGAAATAGACGTGCTGGATGGGGAGAATGAAGAGTTCCAGTGTCCACATCTTCCCTTCTCCCAACATTATGGTAGCTAAAGATCACAGAGAGACTTGATACCCTAAAGCAGTGGTGGGCCACCTGTGGCATGAGTGCCACAAGTGGCATGGCCAGTCTTCATGGCATGTGGCAGATCATGGAAGGGACAAGCAGCAAAATGGCAGATAGGGCAGGGAGCAGGAAGCAGAGCAGCCAACTGGGCAGGGGAAGAGAATTGGAGTGGCACTCAGGTATCCTGTGGGGCTAATTTGCAGCATGCCTACCAGAAAGGTTGCCTCTGCTCCCCATTTCCCTTCTCCCCACTGCCACCAAATGTCCACACCCATGGACAACATCCTTTTCCCCAAATGGCTGCAGACCCTGGTCCCCAGGACTCCACCAGACGTAGAGGGGAGCCCTGCCCACTGCTTCCCTGCGGAGTCCCGGGACCTGTGCTGCAGGAGCCAGGGAAAGCAGCGAGCCCCAGTGTGTGGAGCTTCCCTTCAGTGCTGCACAAGTGCCTGGGGCTTGTGTGCTGTGCAGAGCCCCTGCGTTAAAGGCGGGCTGGCCAGGCAGCACTCCTGGGCTCTGTATGCAGTGCTGGCTGGAGCTGCACACCAAGCAGCAGCACCTGTGCTGGGCACGAGTGTCCATTGCCTGCTGGTGCTCGTGCTTCTGCTAGTGGGGACTGTGTCCCATGGGGGGAGGGTGTGGAGGGTCTCCACATCCTGCCACGATCCCTCACCCCACAAAAGCCACACACCAAGCCCTGTCCCCACAACCCCCCACATATACATACCCGCAACATACACTCTTGCCCACCCCCCATACACACACGTGCACACACCCCCTACATTAATGCGCACATATACACCCCATCACATGCACATATGCCCACCACACATGCACACACTCCCCCAGTGCCCCACCAAACACATGCACATACCCCACACCCCACCACATGCACACACACTCCATGCCCCACCACATGCACATGCGTACACCCCACACCCCACCACATGTGCACGCACACACTCCCCACACCCCACCACACATATGCATGCACACATGTACACACCCTACTGCACACAAATACACATGCAAACCTCCCCACCCTGCATATACACGCATGCACATGCATGCACCCCACCATATGCACTTGCCACGCTATGTGCACTCCCCTACTGTGTGTACACCCCCCCATACATACACACATGAACCCCCCCCACCATATACACCCCCACACACAATATACAAGGGTAACACTTTATTTTTAATTATGCAATCACTTCTATACACACTATGCAAACACAAATCATGATTAAAAAAACTTTTGTAAGAATATTAAAATATGTTATAGTAGGTGTCTGTCTTTTCATGTGTGATTTGTTGGTTTTTTTTCTGGTTCCAAGATGGCAACCCTCCCCTCTCAAAAAAAAAAAAAAAAAAAAAAAAAAAAAAAAAAAAATTCTGGGGGCAAAGGGGGACTTCTAGTGGTGAAGGTTAGGGGGCGACACTTCTGGTCCCAAGATGGCAATGAAAAGGCGGGGCAACTCTCAAAGGGCAGGGTTACCGATGTGGCCCTCAACACCTCATGAAAACTTGTTAAGTGGCTCTCCAGTCGAAATAATTGCCTGCCTGTGGCCTAGAGGTCACCCAACCCCAGTAACAGGACTACAAAATATTAGGACTCTATTGATGTAGGATAAGATCAAAACTCCTCAGTTCAGAAAAGATTCTAACTAAGAAAATCACACCCTGTAATATCATGTCCCCCTCTCTCTCCCTCCCCCTTTTATGGACCATCCTCATCAGGCTTTCCTTGCCTGTGAATTGTGTCCTTGGGAGAGGCACCCCTGTGCACATGTTTGAGAAATGGCAGGTACTGTGTTGCCCATCCCTGTACCTTTATGTCAGAGTGGCACATTTCTTTCTTTTCCTCCCTCAAGTTTCATGAAACTTCCTTTTTTTTGCAGAAAAGTTTTTCAACCTTCTTCAGTTCCACCTTCCTGAAATCCTAATTCTTTTACCAACCGTTTGTGCCTTGTTCCTTTGTATGTGCGTCTTCTTTCTCCTACTTGCAGATCATTATGGAGAATGATGTTTCATTAACTAAGATGTTTCAGCAGCAGTGCAGAGGCTGCAGGAGACCCCTGACTGAGTGCTTTCTTCTTGCCTTTGCCATTAGACCATTGTCTACACTTGATAATTTTATTTTGTAAAATGAGACCACTGAAAAAATGGTGTCAGCACTTTATTCATGGCAGACTCCAGGTTAAACACCATTTCAGTGTGAATTGTTTTGCTGTTACCCTGAATGGAGGACGCTGGCATGAAATCATAGTACTTCTGATGTGGCTTACTTATGGCTTTAAAATTTCCCAAACTTCCACTGCTTGTAGAAGCTCTGCAGGGAGCTGAGGGACAGGCACAGAGTGTTGCAACTGAAATAGTTTAAATGGTGCTAGTGATTGTGTGGGCTGAACTGCTGTAACTGAGAATATTCAACATGGGTAGTGTGAATGCATTGAACTCTTGTGTTTTTCCTGTTTGCACTAGTTGTGCTGATTTATAGTGCATATAGGAATCAATCTGTTCTCCGATGAACAAATAACTTCAACTAGTGGTTACCTGCTTATGCTGCTTTTTAGTAATCCTCACAACAGGGGATTGACTCTCAACTCCTTCCCTTTGCCCCTTCCTCATTCAGCCAGGTACACTGGACCAGTTCATGACAGTACAAACTGAAAGGGTACAGTTGCAGTTGTGAATCAGGTGTTTTCATCTATCTAAAATAAAAAGAATTCCTGAAAAAGATGAAAGCTTTTTAACAGTGTTTTTTGCAGGGTCTGCTGCAGTGGGTTGCTGCTCAAGCATATAATAGTTAGACAGCAAGTTCTGCCAGGGTGTCTGTTTAGCTGGAATATCTCAATAGTGAAGAAATCCAGAGCATTCTGGCAAACAGATACACATAGTAATGTTGTTTAGAAGAGCCTTTCTAGTTGGAATATAGGGTCTGCTTAGGTGAAGAGTCAGAAGATAAATTCTTATATCAAGTTTGCAAAATTTATCAGACTGACTTGTGATATAAGAACTGAGACTTATTACAAGTTATACGTTTAAAAAAAAAATCAAAATCCCCACCAGCTATTGCGAGACAGAAGTCACCCCAATTTTTGTCTATGGAATATAAAAACTAACTATGCTGAAGTGGAGGTTCTTAAAGTCTATTGTGTCCATTAAGTTCCATGCTGTTAAATACAAAGCTGAAAGCTAAATGCCTGAATGGCATTTAGTCGCTTGTGACTTTAATATGGCATTGGTATCTAGTATTATAATATAGAATTGTCCTTTTATTTATTTATGTATTTTAAGTTATTTTGGACTACTTTAAAGTTAAAACAGTGGTGGGTGAAGAATTTACAAATTTGTGGAATGAAATGCAATGGCAGGGTTAGACCTCACTAGTAAACATTATCCATTTTTTGTCATTGGTTTTAAAGAGTTACCAGTAGGCATCTTGGTTACTGCCTGTTGGATCAGCATAAGTTACTGTAAGCAAGCACCTGCGTTTACAAAACTTGTCGATTTGGATGATGGCTTTCAGGAGTCAGAGCATCTGGTAGGTTGACTAGCTCTGACTAGTTAGCTAGCTCTGACTACCTTAATGGATAAGTGCAGACAATCAAAAAGCCTGAGACGGAATTGATTCAATCTCCAGAGGTTAGTTTAAGCTGCATAGATCAAACCAATAAGCAAGTGAACAGACATTCACTTTTGATTCCAGAAATGAGGCCACATGCCTGCAGTGGCCCAGGCCAGAAGCTGGGGAGTGCTAGAGCATGCTTCCCTGCCTGGCTGGAGCAGACAGCTTGGGTCAAGGCTAGCCTGCCCATCCTGCGAGGGAGAACTTGAGGAGAAGATGCAAAGCATCCTGGGATACTGGAGGATCGTGAGTTAACTTTTTAATCTGGAGGGGATCTGGGACAGAAGTTCCATAAACTGATTAAACCTAAATCAGTTAAGTCTGATCCATCCATCCAGGCTTATCTTAAACTGGTTTTAGCCATTTGAAATCAGGTTATATGCACCAAACTTCTATTGTGTTACAGATTTGAACTGGTTTCCTATCACTTAGAGTGGTTTATATGTAACTTCTGTCCGTAGTCACTGAACCTAGTTGTTGGTGACCTAAATAGTTCCAGCTGGCCCCATAGGTATGGCTGTCTTTACATGAGCAATAGCTCGGTACAGCTGAGTGGTCAGGAGGCTATTCAACAGCACAGATGCCTCAGAGGGGTAGCTCCTCTGTATCTAGCCAAGCTGCAGTCTAAATCTTTTTGCTTCTGATTCCAGTCCAAGTCTGTTTCCTGACCTTCTTTCTCCTGACTCTTGTCTGAATCCTGGCTTCTAGCTCTTTATCCTTTGGCGTATGACTGATTTGAACCCTTGCGTCCTGACCTGCCTGCTCCTGACGCTCTGGGTTGAAACTTTAGTTTTAAGCCCTGACCACCTATGTCTCGGTCATAGCCCTGACAATGACAATCAGTTCCCAGTCTTTCATGAAGAATGTCCTGCAATTAAATATTTATGTATTTGGGGTTTCTATTAAAATATATTAAAACATCAGAAAATAGCCTTTTTAAATATTTCCTCCTTTTTCTAAATGTTAGGATGTTTCCAAATATTTTCTAACTTAAGCCTACCTTAAGTAGGCTTTATTTCACACACAAATGAAGCAGGGCTAGACGTCTTCCCTTCTTTTGCTGAATCGTATTTTATTCCCTCAACATTCTTTAATGTGTCCTGTTTTCCATTACCTCCTCTCGAGTTGTAAAGACATGTCTATGCTTGGAAGTTATGTCGAGATGTGACTTTAAAGCATTATAGTGGAAGAAAAGTGTTCACACAGGATGTTACGCAATGATTGGTATTCTGGTATATATTCATGGATAGACAAGCCCTGAGGCAAGGTTCCTCTGCGAGTACTTCATCAATCCATCTGTCTAGTTCTGACTCTCAAGCCTTGTCTCTACTGGAAATACTGCTATGTTTTGGCTACAGTTGTCAACCCCTAGGGTACAAATGTTTGAAACCTGGAGTAAGTTACACTGGAAGACAATTCACACCTTTGGAACATATCTGGGTTTGTGCCCATGCAAATATATTGGTACAAAGATCTGCAGTACAGATAGTTCTTGATAGTAGTCAGTCCTCTGTCTACTGTCATCAGACCTCCATCAATTCTGGACACAGGGCAGTTGCCAACAAAGTATATCATTGTATACATTTGGTCACAACTGCTGTTTGGGGTTTTCATGTTGTTCTAATTAGCTTTGACTATGTGGGCCTGATTCTCAGGGTATATCTAACGTTGTCGCTGCCAGGAATCAAGATAAGTGAGCCAGAGCTAAGCTGTGTATTGTCACAGGTAGGCTACCACCCCGGCCTGGTATTGATGCTTCAGCTAAGTACAGGCAGTCAAAAAGCCCAAGGCTGAATCGATTCATTCCTTGCAGGTTAGTCTAAGCTGCGTAGATTGAATTGATAAGCAAGTGTACAGACATTCACATTTGATTCTGAGAATGCAGCCATATGCCTGCAGTGGCCCAGGCCAGAATTTGAGGGGGGAAGGTGCTCTCTTTGCTCAGCTGGAGTAGACAGCTTGGGTCAAGGCTAACTTGCCCACACTGTTAGAGGAATTTGAGGGGGAGGTGCAAAGCATCCTAGGATACTGGGGAACTGTAAATTAACTTTGAATCTGGAGGGGATCTGGGACAGAAGTTCAATAAACCGATGTAATCTAAATCAGTTCAGTCTGATACTACCTCCATTCAGGTTTATCTTAAACTGGTTTCAGCCATTTTGAAAGCAGTTTATGTGCACTGAACTTCTGTTGTGTTACAGATTTGAACTGGTTTCCGACCACTTATACCAGTTTATGCAGGGGTGGACAATTATTTTGGCTGCAGGGCTGCTTAATGAGTTTTGATGAGCTTCCAAGAACCACAAGGGTAGCCCTGCCCCTTGACAAGTGCTCCACCTCCTGGTCACCATCTTGGGACCAGAAGGCTTTCCCCTAATCCCTGACTTTTGCCATTGGAAGTCCCTCCCCTTGTCCCCCAGAAATACTCCTTTTGGGAGGGGGAAGGTTGCCATCTTGGATACAGAAAAAAAACCCAAATCATATACTAAAAGTCATACACCTACTATAACATTATTTTAATTTTATTACAAAAATATTTTTGTCATGATTTGTGTTTGCATAGTATATATAGAGATGATTGCATAAGAAATAACTAAAAAATAAAGTCTCACTCTTGTACATTGTGTGTGGTGTTGTGGTTGGGGTAGGGTTATGTATGGGGGTTTGTGAGGAGGTATGTCTGTATGTGTGGGGGGGCAATAGGGTATGTTGGAGGGTGTTTATATGTGGGGGACTGTAGGGGCATGGTGTGGTGTTTGTAGGGTGTCAGGGAGGGAGTGGGGACTCTCCCACTCACTTCCTCTCCCACAGCGCACAGTCCCTGCTGATGGCAGCAGCAGTGGGCACTCAGGCTGCTTGGGCCCAGCGCAGGCGCTGCCACCAGCAGCACACAGCTCGGGCTAACGCTGCACGTGGGGGTAAGGAGCGCATGCAGGCTAGCCCACTTCCATTGCATGGGGCTCTGTGTACATGCAGCTCCCTCTACTTGCATACCACTAGGGGAAGCCCCACGCAACAGAGCTGGATGCCTTTGACGCTCCGTGTAGTGCAGGTTCCAGGACTCCACAGGGTAGCAGGGACTGGGCCTACTTTCCACTTCCATTGGAGTCCTGGGACCTGTGTGGCAGGGAGCGGTGAAGGCAGCCAGCTCCATTGCACAGGGCTTCTCCCAGTGTCATATGAGTGCAACAAGTGTATGTGCACCATACGGAGCCTTACATGGTAGAGGAAGGCTGGCCTGGCTGCACTCCTCGCCTCCATAGGCAGGGCTGGCCAGAGCTGTGTGCCACTAGCAGCAGCGCCTACACCAGCCACGAGTGCCCCAAGTGCCCCTGACTGCTACTACTGCTGCCAGTGGAGACTGTGCATCATGGCAGGGAGTGTGTAGGGTGTGCCTATACCCCCACACCCTGCTCACCTGAGCTCTGCGCTCCCCTGCCCCCACCCCCACTGCTTCCCTACCTGGCACCTGGAGCAAACGGGAAGTTGGGGAAGTTGAGCAGGTCCCTTGACAGCTGCAGCAGTGGCAGCAGCAGCCATGTCCGGAATCTGCATGCTGGCTGGGTCAGGCCCTCCCACACACAAGTGTGGGAGAAAGGTACAATAGGGTATGTTGTGGGGAATCTGCATATATGTGGGTGCCTCATTCCCACCCTTGTGGGCAGAAGAGCTGAGTGGGGTACAATTAGTTGGTGGGCACCTGCAGGCCAAATGAAATTGCCTGGGGGACCAAATCCGGCCCTTGCACCGTATCTTGCCTGTCCCTGAGTTTGTGTAATTTCTGTTCCTAGCCTCAGTGACTGTGGTGTAGCATTACTTAGTGGGACTAAAAAGTCAAGTCTGTAAATCTCACACTTTAGACTTTTCAGTCCTCTTTTTCTTGTGTTCCCTCATACCTGCCTGTCTGAACTAAGATCTGTTCTCGTTTTCTTTCACCTTTAACCCACCCTTTCACCCATATCCCCCCAAGTCCATTGCAAGTCAACTGTGCTCCAGGGCTTAATCTTAATTAAGCACACCTGGAATGCATCTATGCTTGGATATTTCTTACCTTTTTTGGAAAACAGCTATGCCAGTATGACCAGTGCGTTGGACTGGATGTAGGCAGGATGTAGATGAGGTATTTAATAAAACCTGGGATGGACTTGTGCTCTTGGTAGCACTGTTATATAAACACAGGTAAGAAAATTCTTTGTGTAGACGAAGACAAGTTCTTCAAACACACACCTTCATAATGCTTGTATTGAATACTGTGACCAATATAGGATATCTAAAGCAAATGGAAAAGTTTACTGTCTTGCCTGTCGTTACACAAAATACTTTTTTAGCTCTCAGCTATTTCATAGTAGTGGTGTTTGAGCTTCTGGGGTCATACTGAAAGTCTCTGCCTGCTTTTGGTTGCTCTGAGTTATTTGCTTTGTGCTTGGCAAGTCAAAATTGTGGGAACCTTTTTTCACTTCTGACCTTAAAACTTTTAAAATCTGCACAGTATATAGACAACTGTGTGCGTGTGTGTGTGTGTGTGTGTGTGTAAGCCTACATTTACATATTGTATCAAAAAATATTTGCTTTCTTTGAAGAAGACCTCGGTTGTAGCTCTGTTAGTCTGAGGACATAGACAAGGTTCTTTGGGTAAATCCAATATCTTTTATTAGACCAACTAAAATAGTTGGAAAGAAGAATTTTTCCAACTATTTTAGTTGGTCTAATAAAAGTTATCAGATTTACCCAAAGAACCCTGAAGGAGACCTCTGCTTTTATTTATCTGTTTTCAATGTTATGCCCATCAAACTCAAAAGTTCAAATCAGATAAGCAGCTGAAATGATATGTAAAGACCTATAATGATTTTAAGATTTGTTGTAAAATGTCCGAAGGATTTAAAGGGAAAGAGGGCAATTTGCTTGCTGAATTAGTTGCAGTCAAGAATGTGTTTACCTTCATTCAGTAGCTTGTCTTGTCAGCTGTCACAGCTTCATTGCCTCAAATGTCATTTAAAGTAAGTTTAGTTTTTATAACTACACAGTAAATGCAAGATGGCTTAATAAAGATGATTTCTTCATGTGTCAAAATGACCCCTTTGTTTCTCATTTTACGCTTTTGTTGCCTGCAGCTAATCTGCTTTTGGGTTATCAGATGCAGGCCTCTTGCAATGCTGACTCTAGCAATGGCATTCATCTGGAATGCTTCCTTTTGTTTACTGGTTTTACCAGGCCTCAAATGCTTTCTTTGGTCATCTGGTGTCTCCACTAATGTGATTTGCACTCCCATGCTCTGCAGGTAGTCATGAGTTTTATAAGGGAATTAGACTATGGCTCGCCACCCTGGTTGCTAATGATTCCACAAGGTATTTCTTGTTTTTTGTTTTGTTGCACTGTCCCAACTTCTTTTTGAAGACAACTACTTTCTGTTTGTGTCCTCAGGAGTCTCTCTCCCCCACATTGCCTTGACAGCAGTATTTTTATTGGCAACAGTAAGAGAAATGTAGGAAATGCAATTTATTATAGAAACACATGTACGTTTTTACCCCCAGATTTTATAAATATATGTAAAAGATATGTTGCTACTTTTAAATCTTAAAAAAAATCTTTATTACTGAGTTTTTTAAACAGTATCTATCCCTGAAAATTTTGGATGTAATTCTGAGTGGTGGATCTCACTCTTGGAAGAAGAATTTCTTATAACAAGGCTGAAAAAAGGAATCGGCACTTAGCTATTGTATAATTGAAAAGTTTTAACCATTTAGATTATAGCTGGTTGAAGTCTAGCATGGAGTAAATTTGGAAAAATTTACTGTGTTACTGACTTGCCATCTTGAACCAGCAGAGAAAGAAATAGGTGGGGATGAAAACAGAATGTTCTGTTACAGACTAGGTAAATGTGCAACAATTTTGGTTGTAATAGTGGAAAAAATTACTGAGGGGGGAAAAAAATATTTTCTTTGTCAACTGTTTAATTGTAAAAGAAACACTATCATAGTAGTGATTTAATGTTATCTTACTTTTTTCCACTCTTTTTCATATGAGGGAGACTCAGCTACTTGGATGTTTAGGTTTGGGAAAACGTATGTTGACTAAATAGACATTTGATCTCGTCCTACAAACTTTTGCTCAGTTAAACCGTTGATTTTGAATAGGGTTTTTAGAGTGCTGAAGGCTTTTCAGGATTAGGCCTGTAGTAATGCAGAGACTAGAAGGTGGCTGTAGAATGCAGGGCAAGTACAGAGCCAAGAGGTTTATCGGTCACTAAGAATTTTAATTATTTATTTCAATACAACCTTTAAATTTTTTTCTAGCAATGGAATAGTAATGATAAACACTTTTACCATTGAAGACTGAACATATTTGAGTGAATTGTGGAAATTGTGCAAACAAATGTCCCCTTTCTCATTTGAAGAAAAAAGAATAGGATAAATGGCATTAAAAATTGGAGCCTTATATCATTTGAGCTGTTGGAAGTTTTGTTGTTGAACAAAACGTGTCATGTATAGAACTATGTATTTAGAACAGAAGAACATATTAGAAAAAATTAAGAGTTGAGGTCATTTCATTGTGTCATTTGGTGAGGCTTGGTATCAGAGAGAATTTATCCTTGATGTTTGCCGTATTTTTTATGCATCACAATTGGTGACTGAAGCTGGGAATTTATAATCAAAGAATAACAGCAACATTGTTCTGTGTTTGTTTTACTAAAGAAAAATGTTACTGTGTAAAGAATGCAGTTACAGGATGTATTTAATAATGAGGGTAAAACATATAAACTAAGAATAAATTGATTGAGTCTTAGTAGTCTGACAGCAGTTTCAAAGGTCCTTGTGACCTAGAGGCTTGTGACCCATGAAATCTCCATTTTCCTTGGAATTGATAATGTATCTTGCAAAGCAAAAAACTGAGAAGTGTTCTGAAAGTTCCATATTATATGGTGTAAAGCTTTAAGAGAAAGAGTACATAGGAAATGAATTTTGTATGTAGTTAAATATGTTTGTGCCAGCTGATGTGGAAGCTAGACTCTGATTTCACTGCTTTTTAAATCGGTTACAATAAGCACTGGTTTTCACATGTATAAGATCAGAATAAGGCCCGTTATTCTGTGCTTTATGTTAAAAGATAAACATTCAACAGGATGGTTTCTGATGCTTGATTGCTTTGCTGACTTAATAGTATGGGCTTGTGAGCCAAGGAGCTGAATTCAAAATTTTTGATTTATAAGTAGGTTCACATCAGAGAGAGACAAACGATGCAAGAAAGAATTCAAGTCAGTGGTGTTTGTAATATGGTACATATCCAAGCAAGGCTAAAGAAAATTTTAAAAAACGTTGGCAGACCGTACAGCTCTGTCCAGAGGCCAAAAGGAAGATAAATCACAGCCAGCCCCCTCTCTCATTTTTGAAATGGTTCAACCCCAGGGTTTAGCTGAAGGACTTAAGGAGTTTTTGAAGTGCAAATAGGTTGGTGAAGAGTAAACCTTTTCAGAGTTTCATTTTGATGGATTTTTTTTTTTCTTTGTGGATTTCTGGCACCGACTGTGATCTGGAAGGCCACAGGTTTTTTTGTTTTTGATCAATCAAGCAAAAAGAACTTGCCATGGGGGTGTACATTCTCTGTATGCATATTGATCCTATTGTGTTTAGAAGTAGTTAATTTAATCGGGCTTTTTGAAACCTTCCTCAATAAGACTTGCATTAATGGAGCTGTTATTTCAAGGTCATGTTTCAGTGTCAGTAACTAGTATTAATGAAAAAAAAGTTACCTGTAACTGTAATAGTCTAACAATATTTTACTTATTTCATAGTAGGTAGTTGCGTTAGGGTGAGATCAGGTTTAAATATATGATTTGAACAAAAAAATAGTGGAAATAAACTGTGAATAAATACCATATAGTTAGAGGTTCAGACTATCTGGCTTGGTTTCAGAAACATCTTTTAATTAGTCTTGACTAATGTGAGATATTTTTGAAAAGTATATTGTTTGTTTTATGGCTGAGATGTGCATAAGAACAGAAACACACTTAACCCTCTTTTTACTTGTATGTATTTTAAGACAAAAATTGAAAGAAAGCAAAATATCTGCCTATTTTTAGTTCTGCTTAAACTGCTATAATATATCAGCTGGGAAAAATAATTTATTCAAAATATTTTATCCACTTGCATTTAAAATTTTTATGTAAGGATTATAACTAGTTCTTTGTTGGTAAACAGACAGCTTAATAAAATATTCTAAAAAGTGTGCATAATATAAACCTCCATTTAAAGGTTAAATAGTGGATTTTGGGCCACGATATAATTGGAACGTCTTCTACAAAGCATTGCAGATGAAAGATCTGTGTGTATTTTATCATAATAAGTAAGAGCTACAAAATTCAGATCTAGATTTCAGACATCCTAGTAGTCATGGATCCAGATTTTAGGTGTCACCCTGTTGTAAACTATTTTGGATTCCAGTAGGTTACTTTCTAATCTCCCTTTCCTGACAAAATATTTGCAGTGTTCATAGACTAAGTTTTGGTTTAGGATCTAGTATTTTGCTTTTGCAATATTTATAAATTGGAATGTGGAGAAAATGGATTGTATGTTAACTGAAGATGATTCTCTTTTATTGTGTTTCAACTTACAGCTGATAACTTTGAGATGTAAGATTTATATCTATGGGATAATATAGCCTGTCTTGTCTAATCAGAAATAAATGTTATCATCTACTTCAATTTGGTTCACATCTTGTCCAGAGGTTCATAGTACATACAAGCCCTGGTGTTAATGAGTCAGGCAAAAAAATTAAAAAAACAGAACAAAACAAAAGATTGATTTTAAAATAATGAGATTATATTAAGTAGTCAGTTTTGGTAGTTTTGCTGTTGAGTGCAAGTTTAATACGAGTCAACAGAATAGTATTGCAAAAAAAAGGCAATGGCATACTAAATTATGTTAACAGACGTGTTAATGTAAGCCCTAGGAAGTGATTTTTTCCACTCTGTTCATCACTGGTAAAGCCTCAAGATGCATATGTCTTATTTTGGGCACCACACTTCAAGAAATATATAAGAAAATTAGAAAGAGTCCAGAAGGGAGTAACAAAAATGATTAGTGGTCTAGAAAACATGACTAAAGAGAAAAGGTTGAAAGAATTTGGATTCTTTAGTTTAGAGAGGATAAGATGGAAGATTTATCAAACCCTCTTCAAATACTAAAATGATATTGACTTTTCTCTGGGTCTACAGGAGACAGGATATGAAATAATAACTTAGATTGAAACAAGAGAGATTTAGGTTGAATATTAGGACAAATGTTATAACTGAAGGTAGGTAAGTGCTGAACAAATTGCTTTGAGTAGGGGTGGCTAACCCGCAGCACATGCACCACAAATTGCATGCTCCGCTGCTTTGTGTGACAGTAGATCTGGCACGGAGCAGGGAGAGCAGCGACAGATAGGGGAGGCAGGGGAAAGCAGAGCAACAGATTGGAGAGGCAGGAGAGAGTAGAGCAATGGATTGGGCAGGAGAAGGGGATCAGAATAGCACTTGGGGAGGGAGCAGGCTTTACCTTGTGTCACTCCTGCCAAAGGAGTTGGCCCCCAACTGATTTTGTATATACCGCTTCTTATTTAATCTTTCATATTTCATGTTTTCCAAACTTCTGTCTAGGAGGGGTTAGTTTGGAAATTTTCTTTTCCTCCCTACCCTGTTTTTAAAGAAAGCTGAGATTTCTTAACTAATTGTTTGTCTCCAGGAGCTGTGATTTTAAAATATAAGAGCGCCATGGGGGGTTGCCGAGCATTGGAGATCTCTGGAGGTTTCTGAAAACAGAACCAAATAATTCATTTTACTAAAGCAATGGGGCATCCAGGATAAGTGTTTCAAATGGGACTGTCCTGGGAAAAAACTGGATGTATGGTCACCCTTCACATAACTAAGGTGTTTTTCCTCCCTTCTCCTCCTAGAACTGTTAGCTATGACAGGCTAGGGATCTGCATAGTTTTTCTTCAGGCACACCTCTTTTCACCCTAAATGAAAACTTTTGAGGGACAGCAGCCAGAAATGTAAGCTTTAGCAGCATGACTCCATGGTAGACATAGAAAGCTGAGTGGATACAGGTGTCCAGATGATGGTATGGAGGCACAATTGAGAGCCATCCTTTGGGGGATAATCAGAGTAGTCTTCCTTTTAGGTTCCTATGTAATAGGTTTAATTGCAGAAGAAACAATCTATGTTTTCTGCGGTTTAATTCTCTACACCTGGGACATCTTGAACCATGAAGAAATGGTAACCATACTACATGACTTGCAGTGGGGTTTAATTATTTATTTAAGAACTTATGATACCAAGACCCTGAGCCTGCATCCAGCTCTTCTTTGTCCAGACCCTTGCACTTGCTAAAGTCGGTAGGATTCTGTGTGACATAGGGATCTAAACTGATGGATCCTCATTTCAGAGTAAAGTAAAATTCCCAAATTACTACAGTGTTTAAAAATGAGGAGGATGTACTAGTCTTTATAAAAAGTTTTACTTTTTTTCTGCTCAATGAAAAAAAAATGCAGTACATTAGAAATGGATTAGTTTGTATGTGAAGATTGATGACAATGTCTCTAGATTTGGGTTTTTTTTAATTATTTATGGATGGTGAAGAAATTACTGTGCAACTAATAAATATAGATTAAGAAATGTATATCTGATTATGGATAACAAACTAACACTGAACTCAAGTTGTTGCATTCATTAGTCCTCTTGATTTGTTTTTTGTTTGGTTGTTTTTGTCCCAGGTTTCTAGTTTTGCCTGTATGCTCATATGACATCAATTTTGAATTCTGCAGTGAAGCTTATTTCCTTTTATTGTTTGAAAACTGAAGGCAAGATCCCTTTTAGATCCTTGATGGGGGGAGGAGGAGGAGAGAGAAAGCAAAGGAGAGAAGCTTCGCATCCACAGCTCCCTGCTGTAGTGTCTGTAGCTCCTCACTCATTACATTAGTTTGTTGCTGGGAGATGTTAATATGGCCTTTTCTTTGTTATGTAAGAGATGTATAGCACCACCTAAAATACTCCCTCCCAGGCTTTATAAGTGTGGTCACTTACAGATTGCATAATAAATGTTATGTATATGTTATGACTTGAAGCTAATACTACTGACTGAAATTGCAGGCTATGTTATGCTCTCTGTTTGAAAATGTATCATTTAAATTAAGTTTTCTTCATTTATTTAAAATAAACCTGTGCTAGAATGTTCAGGTCAGCGGTGTCAAGATGCCATTGAACTGTAGTAAATATTAGATATTAATGAAGCACACATGTTATCATATATTTATGGTTTTAAAACGGTGACAGTTGAAGCAGATCTGTCTGTCTATAACTCATGCACACGTACATTTTCCCATGCCTTGGAACTTCCTCTGTTCATGTGTTTTATCTCTAGAGAACAGTCCTGTAGAATTGAATTGAGTGATAGTTGTTCTGTAGAAACTTTTAACCATCTTGTAAAATGGGATCAACAAGTAATTGTGATTTTTTGCTGAAGAATTTGTGGCATTGTGTTAAAATCGTACTGAAAGGCTATGAACCGTGCTGTAAAAACCATGCAGAAGTTAATACAATTTATATGTAGTCGTCTTCAACTTCTGTTTAAACCTCTTTATTCCATCCTGTTTTAATTCGACAAGAATCTTCCATGGAGGTAACAAAGAGTGTAAAGGCCATCACAGTGACAACAACAACAAAAAACCCACAACCCCACTCTTTTTCTGCCTTTGATTGTGGCAGATTCCTTTTTTTGGAATTGTTTTCTTTTTTCACTTGAGAGAAGTTTATGGTGCAGTGTCCGTTAGGACAACCCTGTCTTAAGGTTGCAGTTGTATTTCTCCCTTGAGTTCCTAGAGGTGATGTTATCTTTTGTTCACTCAGCAGTATGGTCATTCCTAAGAGCATCTGTCACTTTAGGCATTGTAAGATGGATGGGTCTCAAGTGAACTGCCAGTTGAAGCAAATGGTGAAAATAAGAAAAGACAAGGGGGTTGGGGGTCCTCAGAGGGGACAAACAACAAGGAAACACTGTTAAAAATCAAAAGTAAGCCAAGCAACACTGGAAGAAAGAACCAAGATGAATCACGTGTTGTCATATTCCAAATGTGTTGGAAGCTAAGATTTTTTGGTGGCTGCAGTGATCTGAGAATTTCTTCTGTCATGGTAAAAATGTTATTGCTTGCTTTCTGTTGTTCTTTGTATCTGAGGCACAGTCAGAAGAGTATTTGTGGGATCTGAGGAAGAAATTGTGCTTTTCATTGTTTCCTTTGATTTTAACTTTAAGAGAAATTAACTTTGCAATACTAAAAATTGCATGTTGATGGCACTATTCTATGTTTATTTTTATTACTCCTTGTGTCTTTTTATTTTGGATAGGCAAGCATGCAAGCATGTCTTTTTTCCATCACTTCTATTTTAATGAATGCTAATTAATTTTATGTGACAATATAAAACCAAGACCAAGTACACTTGATAAATCTGTGTCTGAGGAAGCTAACAAAGCTGTTTTAAATAAATAGTGATTTCTGCATTTCATATCTTGCTCAGAATAAAAAGGAACAAGTAATACAGTATTTCCTAATTTAGCTGTATGTAAGTGGGGTTGACTTCTTGAACTGAAAGAGAATGATTTTTTTTAAAGCAGCAGAGGTCTGAGTCAGATAAGAACAAAATGAGTCTTCACTCACAGAGGGGCCACATTATGTCAAGGTTTAGGGAGGGGTTTTCGGGAAGATGGGGATCTTGGCTTGAAAAATGATTTTGTCACATTGTTTGGCATTGCTCCATGAGGGGAAGCATGGGTTGAAAGGCGAAGAAATTAAGATGATTAGAAGCTTTAAAGCTTCACAAATGGTAGAGTATCTCCCTTCTCAATGGATGTAAATAATAGATGAAAGACTCAGAGTGACAACAAAGGATCAGGGCATTTAAGAGAATGTGTGCAGCCTGAATAGAGGTCTGTGGCCTAGGGCCAAAGGTCTTAACTTTGAGTGTAATTAGAAGAAAATACAAAAATGTCATTACTAGCAGGTGAAATGTTCAGCACGTGGCTAAAAAATAGCAATTTCAGACCCAGGAGCTGTTGGAATTGGATTATGGATTTTTTTCAGTCATCAAAGCCTTTGTGGAGTTTTTACAGTGTGGTCAAAAGTTCTGCGCTTTAACCTTTTTTACCATGATAAACATACTGTTTCTAGGACAGCGAGGTTGTGTGACTCAGAGTATTCCCAATGACTATGGATCTTGATGTGCTGTGTTTAGATGTTTTAGTTCAGGGTATTTTGTGTTATAGGGAAAGAACTTTCTCGTCTAAGAGGTAAGGGAAAACTTCAATGACTTTTTTTAATTTTTGGATTGTGAAAAAGGAGAGGGAAACAAAATTATATCATTGGAGAGAATCTTTTTTTAAATTCAGACTATTTTGCATTATTGCCATGCTTTCACAAATGTCTGTGAACACTGCCTAGCAAGTACTTATTGCAGTTGCAATCAATGGGTGAATTTTTTAAATATTTGCAGGCATAATATGGCCTATTCATTGTTGAGACATGGATTGCCTGTATTGACTAGGAAGGTCTTGTATATTAAATATAATTTGTCCAACGATAAGTTAAGCCTTTCTCTTTTGTTTACAAATCTTTTCAACTCTCTAGGTGCTTAAGAACTTGACATCTGTTCTGTTTGTAGCAAACCCTGTTGCCATATTCATAGCTCTCTTAAAAGTATTCTTTTTAGGAATTAGAGTTGGGAATTAGGAAATGAAACTGTTTTTCTGATGGCTGCTGTGGTGTTGAGGAGGGGAAAAATTTGCAGTCCACCCTCTTATTTTTTGTCTAGAAATAATTTTGACCTTTTCTCTGAAGATACATATGTTTTAAAAGGAAGGGTATGAAAATTACTTGTCTTAATTACTTGTCCTAGTATTTACACTGCTGCAAAAAAAGATTCTTTTTTATCTTTTAAGCAAGTTCTCGATATGTTAGGTCCTTATTCTGCAAACATTGAAATTAGTAGCAAAATTCCATTTGACTCCAGTGGGGTTGGATCATATAGTCAAGCCTCTTGCCATTTGATCCAAAGCAATTGATTGTCTTGTTGTTTAATGGCACAGAAGGAGAAAATACTGCAGAAAATGTAATATAATTTACATTTTCACCAGCTATTTTTTTTTTAAACAATGCTTTTTTCTTCTTTTTTTGTCAGCTTACACAAACAAAAAAAAGTGCTTCCAGTTCTGCAGACATAGAAATTGGAAAGAAGAGTTAGTCAGTGCAGAGACTCTGTCCAATATTTTTGCCAAATATGAGCTTTGATAGGTGATTTTTAATGACTTATTGCAAACCATATCATATGTTGAATCTTCACTGGTATCATTTATTTTGTTTTTTTTCTCCCTCATTATTTTGCAGGTGCAGAAGAACTTAAAAAATCTAGATAACGTGGCAGCAAGTTTCTCAAACTCTTAGCTACGAGCTTTAAAAATGAATGCATTTCGAAAAGGCTAAAGGAAACACAGGAAGGTATTGTACTTGGTATTCCTAATATAGAACATGTGAATTTTATTTTCAACATCCACTTTTGTAATGTCTGGTGTTTTTTAGGATTAGGAGGAGCTGCATGTGACACTCTTATTCTTGAATTATTTAATGTACATATTTCAACACCACAAATATCCTTAATTAAGTGAACTGGTTAATTTTTAAACTACTTTCACTAAATAAAGCTGATCAATATTACTGAAGGCTTTCTTTTCTACTTTCAGTTTTGTTACTTAGTTTGATACCACTGCTATCCTTAATTTGATGTTACCTTAAATTCTGCCAGCACCCAAACTTGGGATAAATATAGAAATTTGCCTGTAAATCTGGAGTAGCTTTTGTTGTTCTGCAAAAACTAAACAAATGCTTAGGAATGCACTTTTATTCTGTATGTACATGGGTACACATGAAGTGTTTTATTTGGTTGGCATCTCAAGAAAGTTAAAGCAAGTCTGGAAAAGAATTTGAGTCATTAAATTTTGCAGTGATTTAAAAATAGATGTGCATTCCAAATTGGGAGCTTTTCAACAATATTTTTGGTGACTGGGGGAGGTTCTGAATAGGTGCTGAACTCGAAATGGTTTCTCGCTGTGTTGTAATGGGCAAGCATTTCTAGGAGGCTGACGATCTATTCCTGTTTTATGACCTGTTGTATCCTTAGGGCAGGGGCAGCATTGAGGCCCAATTGAACAAGAGGGTCATTGCCACAGTCCAGGTTCTAATTCGTTGCTTCTTGGTTACCATGCAGATACCAAAACTTGCTTTCAGTAACCTAGTAGTTGGGGACATCTGGAACATAGTAGTAGTCAGGGTGGGGGGTGGGGAACCTCTTGCATTTTGTTTCACCAGGTGCTAGGAGGAAGCAACATTAGGCTTTTTGATATGGGAGGCAAATTCTGTGGCCCCTGAAGTTAGGCTACAACAATTGAAGAGGTCAGAGGAGAGCTGAGTGGGGTCAATGAGACACCATGGGGTGTATTTTGTTACTTAGTAAAAGGAGCAGCATCCTAAAACCTTAAAGGATTCTCTTGAAAATCTGTGTTGTGAAAAGGTTTTATGAGTCTATGGCAAAAGTGCTGATTTAGCTAAGGAATGCTTTCTTTTGTCTAAATGAAAGGATAATCCTTACCAAATGTTGGCAGCTATTATAAAGCAGTCAATACAGGCCTGAAAAGACAGTAAGGGTTGAAGTGTACTTTGGTTTCCCAGATGTATCATTTTAATGTTTCTGTATGTGAAAAGAATTATGAACTATTCCTCTTATGAGATTTTTTCCCTCTGTTTGTAAAGTTAATGCCAAAAATATTTAAAAAAGCTGAAAGTTTTTTTTTAAGTTAAAAACTTGTATTTCTTAGAGAGCTTAACCTAAGTACACGGTCTCACCAATTTTTTCAAACAGATAAATGTTAAATTATCAGGATAGAATCCAATCTAAACCATAGCTTATTTGTTATATGTTAATTCTTGTTTAGTAAAGGTTGAAATTTGCCTTTGAGTCTGGAGCAGATTTTTTTAGTTGTTGTTTTGTGTAATTAAATTAAAGATGAAAAATCAGTTTTTAAAAGTAGGTAATGCCTATAATTTGCTTAGCATTATTTTTTTATAAGCTACACAAAATTGCTATTCTCAGTACTTTTATATAAAGCAGAGTGGAAATGAGTGTTGAAATACATTTCTTATTTTTTACAAGGTCTTAAGTGTAATAATGGTTGCCTTCTACAGAGGAAAGGGAGGAGGGAAGAATGTGCATGTGGTCCAGAAGGTTTTTACCACAGGACACAGACCAGGGTCTTGGATTCCTTGACCCTACCATCTTATACAAGCAATCATAGTCACATTAGGAAGAAATAGGCATTCAGGAGACAAGGGGTGGTAGTATTGTTATAGTAATTATACTGGTGTTTCATGGTGATCTTTACAAAAACACATTAGAGTACAGATGAAATAATTCATAAAATTGTGGAGGAATAGGGATTAAATAGAAAGAAAAGGGCAAGCATTTCCTCTTTCTGTATGAAACTTACTTGTGAATCATGGTTCTCCAAAGGGCTTAATTATTAAACCCTTTAAATGTAATGTATACACATGCTTGGCACTGATTTTATGTCAAGGTTAAAGCATCTTTAAACAAATAACTTGGAAATGGATAAACGTGATTAAATACAAATTGCTTATTAAACACAAAACCTGTTTAAATAACATTAAGGTTGCTACAGAACTGACACGTCATAAAATTCTCTTGATACCCAATTCGAAATTCATCAGGAAATGATGGAATGTGTGTATGAGGGATGTTCAGGGGTCAGGGGCACAAGGAAGGGAAGTTAGATAAAGATTGAATGCCAGTTTTAACTCAAGACATCACGCTGAGACTATGTAACATTACTTTAACACTACTAGCCTTAACTTTGACTTTCCAGACTTTCACTGTTCTGTGTTGTAATTCTGTACAACAAACACAAATAGAACTATTTTGTAATGGAAAAGTTATAGTGTTGAATTTACCCATAAGACTGAAGCACAGTTTAGCACAGAAGCTGGGTGGACCAGTCATCTTCAATTTTGTACTGGTGTCTTTGGCTACATAAAGGTATTCCATTTCCGCCAGGAGAGCTGCTGATTTTTCAGGAGAAACTGCAAGCGTATAAGCGTTCATTCAGTTTTTCTTATGGAAAATATCCTGCCTTCAAGAAAGATCTTTCAGAAGTCCCTATGCTCCCCTTGCAGTCTGGTCCTCAAACCAAAGACTGTCAACAGGGTAGCAATGGCTGAGCTAGGGACTGGGCTCAGGGAGATGCTCATGAAGCCCAGTCCCTGCTGCCAGTTTTCCTTTGCTGTCCCCTCTGCCCAGCTGGGTGGCACTTGAGCTTTTTTTTTAATGGGCGGAGAACTGGGCTTGAAGAGAGCCTCCCAGCCTGGTTCCCAGCTCTACCTGCTTAAAAAAAATCACTGTCTCATCACCCAGCTAAGCTGCCCAGTACAAGTAGGAATAGACTTAGAGAGGCTTTTCCTGCCCCAGGCCCTGGCCCTGCTGCCTTTAAATGCCATTGTACTGCCTGTGGGTGGGCACTACTCCTTAATGGAATGGGAGCTTTATCCACATGCCTCAGTGCAGAGATGTCAAAATCATCCTGTGCTTTGGGTTAGATCTTGTCCACTAGGTTTCTTGGTGGGCCATATCCATTGGGCTGAGGATGGTGGCAAGGGGGTAGGTGTCTGCTTGCTGTAATGGAGGCTGAGCGGTTGCAGAGCAAGTGGGGCTATGTCAGCAAATCCGTCACTTGCCCTCCTGCCACCAAGGGCTGTGTCCACGGGGACCCTGGATTCTCTGGCAGGCCCTGCCCACCATGAGTGGCTCCCCCAAACTGTCCACGGCCCGCTGGCAGCCCAGTGGTTTAGAAGAGGGTGGTGGGGAATGTTGCAGGTTGAATGTGGCTCATGGGCCAAATATTTGATACTCTTGCCTTAGTGCATGCAGCCCATATGTTTCTGTATTATTGCTTCATTAAACCAGGGGTGCTCAACCCAGGGCCCTCAGGCCAGATCCAGCCCCTGTCATCCAGCCCATGGAGCTCACACTGGGTCTGGAAATATGGTGGCAGTGGAGTGGCAGCATCCCTGCCTTGCTGTCAAACTTCCACACCCAGGGGGAGCCCCAGGGACCAGAAAACATGGCTGTGAATGCTGGATCAGGTGCAGGCCTAATTCTGGCACACGGTGCCCAATTTGGCCTGTGGACCAGCTCTGCATCACTCATGCGGCCTGTGAGGCCAAAGCTTGAGCACCACTATATTAAACCCGTGTTTCCAAAACTTTTTATACCTGGGACACACTTTCTCTGGATTAAAATGACAGCGCACTTCACTCACCAGTGTGCATGCTGGATCCAATCCATGAGCCCAATCTTGTATGCATTGATAACCCAACCAGGCCCCAATCCTGCCATGAAGGGCCAGTGTAGCAGGAGCCCCAATCTTGCACATTTTTTTTTTTTTGCTAGACAATTCTGCTGCTAATCTGTTGCCTCACACCCTTTAGAAATCACTGCATTAAAACAGAAAAAATAGTGGCTTTGGAAATCATGGATGTCTGTTTGTACTTGTATTGCAGGCTAATTATGTCCAGGTTGTAAAAAGCCTTAGGAAATTTTGTATCTGGGCTAGTGTACGGAAGTACAGTGGTTATCTACACTGAATAATTTATTCCTATATTCATCTCCATAAACCCCCAATGCATTAGTTGGTGTAGTGAATGAATGAGACACGCAGACACTGCTTTAGTTAGGGCAATGAATGAATGAGAAATACAGACAATTTTTTTTTTTTTTTTTTTTTTTTTTACTCGATTGTAAGTTGGAAAAAAAAAATTTTAGTTATAACTGTTTTTCATATCCTGAGCCATTCCATGACATTTTATATCTATAACACCTCCCTTTCCCCAAATAATTGTTTTATCTTGGAACCATTGATGCAGAAAGGTAACATGAATCCTGACGACTACTGGTTTGGTTTTTTTTAGAAGCCTACCTGAATTTACTGTTTCAGTGTTATTCTGTTGGGTTGCCTTTGTGTTGAATAATTGGTCTCCTGTGACACCTTGGAGGTCATGCAATGCCTATTAGTGATTTGCATCTTTGATCTGAAACAGGGATTGCCTCTGGTAGTTCCAGAGGTTCTTGACAGATTTATTTGCTTTGCAGAAGAATTTCTGGTATTTCTGTGAAGAGAGAAAGTAGGGACTCAGCCTTGACATGTGATAAACATGTGCTACATAAAAAAAATGAGGGAGAAATGCACAAAACATTCCCCATTTTGAGATGAATATCATTTCCACCAGAATATAATATGAAAAATTGATTTATTTAATAAAATATTGATGAACAACATGGCCACTGTTAGTCAATTGTCTGGGACAATTTCACAGAAAAATTCTAATTCATTGTTAACCTTGACGTAGTTTTATCTGGCTTTAAAAATATCACATACCCATATTTTCTTTGTTTGTTTTATTAGTACACTATTTTTTGGCATAGAAATGGCCATGAAAGCAGATGTTCAATTATTTTATTATTTTGTATATTTGCAGCAGCAGGTGAAAATGATGGGAGAAGGGTAGCTTGTTAATGTGACTGTTAATCTGAAGACTGCAGTGGCATTTCAGATTAGACAAAATGTACTTTTTTCATACATTTTAAAGTATATTTAAATATCCAATTGTGAAGAAAGATGATCATTATTTATTTAAAGAGAATTCTTACTGAATTAGTTCTTAATAAAAAATGGTAGTGGTCCCAATCTGAAGGGAATTTATAAATATTCTGTCTCATACACTTAGTTAAAGGTCAGTATTTACCCCCTAACTCCCTTAGTATTACTTTTTGGATGGCCAGTCTTAACCTTATAGAAACAAGAAGAAAAATGTATCAGACCTGCAGTAGCTTTGTATAGGATGTTGAGGAAGTAAGAAGTTACTTAAAGCAAAACAAAAAATTAAGCCTGTTTTATTCAAGTCTTCTAACTGTGGAAACTTGATTTCACTATGTATTTTGTATATTTTCCTCGAATTTAAAGAATGACCTTGTGGATTTCCCCTCTGAAAATAAGTTTGGGGTAAGTGTAAGGTAGGGGATACACTTGATTGTGTCTTTCTTTGTATAGTTTGGCCACAAAATCCAACCTTTCTTGGGGGAATAGCCCCAGTAAGTGGGTAATCCTAAAGTGACACAGCATGATGTATCCTGTGCTCCTGTGGTGAACCCAACCTGATGCCACCATGACAGTGAAAGAAAGGTAGTCAGGAAAAAAAAAAAAGGAGGGGGGCCTATTGCTGGGCTTGTCCCTCATTGTTCATCCTGCTGTATTTTTGTTTATCCCTTTTTAGTTGCTATAGACCAGCCAAAGTCTTGAGCTAAGTACAGACAGTCAAAAAGCCTGAGGCTGAATCGATTCAATCTTCACAGGTTATTTTAAGCTGCGTAGATTGTACCAGTAAACAAGTGAACAGACATTCACTTTTGATTTGGGAAATGCCTGCAGTGGACTTGGCCAGAAGCCAGTGGGCTCTGGAGCCCGCCTCCCTGTTCTGCTGGAGCAGACAGCTTGGGCCAAAATTTGGCCTGCCTATCCTGCGAGGGAGGGTTTGTAGGGAGGTGCTGGGGGACTGTGAGTTAACTTGAATCTGAAGGGGAGCTGAGACAGAAGTGCGATAAATCAATTTAACCTAAATCAGTTAAGTCTGATACTACATCCATCCAGGTTTATCTTAAACTGGTTTTAGCCATTTTGAAAGCAGTTTATGTGCACTGAACTTCTATTGTGGTACAGATTTGAACTGGTGTCTGATCACTTATTGCACTTTGTGTAATTTCTGTCCCTAACCTTGGAGTGATTAGAGCAGCTGTCATTGTAAGATTGGCAGTTTTAGCTTTGTTGTTTTCTGATATTTGAAGATTTAACCTAGCTTGTATAAGGAGGCTATAGTTGTGGCTTCTTAGTTAAAGCAGTCATGAAACCGTTATTTTTGACTTTCTGACTTTTTCATATGAAAATTTTGTGATTAGAAGAAGAGAAAATAGTTTTATGGCCATTTTGAAAGGTCTGAACAAAAATGGCAAGTGCTCAAAATGAGCTCAGTTTGAAAATTTAAAAGAAAAGCAATACTGATAGAATGTTGCTAAGGACCATGGCTTTCTCTGTTTTTGGAAGGAGCCCAGTGTATGGAGAGATCTACAACAGGGAGAACTATAGCAATAATAAAACTCAAGTATTCGGACAGAATTTTCTTGTATGGCCTCATTTACCTCATCCACAGCCTTTGATAGGCAATATTTCTTTCAGATTTCTGGCAGTTTATTTTTTTCTGTCTGCTTATGTAAACTTAGCTTATGATTTCCACAGCTTTTGCTTTTATTTTGCTGTTGTTTTAATAATATGGCTTCTATTTAAATTGGTGGTCTTAGTTTAAAAACAAAACAAAACAGTTCTTCAGTAGGTGTCTGTTTTCATATAACTACCTGGTAATTATCATCAAGTAATTTCATATGATTCCCAGGCCGCAGGCCCTGGGTCTGAAATGCGACTGTTAAAAAAGGTATTATTAATGAAAATAGATAGCCAGTAACAGAAATCAGTATTAAAATTGAGAGAGAAGGATTTGTAATTATATTGTACATGGAGAGAGAGCAGACAAACGTTGTTCATTGAACTCTATTTCTGAGAAGGTAAAAATGCTAACTTGTCAAAATGTATCCTAAAAAATATTATTTCTTTCAAAAGTGACCAGATTAATTTTATTGCTAGTGTGCATACTTTCAATAAAGCCAAAGCTTTAAAAGGGGAAATGGATCTATAGGGTGTGCATGTTAAAGTAGAAATAATTTTAACAAGCTGTTTCTAACTAATTACATAAATTGCTCAAGATCTAAAAGAGGTGATAATGTAGGTTACCATGGTGTTGACTTGACATATAAACAGAAAACACAGCGCAGTGAACATCAATATCAGAAAACCTAAGATTATGAATATGCAACAGTGTAATGATTTTTTAAATGGGCCCATTTACATATTTTACAGATATGAGACTTTTTATTGTTAATGTTTTCTTTTTTTTATCCTTTGTGCTGTTCCTGGATACAAGGAGTGCAGTTGAGGGCAAAGTTCCTCAAAGTGGGCAGTTTCTGGTTGGGGGGGGGGGGGGGGAAGAGGTGGGGAGCATTGCTCCACTGCTCTTCTCCCTTGCTGGACCAGGCTGGGAGGGGACATACAGGAATTCATTCTCATGAGAGAGTTTCTCTTGCAAAGGAGACCTTTCTCCAAGAGGCGGCATATCTTCCCCTGATGAAACTAAATGAATGTTTGTAACCTCCTAGTTTCTACAGGAGAGTGGTGACTTTTCTGGTAGAAACAATGTCTATACATGGCCTAAGTAATTACTTACAAGGTTCAATTAATCAGGTTTAAAATTACACTATACAGTTAAGCCCTGATCTTTCAGATGCTTAAAAATGTTTTGGGGCTTGCTAACAACATGAGTAAAGATGCATATTTGCTTTGGAGAGTCTGAGCAGGATTTTCAACAGTTCAACAGCTCAACTCTGCTGCCTCTGGATTTAGTGTGAGAACAAGAATGTAGTTTTTCAGTGTAGCCCTCTAACAGTATTGCATTTCTAACAAAAAATCAGAATTTTTATACATTGAAATAGTTTTTCTCTTCTCAGATTTTCTGTCAAAATGTGTTTATTTTGTTTCCCTTCCCATTGTTTTTAATTTTTGTCAAGGTGCCTAGTAACAGTACACAAACTATTTCTCCAGCACTTCCCCAAAAATGATGAACTAATGGTACTTGCACTATAATTTTTCTCCATTTTCACAATATCATTTAGGAGGAGTTTTTAAATTCTGGGTCTGAATGGTTTAAGTGTACAGGGTTAATTCTTGAAAAGGACTAAAAAGCAAAATGTACACTGACTTGCATTATTAGGAAGCTGTTAAATTAACTGACCTCATGCCCTTAGTGATGTATGACATGTACCCTTCAACACTCCTCACGCTGATATCTTAGCATGCATCGTTATTTCTAGTTCCTGATCAATTCATCCTTGATTCACTAGGGTTTGTTTTACTACCTTACAATGGTTGTGGTGAGTTTTGTTTTCATTTGACTTTATGCCTATCATGGACTAAATTGATTTGTTCTAAACCTTAACCTTCATCCACAAAAGATGCAAAATGAAAGACCAAATTTATCCTTTGTTACAAATGCCTTTTTGTATTGCTAATTAAAATACAAAATGCAGTTTATTTGGTACGAGTATTTTATAGTTTAGGTTCCTCTTTCCACCATTATGAATGAGGGGGGAAAGGGCGGTGTCTCCTAGATATCAGGGATAGGGGAATGTGCATCTCAAAGAGATTGAGAGCATGAAGTATGTGCGGTATTGTGTACATACAATGGATATTTGTGTGTGTATATGCAGAAGGATAGTTTTCACGTGTGTGTGTGTGTGTGTGTGTGTGTGTGTGTGTGTGTAAACTATCCATCTGATTTTAATTCAGAGTATCATATTTACTTGAATGTAAGGCAACCTAATAATTAGAATCTATATATGGGAAAATTATAAATTTGTTACAATTTTCCAGGTATAGAATCTAATTATTAGAGATTTGCCTTGAATTTGCCCTCCCAGAGCTACAACGGAGAAAATAAATCTGGAGGGGCTCAGGTGGTTCCCTTGCTCTCTGCCCACCCCTTGCCCCAAGTTCTTCCCCCTGCAGCCCCTTCCCCGTTACTGTTAGACCCTACTCGCCCTGAACATATGGAAGTGAAGGGCAGAGGGCGAGAGTGAAATGTGAAAATGCTGACCTTGAAATAAACATGCCTTCAATAATTTAGTTCATTCATTCAGAATTGATTCATTTTACCTTTTTTGAAACTGCTGCAAGTTTTAGCACAGGTAGCAAGGTTTTAAACAGCACTTTTGTATCTACTTATGCAAACTGCATGATATTAGTATAAAGCCAAAAAGCTCATGATCTACCATATATTTAATTGGGCTGGGCTCATGGCAGAATCAAGCTTCAAGCCATGGTGACCCCATAGCTCAGCATTGCTTAGTATGCGTGTGTATTCCATATACCTCTTCCCTACCGGCTTTCCCCCACCTTCCCCAAAGGATCCATGTCCTAATTTGCGCCCCCACTGGTGATTGGAACCCAGCAATGGTTTTACTTCATTAAAGACAACAGAATCTGGTTTGACATAGGACTTGTTAATTTTTTTTCTTTCTAAGTCAAAATGTTCTGTATCTGTCTTAAGATTTTTTAACATAAATCCTCTGCAAATATTACTAGCATCCTCCAGACAAATCGTGCCTGGTATTTTGCCCTGTAATGACTTACGTAGATATTAAAATAAATTAGTAGATTTAATGCTTCCTTTTTGTTCCTTTTACTTTTGTTCTTGTTTTTAATAAAAATGACATGAGGTGAATCTTCATTCTTAAGTACTTGCAATACGTGCTTCCCCCACCTCTCATCTGCTAGTGATTATCTAATATTCAGAATGCCAGACTAGTTGATTTATTAGCTTTCCTACAAAAGTAGCTCAGAAGAGCTGGCTTCTGACTGGGACTATAACTGAGAATATTGGTATAGCTAGCACATCCTGATCAGGAAACAGAAGATACAGAAAATTTGCTAAAAGATTCCCAGCTGAGGTATGAAAACTTGAGAAATCTGATTCTTACCTGAATTCCATCTAATTTTGTGCAGTCCTGTATGAGACAACCTGAGCTATACAACATTAACGTTGACTATAGTGACATTTTCTTTTAAATCAGAAGGGAAATTGGGAGATTTCTGAGATGTAGAGGCAGGGATTCTGGGGGGCTGTATCCTAACACTCGGAAGATGCATTGAATGTAGAGAATGTTTGGACAGTTTTGGATGTATAAACGCTCAGACCTTTGAAACTACAAAATAAAATTTCTTAAAACTTGACCTTCTTTTTCTAGACATTATTAAAAGTTTAAAATCAAGTCAAGTTTAAAAATAGATATTTATTGTACTGTAATATACTGTACATATATATGGTTATATTATAACATTTTCTTTATATAGTAAATTCTTTTATAGTGCTTGGCATAAGTTTTGTCAAATTTTATTTGCTTGACAAACAATGAGGAGCAGCGTATTTTTAAGTCATAAACTGAATAGGTTAGATTTGAGACTAAACTCCCAGACCTTTTTATGTTCTGAGTTTTTGTACTGAGATGATTTTTAAATCCTGTATCTGAATGTTCCCAAGTTTGTGAATTCAAAACCTTGATCTAAACTCAACTTGTCCAGGGGTTGGGGTGTTCTGATTTGTTCGTTCATATAGATAATTTCAAGTTGCTAACTTTGATGTGAACTCAAGATTGGATCTTGAATTTTAGTTCAACTCTTCTATCATTTGTTCACATACCTTTGCAAAAATGCATCTTCCTATTCAAAGGAAGGCTATCCTGCCCCCCAAATACACACATTTTATTGAATAAATGATGGTCTCTTCCAGCCTATCACTTTTGATACCATATCTGTGATAACAGACTGATGAGTTTTATTGCAATCAATATTTTCAATATGGTAAAAGAAAGAATTCTCACTGAGAAGAAACTCCACTTTGCTCAAAGATAAGGCAGGCTTGACCTGCCACTGTAAAGTTTTGCCATACCAGACTTTGCTGGCACAATTTTTCTTTGCCTTTTTGATAATCTAGGAATAAAAAATATTTGCCCCCACCATGGATAATTGTGGAAGGTAGGGGGTGAAAATGGCATGACCTTAGACCAGTTGTTCTTAACCTCTTTCACTCGAGGAACCACTCACAGACTTAAGATATCCCGTGGAAAATGCCAGCTCTTAGCTTTCACTTATTTTTTCACTATAGAAAAATAATAAAGCAATTCTCCTGTAGCAAGGAATGCAGACCACAGCAGGTCAGAATTGGGTAAGAAGGATGATACTGTATTGAGGAAATAGACAAGAGAAATGTTACATTTAAGCTAAATAACACATTCTAAGCAGTGTTACAAATGAACAAGTTTTTTTATATCTCATTGCTAAGGTATTCCTTAGAGATACAAAACTTGCTGAAGGCTCAGCAATAGCACAGTGACTTATCAAGTAAACATCTTTGTTTCTTTGTAGAGAAGCTTTCCTCCAGGGCTAAACTAGATTAGATTTCATTATCATGAATTTTGGAAAATACAGCTGTGTTAGTTAAGCTAAAAGCAAAGTTGGGTATAGTGGTAGCCAAACTAAGATGTCACTGCTAGGCTCAGCATTCACTATCAGGGTAATTTTGAAATTGCTTTATAAACAGCAACAAAACCCTAGTTAAGTTCCTCTCCTTAAAGTTTAAGTTAGGTCCCAACTGGAAGCTAATGATTTACATATCAATTTTATATTGAATAATGTAACTTATTTTTACTTTTCTAACTGTATAGTTTTACTCTGAGAAGTTACTGAACTTTCCTATTCAGTGGACCTTTCTCTGTGTGTTCAGGGCCATGTCTACCTACTTTCCTAATAATAATTAGTTTTTACTGCTTTTTACTTCTCTTGACATTGCAGAGCCAAATGAGCTATTTTGTTCCTTTCCTCCTTGCACACTGTCAGTTGTGTTGACTCTATTATACGGATCTTTTTTTTAAGGCAATGGGACAGCATGAGATTATACTTTGAACTGACAAGGGTTTTCTAAGAGTTGAAAGGAGCTGTTCAGCATCCTTGATGAGCCATCACTTTTTTCCTGCGTTCTTCACTGAAGGTGTTCAATGAGATGGCCCTAAAAATGAATATTGTTGACATGTTACAATTTATTAGCTCTGCTTATCTCCTTAGAGCAGGGGTTTTCAACCTTTTTTAGTAAATGTATGCCTGGTGGCTAGATTGGGGGAGGGGGGGGGAGTGGCGTGCAGCTGGACTTAGAGCAGTGGCAGTGCAGTAGGGTGGTGGGAGGTGGCGGTGGCAGCAGCAGCTGCCATGTGCAAGCTTCTCCTCTTCCCCTGCATCCAGCCAGCCAGGCTGTGCCTGAGCAGCCCACAGAAGAGCGCCACTGCCCTCGCCCGCCCGCCCCCCCCCTTTCCCAGCCCTCCTCCTGGGAGGCAGAGGTGCAGGGTGAGGGGTGGCAGTGCTCCATGCCTGCCTGCCTGCATGTACCCTCTAAGGCCCTCCCAAGTACCCCTGCCTTAGAGGACAAGAAAGCCAGAATGGTGAAGGCTCTGGAGAATCCTGGGTTGTTACTAAGTAAATCTATTTTACTACAATTATCCCATAGTTGAAAAATGCCCTTGTTAGAGGGCAGGTGGATAGAATCTCAAAGATTCCTAGCATTCTGCTCTGTTACAGAGGAATTTCGTGACTTTTACGTGTTATACAGTGAACTTTCCAGTGCGAGTGGTTTCATTCTGTTACATTGCTGGTGGTCAACTTTTTCACCTGTGGGCCAAATGAGCAGTGTCTGGTATGCCTGGTGGCCAGATCCATCTGGGAGACCTGACCTGGTCACAAGGAGGGGGCAGGGGGAAAGCCTGGCTTCAATCTTGCTGCACAGGGGAAAGGCATGTGGCCCAGGGCCAGTCTACCCACATGCAGGGAGGGGCTGAGAGGGCATGGCCTGGCTCTGACATTATCCCTGCTTTCTCTGTAGTTGCCTTCTTATCCCCCTTATACCTGAGGTACACTGATATCTTAATCCTATGGACACATGGGAAGGAATCTCTAGATAAATTCCACCAGGACTTGAACAACTTCCACCTTTCCATCAAACTGACTCTGGAATACTCCACTCAGCAAACGTATTTCTTGGACACAACTGTGAACCTTTGCAATGGCCATATGAACACCACATTGGATTGGGAACTGACTGTCTACTGCAGCTACCACCATGTCACCAGCTTTCCTTCTAAGCACACCACTAGATCCACTGTTTACAGCCCTGCTTTACATGATAACATATCTGCTCTGATCTCATCAACTGGGATGGATACCTTTAGGGATCTGGGGAGTGCACTGGATACTAGGGGTGCACTGGATACTAGGGGTGCACTGTCAAAGATTTTCTTGGCTGATACCGATAGCTGATTGTTAAACAGCCATATCAGCCGATACTGATATGGTAACCAATTTACAGGAATGCAGCCAGGAAGCATGGAGAGCAGCTCCCTGCAGGTAAGTCTGTGGAGGGGAAAGGGTATGGGAGAACAGATTGAGGCCCCCATACTGAGGGAGGTAGTGGGGCTGGGGCTGGGGGCGCTGCTCAGCTAGGGGGCCTGGGGCCAGGGCAGGGAGTGAGACAGCTGCGGGCAGCTCGTCCAGGGGATCAGCGTCCTGGTGCTTAAAAATGGTGGTGGTGGCACTTCCACAATTTTTTAATCTGGGGACACCTTTAACTGAAGCTGAGTGGGGCAAAGGTAGATAGATGCAAGCTGCCTACTGCAGGCTCAGGGCTCTCTGCTCTGCTGCCTTGGGAGCCCCATACCAACCACATACCCCTCTGCTGCATGGGAGGCACGCAGCCACCATGGGGCTCCCAGGACAAAGACAGTAGAGCAGAGAGCCCCAATCCCACAGAGAACAGCCCACATCTGCCTTGCACACAGGTCTGGGGGCACATGCTACCCTCCCTCCCGCCTCCCTTGGGCAGTGTGCACAGTGGCAGAGAACTGCTCCCCCTCCCTGCCCCCTGGCTAAGCCACCTGCAGCTTCTTCCTGCTCCCTGCCCCGGCCCTAGGTCCCATTCACTACCCTGGCTGAGCACCACCCCCAGCCTCAGCCTCTGCCCCGCCCCCCTCCCTCCCTCACTATGCTGACCTCAAACTGCCCCACCTCATGCTCCTTCCCTCCCCCATGCCCTTTCCCCTTCACAGATGTACCTGCGCTCCATGCTGACTGGCTGCATTCTTGGCCAGGTGCATGCATTGTTGATGTTAATCTACTAGCCCGGGGCTGCTCAGACCCAGCTTCACATGCTGCAGAGGGGCTGGCTGGGCCACAAGGGTGCTACAGTGCTGGGCTAGTCAGCAAACAGCCCCTTAATAGAAGCACCCTCATGCCCCAGCCAGCCTTGTCAGCATCTATACATGCATTGTGGTGGAGTAAATAACTCCATCATAGATTAGTTCTTGTAGCTTGCAGTACTAACCTGTGGCAGAGTTAATTGGTATACTTCGGCCTAATAGCTCCACATATGTAGACTAGTGATGCTTTACTGCGAAGCTAATTAGGCAACTCCACTGTAAGCATCTCATATAGATGCTGCTACTGTAACTGTAATTTGTCAGATGTCCACTATAACAGTGGTCACCCATTTAGCCGTTAATCGACCCTTTTATCACCTCTCTGCTGTTTTCTTTCACTCGCCATGCTGAGATGATATTAAAATGAACAAGGGGGAGGCAGATGTCCAGCTAGTGGGTTGAACGATTTAAGTTCTCCAGGTATATTTACAAGGTTCTTCCTCCCCTACATCCTGATGTGACACTCTCCCAGTCAGCGTTACTTTGAGCAATGGAGGTAACTCCAAGGTGTCTCCTGTGTTTCCCTGTTGATGTGAACTTTTTGGTCCTTCTCCAGTCAGGCACTTTGTTAGGTTTGAGTCAGTTAGGTTCTGAATTAATTTAACTGTCTCCTGACCCAGTTATCTTACCTGAGTCTTCCTTAGGGACAGTAACTCATAAATATCCCTCCAGGTTTATTTGGGTCCTTCTCAATCCAGTAGGCCCCCCCTAATCGATCAGTTTTCTTACTCTATCAGCCCCTAATTAATTTTAACACATTGTATAATAGAGTCCATGCTCTAATTAATCAATTATCTGCTTTGATCAGGCTTTAATTGATTTCAGCATCTCGCACAATACAGTCCATCAGTTTCTTGACTTCCCTTTTTCTTGCATAATCAATTCAGGCCTGTTAATTGCCCACCTTCAGCAAAGACCAGGATTCCCTTTGCTCTCTATCAGAAGAGATTTCCTTCTTACTAGGCTGGGAGAAGTTTGTGCAGCGGCAGTCTCATTGTCATCCTTCCACAGCCAGAGTCCTTCTCCCTTCTCTGTCTCATTTGCACTTCCACAAGGTACTTGTCTCCCCTTTCCATGGCACATGTAAGTTGGGCCACTTCCTTTTTGAGGAGGACCAGAACTCCTTCAGTCTTATGGGAGCTGGTCCCAGCTCTGCCTGCTGGCAGTACATGCCGTTTAACCCATTTGGTGCCAGATGGCATTTTCCCCAGGCTCCACCACTCTTAGTGACTGTCTCTCCTGGCCAGACTCGCCTCAAGGTGTGAGCATAGCAGGGTCTGAGCTCAGCCTCCTGCTACACCTGTATTGTAATGCATATATCATTTCTATATGCATATATGAGACCTTACATGTAGAATGGAGACAAGAGTCAGTCTGTCTAATCTGGCATCCTAACCATCCTGCCTGCCTTAATGTCCCTGCTAATGGAACAAATGATCCCTAGTTCTCATATAATGAATGTCATCGTAGATTTTTTTTTTTAAAGGTTTTGTACAGGAGGTCAGTACCATTGTCCCCTTTTTATAGTTAGAGAATCTGAGTTAGAGAGAGGTGATGCAAGATTCCTCATGTTACCCAGCAACCTAATGACTAAGTCAGGAATAGAACCCAGGTCTCCCAAATTCTAGTCCTGTGTTCAAGCCACTTGGCACACTGCTTCCCTGGTTATAATATTAGAAGACATGAGGAAGGTGAAAGAGAGTCATGAGCTAAGGTCATGTTTATATATCGCAGTTTATATATACTGCATTGGTTCCTGTGTTATTCTCCCCCCCCCCCCCCGATATTAAATAAATAGCCACAAATTAACTTTACTGGAATAACATATTACGAGAAATCAATCATTTGTATTCTGTGGTGGATACTAGATTTTTATTGCATTGTTCAATATGTGTTGTATGTGATAATGGCTCAATACAACAGTAGAATTAAAATCCAGCATGTTGTCTTCAGCTCATTTTAAAATCTTCTTTGACTTCATTGTCATTTGGCCTTTAAATTTGAAAGACCATGTAACGCTACTGGAGGTATCAGTTTAGTAGTTCCTGCTGGCATATTATAGGAGAAATGCAACAAAACCCTGAGGAAGCAGGGTATTAGAAGTGAAACATTTAGGGGAAAATGGTTATTAATAATATAATAATAATATACTGGCCTTTTAGCTATTTTTACTAGACTTCAACAATGGCAGCTGACAAGATTATTAGATGTTTCTGCAAACAAGTGCTTGGCTAACATAACAACCCCTTGGGCCAGAGGTCCTCAACGTTTTACAACAGGCAGGCTCAAGTAATGAAGTTTGGCCCTAAGGCTGGCCACAAGCATTCCCTCTAAGCTGCCTGGCATGAGCAGGTGCGCTCATACCATGCTACCAGGTGCACTTGCACAGCCATGCACACCACTCAGCTTAGAGGGAACTCTGCTGGCCACTATTGCAATCCAGCTGCTTCCTTTCCCATTTCTTTCCTGCTGCCTGCCACTGAATATCACTCTGGCCAATGTTTCCAAAACCTGGTGGGCACTCTCTCACCCTCCTCCTGTTAGCCAATTGCCATGGGAGGGTTCAGTGGCAATAAAAAACTGTAGCTGTAATAGAGCAGTGCAGACTCTCCAGGAGGCTTCCATACTGGTGAGCTGCTGGCTGTGTGCCTCCAATTCTACCTCCTACCTCTGAATGCTGCCACCTGCTGCCACTTCCACTTGCTGGTGATTGCCACTGGGGGCTGGATCAAACCTTTGTGGGACGGATGTGTCCTATGGACCATAGGTTGACAACCCTGCCCTAGATAAAATCTTGTGGGAATGTTTTTGGACAATTATTGAAGTAAGCTAATCTGTGAATTCAGTATGTTGTATGTTTTCTGCCGTAACTTATACAAAAAATCTCCAAGAGATAAGAAAATAAAGACTAGACTATATGTGTTGTATGCTAAAACTGCATTTGCATCTCTTTAGATCAGGGGTGGGCAGTTATTTTGGCTGGTGGGCCACTTGTGTTTTGGTTAGCTGTCAAGGGTCACACATGTTAAATCTTTCAGAAGACATCATTTTAACAAATTATAGATTAAAAATATTAAAAATAAAGCATTTACTATTAACATATTTCATTCCAAAAATATTTTTTCCTGATTTATGTTTTTTTGAGTAGTGTATATAGAGGCAATTGCATAATAGCTCAATAGCACGATGAACAACCGCTTGTAGGCAACCGAGTGGCTGGAAGGCATCTGGGAGCTGGAGCTGGAGGCCTGTGAGCTGGGGCAGGAGCCCCCTGGCTGCAGCTTCCCTGATGCCTGGCTGGGCATGAGGTGCCTGGCATGCATGTCCATGGCCACTGCAGCTTCCCTGCACTACTTGCTGCTCAAAACACAGCAGGGGCAGGGGGAGGAGGACCTCCTGCAGGTGGGGGGAACCAAGCAGTACCCAAGCAGGAGCAGCTCTGCTGGGAAGCTGTGCATGCTGGCCAGGGCTGGGGTAGGGCAGTGTGTGCGGGATGGGCAGATGTGGGAGTGCAGTGTGGGCTGCCCTGGGCAGGAGTCTGTAGGGCTTGGCCCAATGCAGAGCATGACAGGGGCTGCCATGGGCCATATGCAATCAATTGGTGGGCTGATTTTGGCCTGTGGCCCATATTTTTCCCATCCCTGCTTTAGATGTGTTTATCTGTCCTCAAACAAATTCTATATCAGATAGGTTTTTGAAGCAGTTGACATTAATATTATGGGGAGAAATGGTGAACAAACCAGCATTTATGAGCTCTGCTAACTGCAGTAAGAGCCCTTATTGAAACAAGCAGACACAGAAGCTTCCAAACTCAGACATAAACAGGAACAAACAGTACTATTTCAAGATGTTGTTTTCACTGCATTTTTCATTAACTACTAAATGCCACTGCTAATGTTTATCCTGCCGGATATTTATTAATTCATAAATGACCTGTTTGAATAAAGGGTCTGTGTATCCAGTTCCTCACCCCCTTAACAAATTAACTTATTCTCTTTTTTCTTGTATTTTTTTGTTTACAGATAATGGGGAATTCATATGCAGGGCAACTGAAATCTGCCCGCTTTGAAGAAGCTCTTCACAACTCTATAGAAGCCTCTCTGAGATGTAGCAGTGTTGTCCCACGGCCAATCTTCTCACAGCTCTACCTGGACCCTGATCAGCCTCCTTTCTTGTCGGAAGGTAACCATGCAAGTATGGCACGTTTCTGTTGTCGTCTTTTTGCTAAAGAATATATTATAGCTCAACTAATTTTTGGACATAAAATCCATATTTAATTTATATGCCTCTTGGAAGGGAGTTGTGGTATTTGTCTGCCATTGCTCTGACCTGAACTAATACAAGGGTGGTTCTATTTTATATTTTTGCTTAGATGTAAAACCAAAGGTGGAAGAACTGGACAAAGAGTTGGTGCATCATTACTCACAGAATGGAACCCTGGATTTTTCTAATAACCAAACTGTTAATGAAATGGAAGATGAAGAGGAAGATGAAGACATGTCAGATTCAAGTAGTCCACCAATCCCATATTCACAAAAACCTGCCCCAGAAGGGTCTTGCACTACTGATGGTTGGTTTCCATCCCTGTACCTAAAATGAATTGAATGAATTCTCAGTATCATGTTTAGTCTTCAGAGTAACAATGAAAACTGACTGAATTACCATACTGAATATTGATAGTATCTTGTTCCCATGAGAGCTATTAATAAAAGGTCCAGTTTTCCAACTTTTACTCATATTGGAAAGTACTTATTCACATGAGTGGTCTTGTTCAAGAGTCTAGAAAGGTGACCACGCTTTTTGGCTTTTGACTAAAATGTTGCCTTTCAGATTTAGGCCAGAAGATACTTTATTTTGCATTCCAAACCCAATTTAACTGGATAGTTTTTCAAACATTACAACTATTTTTAAAGGCCAGCTTGAATAGGGCTAATTGCACAGGAATGACTTCCCAACATAAGTAAGAATATGGAACAGTTGGCCCCAAACACTTACATGAATTCATAAAATTCAAAGTAACTCTAACATACAGAAATAAAAATTTGTTTGTTCTTTATTTCAACTTTTCTTTTCTTGATTTTTAATGTAAATCTGGAATTATCATTCCTAATCTTTGATGAACTGTAAACCTTCTAAAAATTCAGTTAAAAAACTTTGGGAAGCAATTGAATAAAGGGAGGAGGGTTATATTACAGAGGAAAAAAGAGAATTGTTGTTTGGGAACATTGATTGAGGCTCATTATGGCCCATTATTAGCTCCTTACAGATGATTGCAGCCCGTTGCATATGCTCACAAAAGTAGTGGGATTGAGTTCAAAGGAATTATGTGGATAATTGTCAGTTCAGTACTGTAACAGGTTCACAGCCAATCCATAAATGATTGTTAAACATAAACGTTGCCAATACAAACTGTTTTAAATGTAAGCTGTAAAGCAAGAGTTTGACACCATGAGGATAGAAGGCAGGGTAGATTTGCAATTTGTAGACTTAGATATAGATATAAGCTTTTGTGAACAGGATCTCACTTCATCAGATGCTGTGAGACCATGTGCACAGAGCAGTGTATAGAATGGAGAAAGTGATTTCAATATAAAAGGTAGGAAGAGAGTGTGTTAGGGAAACAGCTGTTAGAATGAGCATTAAACTGTTGGCTCACATTATGAGTATAGCCTACAGATCTATAAACCCCTAAAAGAAAATATTAATAATAGCTCTTATATGGCATTTCTATTTTAATAATTGACTTTAACATCAGATTTCTGCTAGGTTGTTGGCCTCTTTTGCAGTGATTGCCATTAAAAAGTCAATATTTACCAACAAGTACTTTGCATATGTAGACAATATTGCCAGCATGTATTCCCCATTGTGCCCTAAAATTTCCATGGTAATTGGTGGTAAATATTGATTTTTGCTTTTGCCCCTCTCGGTCTGGGTTAGATGGGCATTTTTGTCCTTTAGAATATTAGCAACCTATTATCAAATTGTAAGAAGGGAAGGGAGCAGCTGTCTCTTAGAAACTAGGGAAGGTTGTTGGGAGTCTGTTATGTTGTTTTAATATTTTCTTCTGTTTTCTGAGTTTGTTTTTGTTTTTTTAGAACTACTTGGGGATAGATCTTAATACAGGAATTACATGGACACTGACTTACTGGTTGATGTTCTCATAATAAGGATAGGTAGCTGTGTTAGTCTGAAGTCAGGCAGAAGGCAAGGTAGATTTGATCCTTATGAACTAACTGAATCAGATGCATAAGCATTCATAAGCAGCTTACTTCATTGGATGCTATCACTGCTTATAAAAGCTTAAGCAGTTCTAATTTAGTTGCTCTATAAGGTGAAAAACAACTCTGCCTTTTGCCTCACAACAGTAGATTGAAACCTGTTGTCTCTGTTAATTCACTTGGATCTGTAGCAATATAAATACCATTTACCATATCTATTGATCTTGGCAGGAATAGATATAGTAGCTTTGTTCTTCTTTCTAAGAGAACTTAGCGGAGCCTACTCATAAGGTTTACTCACTGGGGTTCTTACCAAGTCTTTAGTCTTTTAGCTTGCAATTCAGTATGGAGATGTGAAACTGTGGTGAAATATCATCAATGTGGTTCTGGAACTTAGTTCTGTGCTCCAGTATCATTGAAGTGCTTGTTTCTATTACTTAGTAATTGGCCAAGGTTAGGACTTGAATGAGAGCTAATTGGTAGAAGTTCATTTAAAGACATAAAATGATACTGGCAAGCTGTTATAAACAGGCAAAAGAGATCATGCAAGTGAGTTTGCCTCTCCCTCCCAGATATGTAATGTACCAGCCTTTTAATTACTAAATTGCTTAATGTAGGCAATCTGTTGGATCTAGATCTGACCCAAATACTAAATGAATACATTGCCTTAGTTTCCAGTCAGGATGATGATGTTGACCATGGGAATAAAGGCAGGATGACTAATGGGAATAAACACTTAAAAAAAAAATTTACTACATCGGAGGTATAAACAAAACTTTAAAAACTTTATGCACTCAAATTGATGACGTCAGATAATCTCCATCTCATATTGCTGAAGAAACTAGCACCTGAAATTGCAAGTTCAGCAGCAAGGATTATGATGAATATGTCCAATCAGATGTGGTACCTTCTGATTGGGGAAGAGTAAGTATAATATCTATATTTAAGAAAGGGGAAGCAGTCATCCAGGCAACTACATGGCTGGTACTATACAAGATTTTAGAAACAAATTTGGAAGGAGAAATGTGGAGTAAAACGGGGCAAAAAGGCAACACAGGTGTAGCAAAAGTAGATGCTGCGAAACTAACTTGTTATTTTCCTTGTCTAGAAAATCAGTTCACTAAAGGATATTGGGTTGATCTAATCTAGAATGTATATGGAAATATATCAGGGACTGTAGATTTTAGTGCAAAAACTGTAATGTAGCTAAAGGAACTACCTAAAAAGAGAACAATAGGTTAAGCAGAAAAAAGAATAATTGTGCTGGAGGGATGTTGCTAATGGAGTTTCTCAATAATGAGTTCTTCAGTAAAGAAACTAATCTTATCTGGAATCTGGAATTTAATATTTTAACTAAGGCCATTGGCACAAAAATAGGGGTTTGCTAATGAAATTAAATTATTTGGATTTTGATTTTAGTGAAATTTCGGAATGATACAAAGTTGGGAGTTACCAGTAAAGAAAACGATCAGAATATCCTGTTGGAAGAAGAGGATGACTTTTGAGGACAGGAGTTATAGCAGTTTAATAGTACAGCGTGCAGGACCACATATATGGTAACTAATAAGAATTTCTGCTGGAAGGTGGAGTCTTATGAGTTGGAAAGGGCATAGCAGCAGAGAGACCTAGTGTATTAGTCAATCAGTGAACCATCAAAGAGATATGATCTCAAAAAAGGTAAATATCATTCTGAGATGTGTCAAATTAGGTGTTTACAAGCAAGATAGGAGAGTATTAATTCCATTGTACCATGAACTGGCAATATCTAATCTAAATGCTGCATGCAGCTCTGATTACTCATGGTCAGGAAAGATGAATTCAAACTTGAATAGGTACAGAGAAAGCCTAGTTGACTGATAAGGGTAATAGAGAGCCTATCTTATCAGAGCATATAGGTATTGCCTACCAAAACAAAGAGGGGGTGTGAAAGGGGGAGGGCTACCTTAAGGAGGGAGAAGTTATTTAGGCTAAAGGACAGTGTTGGCACACGAATCCCTAAAAAAAAAGATTATATCACTGTATTGTCACATTGGAGTAGATTTAGTGACTGGGGAGTTCCCTTCAAGTCCTGTGTCCAGTGTTGCTGTGTTCTTATTATCCCTGATGGTTTCTCGTTGTCCAGACAGCAACAGTTGTCAAGAGTGATCCTTTTCATCTTTCCTGGTTTAGATCTTTCCTTTTATCTATAAATTATAACATTGTGACCTTCAGTGTGGATTACACAAATGTATCTGGGGCTATACTTGAAGGCATCAGAAATTCAGGTAGTGCAGGTAGGTGTCTAGATACCACAGAACTGAGTACAATAGAAACATCTGTGGTATGCCTGCACATTGAACATAACAGATTTCACACATGGATCTGTAGTATTTTTTCCATTTGTTCTAGTTTTAGGTTCACTTTGTGTGTGGGGGGGGTGGTGTGTATGGGTGTGTATGTGTGTTTCTGTATGTTTGTTTTAACCTACAAACCATTTCAGATTTTGGGTTCTTGTTACCTCTGAAGAAACTGCCTGCATCCCATTTTAATTATAAAACTGAGGGGCTGGAGGTGACAAATTCTTAGATATGAATGTCTAAGGGAAGTGAAGAGAAGCATAGTCTCAATGGAGGGTTCTTGATTTTTGGACTCGCTTTACTCTGGTCTGACTGAACTCAAATTTAATGATTTTGGGGTTGCAAAGGTTACCAGGTTTTTCTTTGTTGTGCCGATTAAAATGGGGATGGTTTCTATAGTTGGACTGTTAGAAAAGGAGCGAGAAGAAGTTTAAAGACATTTTGTCAATATAGTTTTAGTTTGTGTGTAATATATGTATTTGTGCTGTAAGTGGATAGGTTTGCAAACAGGCTCATTCTGAAGGCCGTATCTTAATAAAAGATTGAATTGGTGGCACCTACCTATCCTCCCATGTATGATCAAACAGAGCACCCAACCTTGTATTTTCCATTGCATGACATCCCTGGAGTAACTAACAGCAGTTGCTTATATAGGTAAGTAATATTGAGAAAATATTTAAAAAATATTAAACCAATTAAAAGTTTAAGTCAGTGGAGACTGCTCAGGTGCTTCAGTCGAGCAGAATTCCTGGTGTGAGAAGCAGGCAAGGGGCTGTGCTATTTTCTGTGCTCAGCTCCTGGTGCCAGACAGCTGAGCAGAAGGAGCAGTGAAGCAAAACTCTTGCCTGATTTTCAGACTGGAACTCTGGAATGAAAAGTAGTCAGGGAGCAGCTGGTGACTGTTCCTCCTCACCTCCTGATTCATGGGAGGGGCAGAAGCAGCTGCCACCCAAGCTTTCTGTAGATCAGGGTGGCCCTGGTCTCCAGAAGGCACAGGAGCCTTTCCCTTGGTTCCACTCCTCCTGGTCCCCAGAAACTTGCCCAAGAGTGATTTCTACCTTGTTGTAGTTGAGTTAATTTTGTCCAGGAGCATCCATTTTTGCTTTGGGAAGAAAAGCTTGAATGTTTGCATACTTTTGGTTTCTACCAAGAGCATGGTGATTTTCCTGGTAGAAACTAAAAAACTGTACATGGACTTAGTTTATATTGATCAATCATTATGAAGAAAAAGCTCATCTGTCATAAGTACCATTTTTGATTGGCCACCCTTCATTAGTTGACATTAGTGGTGGACTTTTCTTTTTGTTGATTGGCCAACAGGTTTATGCACATTTGGGTAAGCACATGTTCAGTTAGCCTACATAATAATTTTGTGTGCAAAAATAAAGCATTTTAGTAGTAAGTGTAATTTATTTTCTTCTGCAGAAGTGTCAGCTCTAAGTGAACTTTTAATAATCAATTTTTAAACATATATAGAAGTAAAGTTGCAAAAAGTATTGATGGCTCTTTGCATAGTGACGTCAAATGTTCAAGATGATATAGTAAACCATTTTTAATTTTTGTTTGCCATAGCTTTCAAGCAAGCCTTTTCTAATTTGTGGAGTAGCATTGTAGGCAAGGTGTATGAAACTCAAAACAGTGAATTGTCAGTTTACCTGAGAGCTGAAAGGAGGCTACACACATTTCAGAGGCAATTAGGTAAGCAGGTATTTAGCACCTGATCAGTTGCTGTGAAGTTACAGTAGCAGCAACAGCAAGCTGCAATTCACATGCAAGTTGTGGAAGCTAATTTCTTATGCAAATACCTATTTTACTGGAGTACAAAAAGATGCATGTACCCCATGCTGAGGTTGCTGTTTATTAGTGTTAAGGAAGGGGGAAAATAATCATTGTTTTCAAAAGATTTCAGTACTTTTGTATTTCCACAGCTGTACAGACAAAACACTTTATTTGGCCAAACATCTGCTTTCATTGAACTTGAGAGATGATTGGAGAATGCAAATCACTTGTAGGAAGAAAAAAATTTTGATTTTTTTTCCAAAGAAATACAGATAGTGTCTGCCAGAGCCATTTATTCATCCTCTTTTCCATTGCTCTTAGCATTTCGCAAATTGTTATTTAGGATTTTTAAAACCAGCTAAGCAGTATTCTTTCTCATTTATGTTTTGTAAACATTTAATACAGCATAATTTGGGGGGAAAGAGCAGGTGACAGTTCAGAAGTTTGTTCATGTACAAACTCCCATGTTAATTAAAATGGAATATAGAAAATATGTGCACAAATTATACATGCTGAGATAGAAGTCAGACTTTGAAAATGTCTTAGGGTACAGACAGACATAACAATAGTATTAGTGTAGACAATACTCTGATACAAGCTGTTATGATACAACTGTTATGTCAGCATGATTCTGTAGGATACAAATATAGCAAAACTGCTCCACCTTTAACCCTGCTAAATTCAGGGGTAAAGATAAGATAGTTTAGTTAACTTGTATTGCTCTAGGATCCTATAGATAGAAGTTACATTGTATCAGCTGCTGTATGCTTCTGAGCAACATATTCTTCCTTTTAAAGTGACTACTGTATTTACTTGAATACCCCGCCAATAATTAGATTCCATATATGGAAAATTTATAAATTTGTTATAGTTTTCAAAGTATGGAATCTAATTATTGGAAGTTTTTCTTGAATTTGTCCATCTCCCATTGCTACAGCACAGAAAATAAATGTGGGAGGTCAGGAAGCCCCTGGCCCCTTTATCCCCCTCCTCCCCATCACCCTGCAGTCCCTCCCTTCCCTTCATCCTTACTGTCAGACCCTCTCTCCCTGAGCACATCAAAGTGAGGGGTAAATTTGAAAGCGCTGATCTTGAAATAAATGTAAGTTACCATTTAGGCAAATTACTATAGGTACCCATCGCTTTAATTCATACAGAATGGATACATTTGACCTTTTTTGAAACTGCTGAAAGTTTTAGCATAGATACGCCAAAAACACACTTTTAAGTAGCACTTTTATACCTACTTATTTACAGTAAAAATGATGCATGATATTAATCCAAAGCCAAAAGGCTTATGATTTACCATACAGTACATTGGGTTGGGCCCCAGCAGAGTCGGAAGCATTTCAAGCCATGGTGACCCCATAGCTCAGCACTGCTCAGTGTGTGTGTGTGTACTCCAGAATACTCCATCCCCCCCACAAAACAAAGGATCCATGTACTAAGTAGCCACCCCTGCCACATGACTGAAACTGGGTGTTTTTGTTATGAGTCCTAGGATTCTCCAAAAATATATATGCAGATGAAGAATAGGGCAACCTGGTTTGGCTGTACCTCATGGAGGATTGGGCCACACTAATATACAACAGGCTGAGAGATGGGGTCAGAGAGGGATACTGGGTGAACTGCTTGGGGCCCCGTTTGTTGGTGTTTGCCAGACATTTAAGGCTGGTGAAGAAATAGGAATAATTGGAAATGGGAAACTAAGGTGCAGCTCAGCTGTGGGAGTGAAGAGGATGTATTCAATGTAGTAGCCCACCATGACTTGAAAAAGAGTCAGTGCTTAAGCGGAGATTAAGCTCAATGGGCACTATTATGCAATTTATTCAGATGGGCTGCACTGTGGTAGGTTCCTATTCTTGTGGTAGGTTCCCCATCAGTATATTCGTCCCGTGTAGGCTGTGTTTTATTTTCATGCTCAGTATTGGCTGGATTTAATCAGCTTTATACTTGGTTTCTGTTACCAATTACTTTTGACAGTAGTTTAATAATAGACATTGCATTTAATGAGGTTTTCTTGTATGCAACTACAAGACAAAGGTCTTATTTCACCTCATCTTCCTTTAGTGATGTTTAAATGGATATACCTGTAGCTGATATTTACTTATCAACACAACATCATACTAAAAAGCAGTATGACCCTTGTATGTGATCTTCTGGTTTAGTTTTAAATAGTAGTTGGAACTTAGGAAAGTAGTTGGAAAATAGGCAAGATTCTGTCCTTGCTACAACCAGTTGCTGCCAGTTCAAGCCTTGTCCTTTACTGGGCTAAAGGTGAGTTAAGGGTGTATTTTTTGATTCAGTTCTATTTTTCCAGGATTTTATTCTTTAATTCTTGTTCAGATCTTATGTTCATATCTCCTTTTTTTGTGTTGTGGGCCCTTTTATTTTAGTAGCACCAACAAACACCCCCCTTCCCCCCCCCCCCCCCCAGGAAAACTGTTAAGAGAACAGTTAATAGTTAAGTAGCAGACATATTGGGACAAATCCTTAAGTATGGTTTGCAGTTTATCATGTTACTTATGATTTGAATATCTAAGCAGAAAGGAATAGCTGCTTCCCAGCTACTGTTTTCTTGTGTAAATACTAAAAGTCATATTTACATAGTTAGATGTATTATGATAATGCGTGTGTGGCATTTATACAGTACAGTTGTCTTTATCCAGATAGCAAGAAACATGGAATTTATTCAGATAAACCATCTTGCCTAATAGGATGGTATCAGGCTAGGATGGTATCTGTGATATCAGGCTTGTTTCAGTGTGGATTATTAAAACACCATGTTCTTGCATTCAAAAACTTGTCTTAACTCTATTGCAACCATGCAGTTTGTCCAGTAAAATATATCAGCCTAAGTAATCCTTGCCTCATGAAACATTAGTGTGTGTTCAAAATACTACTGCCAGAATGTTGTGACCAGTTTTTCACTACTCCTTCCACCTGCAGAGGCTCCTACTAATGCTTAAGATGTCCTTATTCGATCCTTCTATCATCAAAACTACTGGTGTGGCTTTATTCTATATACAGCAGGGGCAGGCAATTATTTTGGGTGGAGGGCCGCTTACTGAGTTTTAGGAAGCCATCGAGGGCCGCATGAGAGACAGCCAGGGGAGATAAATATTAATTTTCTAAACTTCTTAGGGGCCCCGTGGGCTGGATAGAATGGCCTGGCGGGCTGCATTTTTCCCACCCCTGATATACAGTTTAAAATAGCATGCTGCCATGGTTTCAGTGCAAGTTGGTGGGTCACTTACAGTTGTGTCTGAAACGTTCAACTTCTTTGGACCTCACTTCACTTGAATTGGTGTTTGGAACATGAGGAGCTGTTGTGCTTATGAAGTTTCAGCTTCCAACATGATTTTCTGCTATTTACTCATTGTAGAGTAAATAGGAATTTGCCCAGGAACTGGCTGAGGCAGCTTGCTCCAGGACCATGGTTGTCATGGGTGACTTCAGTTACCCGGACGTCTCGTGGGAGGATCGCTCAGCAAAATCTGAGCGGTCGCAGAGCTTCCTCTCGTGCGTGGATGACCTCTACCTGACTCAAGAAGTCTATGGGCCAACGAGAGGCAAAGCGCTGCTCGACCTGGTACTGGCTACTGGGGATGACCTAGTCAGCGACCTAGTGATCGATGGGAAGCTGGGTGACAGCGACCACGAGCTGATCACCTTCACCATCCGCCGAAAAGCTGGCAAGTCGGTCAGCAACACGCAAGTCCTTGACTTCAGGAAAGCCGACTTTGACAAGCTCAGGAGGCTTGTCAGTGAAGCCCTAAGGGACCGTGACCACAGGGAGAGGGGCGTTCAAGAAGAGTGGTTGCTCCTCAAGGGAGCGATCCTCAATGCACAAACTAAGTCTATTCCATCTCGGAGGAAAGGCAGCAAGAGGGCACAGCAGCCCCCCTGGCTCTCCAGGGACCTAGCAGACCTCCTGAGGCTAAAAAGAAAGGCCTACAAAGGATGGAGGATGGGAGTCACCTCCAAGGAGGATTATTCTGCGCTGGTCCGGTCCTGTAGGGAGCAGACCAGGAAAGCCAAGGCTGCAACTGAACTCCAGCTAGCTTTGAGCATCAAGGACAATAAAAAGTCCTTTTTCAGATATGTGGGGAGCCGGAGGAAAAGCAGGGGCAGCATTGGACCCCTGCTGAACCAGATGGGGCAACTGACAACTGACGCCCAGGAAAAAGCCAACCTATTAAATAGGTACTTTGCGTCAGTCTTTCATCAGCCCCATGGGACGCCCATGCCCACTACAGGGCCGGGAAGTCCGGGTGAGGGTGATCCCCTGCCCTCCATAAATGCTGACTTTCTGAAGGAACATCTTGAGAAGCTGGATACCTTCAAGTCAGCCGGCCCTGACAATCTTCACCCCAGGGTACTCAAGGAGCTGGCGAGCATCATAGCCCAGCCTCTAGCACGGATCTTTGAAAACTCTTGGTGCTCTGGTGTAGTGCCCGAAGACTGGAAGAAGGCCAATGTGGTGCCTATCTTCAAGAAAGGGAGGAAAGTGGATCCGGCTAACTATAGGCCCATCAGCCTGACTTCTATCCCGGGGAAGATCTTAGAAAAGTTTATTAAGGAGGCCATCCTTAATGGACTGGCTGACGCCAACATCTTAAGGGATAGCCAGCACGGGTTTGTTGCGGGTAGGTCTTGCTTGACCAATCTCATTTCCTTCTACGACCAGGTGACCTATCACCTGGACAAAGGAGAAGAGATTGATGTCATATATCTTGACTTCAAAAAAGCCTTCGATCTGGTGTCCCATGATCGCCTCTTGGAGAAACTGGCCAATTGTCGCCTTGGGTCCTCCATGATCCACTGGCTGGAAAATTGGCTCCGGGGTCGGACCCAGAGGGTAGTAATTGATGGAAGTCACTCATCGTGGTGTCCTGTGACCAGTGGGGTCCCCCAAGGTTCTGTCCTTGGACCCATACTGTTCAACATCTTCATTAATGATGTGGACACTGGAGTCAGAAGCAGACTGGCCAAGTTCGCCGATGACACCAAACTTTGGGGCAAAGCATCCACACCAGAAGACAGGCGGATGATCCAGGGTGACCTGGACAGGCTCAGCAAGTGGGCAGACGAGAATCTGATGGTGTTCAACGCCGATAAATGCAAGGTTCTCCACCTTGGGGAAGAAAAACCCACAGCATCCTTATAGGCTCGGCAGTGCTGTGTTGGCTAGCACTATGGAAGAAAGAGACTTGGGGGTCATCATTGACCACAAGATGAACATGAGCCTGCAATGCGATGCAGCGGCTAGTAAAGCGACCAAAACGCTGGCTTGCATCCATAGATGCTTCTCAAGCAAATCCTGGGATGTCATTCTCCCCTTGTACTCGGCCTTAGTGAGGCCGCAGCTGGAGTACTGTGTCCAGTTTTGGGCTCCACAATTCAAAAAGGATGTGGAGAAGCTTGAGAGAGTCCAGAGAAGAGCCACGCGCATGATCAGAGGTCAGGGAAGCAGACCCTACGATGACAGGCTGATAGCCCTGGGGCTCTTTAGCCTGAAAAAGCGCAGGCTCAGGTGTGATCTGATGGCCACCTACAAGTTTATCAGGGGTGACCACCAGTATCTGGGGGAACGTTTGTTCACCAGAGCGCCCCAAGTGATGACGAGGTCGAATGGTCACAAACTACTTCAAGATCGTTTCAGACTGGACATAAGGAAGAATTTCTTTACTGTCCGAGCCCCCAAGGTCTGGAACAGCCTGCCACCGGAGGTGGTTCAAGCGCCTTCATTGAACACCTTCAAGATGAAACTGGATGCTTATCTTGCTGGGATCCTATGACCCCAGTTGACTTCCTGCCCTTTGGGCAGGGGGCTGGACTCGATGATCTTCCGAGGTCCCTTCCAGCCCTAATGTCTATGAAATCTAGAGATAAGTCATATTGAAACAGTGCTGAAAATTATTTTAACATCCAAAACCTTGGCTATCTTAGATTCCCTGTAATATATGAAAAAATGAATAAAGTGAAGACCTAAACAGTCTGCATTACTTGAATGTGTAAAGTAAGCAGATTTTTAATTCCTAAAAATACCTTTAACTAAGAGATAACAACTAAGCAAATGTTGTTTAAAAAGCACAAGAGAAAAGCACAGACTCTCCTGAATAACTAAGCTAAAAAAGTGTGTTTTAAGTCTTTCCCTTAATAAGAAATTTATACAGCCAAATTATAAATTTCAATAAATGGAGCATATCAGATAAGCACCAGCATAAAATATAGTAATATAAACCGAATCCATACCTAGATGGAATATATATGGAAAATAAAAGATGAAAAAATACCCAAACTTTTTTTTGAATAATGTATTATTGAAACCTTTCTCATCTGGGTGTTCTTCACTAAAGGTATATGTTACGGTGAAGTGTCAAAACTGATTTTGAAGCATTTTTTATTACACTGGATTTATGCCTACCTCTTTTCCTATAGTTAATATATTTTGTTTAGTACCAATAATGTGGTCAACATGGTACAAGACACCAAGATAGAGAATCTTTTGAAAACTTTGCAATATAAAGACTGAGATGTAGAAAATTATTGGTAATAAATTAAGGGCTCTGTTGTTATGAATTGTCAATATCTTTAAATGTGGGTTGAAATGATATACATTGTATAGGGGGAAAGGAAATACTAAATCAGTTTCACTTACTATGGGGCTTTCTTGTCATTTTGAGTGTGTTACAACTTCTTCTGAGTTGTGCTATTAAAACTGGGCATGAACAGTGAAATGTTTTCTATTTTTTAGCCATGTGATTTGTTCATAGTTTTGTTAATCTTCATTTTGAAGCATTTCAGGTGCCCTGCCAAATAATAGTTATTTATATTCTCTCGGCTAGCAGATCTGAACCCCTTGCTGTGGGCCTCATCCCAATTCCTTGGAGGCCTGTATGAATCTTTCTGTTGACTTAAATTAGACCTCAAATAAGTAGGATAATGAAACATGTACAGAATTTACGTATTTTCTTAAATGCCTGTTTTTTAAAAAGTAGATATAATCTCAAAACAGTAAGTATTTTCCTTAATTTAATTTGCATAATGAACACAAACCTTATAAAGTTTCATCATGTGTCTTTCCTTTTTAGGTTTTTGTCAAGCAGGCAAGGATTTGCGGTTAGTATCCTTGTGTATGGAACAAATTGATATACCAGCAGGCTTCCTGCTGGTAGGAGCCAAGTCTCCAAATCTTCCTGAGCACATTCTAGTGTGTGCTGTTGACAAGCGGTTTTTGCCAGATGATCATGGAAAAAATGCACTTTTAGGTAAATGGCTTTCATTACTCCTTTTGTAACAAAAAATGTATAATTTAAAGTTTGGCCCAACATTATACTACATCAGTTTGGCAAATGAATTTTGACTAATGGTGCATTGAAGAAAGTCAGTATTTCTTGCATTAAATCTACAGCTCAGCTTTAAAAGCCCTTTTAAAATAAGACCTGGTCCTGCAATTTATTGCATCTGAAGTGAATGGGGCTCAGCATGTTAAGTAAGCTTTCGGGCCCTAAATGTGAAGCATAATATGTTTTTAATTCTAAAGCTGCTTATGCTATATATTTATTGAATGACTGAGAAGTATCCATATGCCACTAATCTTCAGTGTCTAAATAATTTATACGTGGAGCCACCCTTAGGGGTAGGCAACATGAGACACATGAGCAGCCCACGCTCACAGCAACGATCTTTATCCCAGCCAGTCGCCTCCCCAAGCAGGAGGAGCAGTGTCCAGCTCATCCTGCCCCCTACCTCCAGCTGGGCTGGACACTGCTCCTCCTGCTTGGGGAGGCGACTGGCTGGCTGTTTCTGCCCTCCTGCCTGTCCAGCATACCATGCCACTCCGCCTCCCTGCCAGACTCTGCCCTGTACCCCTCCCTGCCTGCTTCTGCCTACAGCAGTGCTGCTGACTTGGGGAGGGGCACCAGGGGCAGGGGCAGGGCCACCAAAATACAAGGTCCCCCAGGGCACCATTTCCCTAAGGCCAGCTCTGTTTCTATGTTCTAAGACAGGGGTGTCAAACTCGCCTTGTGATCCTGCTGTGCTTTGCACGGGATTCAGACAGTGGAACTCATTGTAATTGGATCTGCAGTGGGGCATAAGGAAACTGCCTTTGCAATGGTGGATCCAAACCAGGGCACAAAAAAAAAAATTGTTGTGATGGCACCAGTTTCACATGGTGACTGCACCTCTGGTCCCAGACTGACCATGAAGTGGCAGCTGTAGCCCCAGACTGACCATGAAGCAGCTCTGGCTCTGGACCGGAGCATGCAGTGACAGTTCTGGCTCCACCCCAGAGCATGCGCAGCATCTCCAGACCCCATGCCGGACCCAGAGCTGCTGTTGCTGCTTGTATCTTGCTGCAGTAGCAGCTCCAACTCTGGCTCTGACTCGGGGCATGTGGTGGGGTTTGGCAGCCTGGGAAGTAGGACCATGGCAGTGGCAACTGGTGGAGCGTCTGGAATATGTCCCTGGCTGAATCAGCCCTTGTTCACCCTCTCGTCACCAATTATCATTCTGCAGCAGGCCCTTCTCCCTTGGCCACACTGGTAGTCTAGCAGGCCAGGTAAAGCTACTCCGTAGGTGAACCTGCCTGTGGGCTCTGTTTGACACCTCTGCTCTAAAGGTGAAATTCTGCCCTTGGAATCTACTATGCATTCTTTTTTTCAGTAGAGGCTCTGGGTGTGCTTGAGAAGGCATTTCTGCCCTCAAAACTCTGAATAAGTAAAAATAATTTATTTGATAACTTTCTGTATAAGCAGTGCCCTGTAAAGTTAAACTGATATATTAGTGTTTCTTAGTAATAAGACAATCATCTGTGCACCTGGATTTCTTACTTTGCCTCATGGTTGGTGTGTAAACAAACCAGTAAAAGTAATTTAAGGCTTTTTTTTTTTGGCATCCTCAGTGTCTGTCTTGGATCCTCTCCTTTCTGTCTCTAGTTACTGTGCTGCCTGGAATGCATTCAGGTACACTTTGTAACAGACAGGAAATGTCAATAAAGCCTAAGCACCTTTATTTAGATTCACAGCTAAAATTCTGGTTTGGTCCATCAATAATCTGACGTAAATCTTGCGCTTGGCTCTGTTTTGTCCTTGACAGCTGTCATATATTGTTCCCCATTCAAAACGCTGTTGCAAAGACTGCCCACTTAGCTTACTGTTCCAGCTACGTTACTTTCCCTACCCCTCCTCCCGTTGTTTCATTCCTCTGATGATCTTTGGTTCTCCCTTTTTAACTGCCTTAATATAAACTGTCTTCCCTTGTAAAGCCCTTCAAAACTTAGCCTTAATCTGCCTCTCATCTCTTAGTTAGTGGTGAGTCCAACAAATTCCATTTTTGCTCTGGTAATGATCTAAATATTCAAATAGCTGGAAGACTAGATAAATTATAGCCAGGAGGGGTTTTTTTTTAAAGAACTATTTTGGGGGTCTTATGAACCACTGATGTCTGGGGGGTTTTTTTAAGGTATCATAGAATTCTTAGAAAGTTTCAAAGGACCAGAGAAAATTTTAATATGTCATTGTTTAACAATTGCAAATTTGGTTGATGAAGGTGACTGCTGATGTAGATTTCTGAAAGATATTGACAATAGAGAGCTATGACATTCTGATTTTAAGAAATATCATTTTATAATAGTAGCACATTATTAAATGGGTATAAACCTAGCTCCCTCATAGATATCAAAAAGGGTAATCAAAGAAGATGTTCCTAATGGGATCCTACTTAGGCTCTGTGTTGTTTCAAAACCGTAAATGGTTATCTGGATAAAGATATATAAAATCCCTGATGATAAATTTTGCCAGTGACTCAAACATTGTTGGACTGGCAAATGTTAAGTATGTCAGAATGATCTGGATTCCTTCAGACAACATATGCTTTACATGGAGAAAAGGAATTTCATACATTTAGGAACAAGCCACTAGCTTTCTCTGTCCCTTCCTTCAGGGATAATATACCTTCTGTTCTTGTGTACAGTTCCCACTGACATTGGTGGGATTCTACTGTGGATTATATAGCTCGAAAATGCAGCCCTTTCCCATAGATTCTAATTCAATGTAATTTCAGCCCTCTCCATTAAATTGTTTTGAGAACTTTGCAGTAAGGTGGTTCTGTGTCTGGTTTTTGTCTGTATTCCTAATTCTGTTCTTTGCAACATTTTTTTTAGATTTTAAAAGCTTTTAATTTCAATCTCAGTAGAACCTAAACATTTTGTATAAAGTATTAGGGTCTTTTCAGGGCCTTAAGGGGGAAAGTCTTGTTTCTTTCATCAGCAAACCCCATTGGACAGAGCGTTGCTTACCCCTCTGCTCTCACTTGGCAAGTTTCTACAAGATAGCCAAAGGCACTCATAGAGAATATAGTTGATATTTATGCTCTCTTAAGCAGCACTAACTTCCCATAGAATACTTGGCATCAGCCACAGTCATAGGAAAGAAAGCAGGTCCATTTGATACATGTGTTGAGGATCAGGAAGAAAGTTAGTGACGTGGATGGGATTTGAGTATCTTTGTGTTACCGATTTCCCAGTCTTCATAGCCCTCCATTGTACATTCTTTTTCTCTGAAGGTCTCCTGTGTGCAGTTTGCAGTGCAGAACACTGGGGTAGCATTTGACCCTAGATTAGTAATAGCTGGAGGGAGATGGCATTCTCAGACAAATCAGGCATGCCAAAAGTCTGTCTTCATTGATTGTCCATCTTCCAGCCATTTGTGTGCTAAGTGAGAGGTCTACAGTGGATGGATATGTGGACGGGGATAGGTAATCAGTAGAAACAAAATATACAGGCAAGGCTAAAACAGCCTAATTTCCTGTCCATGTCATATGTCATTTTATGTATTTATTTATTTACTTACTTATTTATGTTGTCATTCTCTTCTGTGAGCATATCTTTTCCCATCTTTTTTGTAGGGTTTTCTGGAAATTGTATAGGCTGTGGAGAAAGAGGATTCCGGTACTTCACAGAATTTTCCAACCACATAAATCTGAAACTAACCACTCAGCCAAAGAAGCAGAAGCACTTAAAGTACTACCTAGTAAGAAGCTCCCAAGGTGTACTGTCAAAGGGACCCCTTATTTGTTGGAAAGGTAAAGAGTCATCCATTTTCTCGCAAGATGCTTAGGATTTTAGATAATATTGAGCATTGGGTTTTTAAGGCATTAAAAATTTATCAGGTGAAATTTTGGCGTGATTGAAAACAGTGGGAAGATTCCCATTGACTGCAGTGGAGTCAGTATGTCACCCAGGGATTTATCAGCCCTTAAATCTTGTGAGACTTTCCAGATAAATTGCAGTCCTATAACATTATGCCATCATACATAGGAAGACAGCCCTACTGCACTGCTGACCCATATTTAAGATTATAGTGCCATTATATCAGTTGCAGCTATGACTATTCTCAGTCAAAAGTATACATTAATTAATTATGCCCTGAAATTTTGTTTAGCAGAAACCAACCATAAATGATATTTTATGAAACTTTGAAGGAAAAAAATCTGTTTATTTGTTTTTAATTTTCGGAATGAGGAAAAAACCGTGCAGCCCCCCTCCTTCCCCACAGCCTCCCCCTCCTTGCCAGTTGTTCTTGGGACCCCCTTCCCAGCCCTGGCAGCTGCTGCACCGTGACCCGCCCTTTACCTCCTCCAGCCCCATTTCCTTCCCTGTAGGCTGTTCTGGGGGGTGTCGGGGACGGGCAACATTGGGGCACTGCCACCATGATCCCCCCCCTTCACCCTCAGGCAGGGAGGTATAGGGAAGCCCTGCTGCTCAGGCAGCTGGGGCGTGTTTGCCACCGCCACAAACATCTCTGGCAGCAACTCAAACTTGGGCTCATGCAGCCCTGGCCTGAGCAGCCAATCTTGGCCTGCCCTCTTGGCAGCACATACGCAGTTGGCCAAAAGCATTACAGACACACAGACAGATAGACTAAGCCCTTTATATATATAGAATTTAAGGAAAACAACACTAGACAATTTGGCATACCTTTAGAAATTGCACAATAGACTGTTATTCTGCTTAGTAATCTCATTAAAAATATTCTAAACAAAGTCTTTATCAGTTTGCATACACAATTTTATTTTATTCCATATAAATTCTGTGATTATACAAATGTTGATTCTATCACAATGCATATGTGCGTGGGAGAAGAGTTAAAGTTGCTATTGGAATAATTAATTTGAATTTCTTGACTGTTTTGCATTTAAAATTTCAGACAATTTTGCATGAATATACTATTTGGGGTAAGATATGTGATGAACAGGGGTAATCTAATGTATGATATAAGGCTACATGTTGATTGGATAATGACTATTTTTGAAGCACCCGTATGCAAACCCTTCCTACAACTATATCCACAATAAACAAAAAGGGGAAAAAACCATTTTTCCACTTTCTTCAAAATTAAGTTAGAAGTTGAATTTAAAACTCACTTTTTCCCTGTTCTGATTATCTAGACCAGTGGGGGCTAACCTTTTTGGCAGGTGTCACAAATTAGTCCCGCACCCTCCCTGAGCGCTACTCTGAAACTGTTCCTCCTCCCAACCTTCTGTTTTGCTTTGTGCTCCCTAACCCTGTCTGATCTGAGATCTCCTATCTGCTTTCTGTTTCCTGGTTTATATGCTGCTGTGCTGCTTGTCCCCTCCCTGATTTGCTGCATGCCACACAGGCTGCCCTTGCCACATGTGGCAAGTTGGTCAACCCTGATCTAGACAGACCCCAAATGGGGCAGAATGTTGCAGAAGGTTGTGCATAGAATCCAACCAAACATTTTGATGTCAGCACCATTTGTGTTCTAAAGAACATATATTTAGAAAAATGGTAATTTATATAATGCTATCCAATTAAGGATAATGCTCAGGTGCCCCACACCTCCAGCTCTACTAGAAGCTGGCAGTCAAGGCCTCTTAGTGCCTTATGGCATCTGAGTTGTATTTATTTGGCACTTTGCTGAAGGAAAAGTTTTCTTATTTAAGAACTTAAACCCTGAAAAATATGTTTTATTTCAATGTTGCTGTTTATTGTATGTGCTTGTCAGTATTTGTTAACCTTGTATATTACCCTGCTGGAAGCTAAGCATTGTTAATATGTACTGTAGCTCCTTCACTTCCAGAGTGTAGAAGCAGGCAATCATCTGCTGCTAGCCATTCTGCTAAACCAAATTCTTCTGTGTCACCATCCACAACCCCGGAGGGTGGATCAGCCAATGGATACAAATCAGGGTTCACTCGGACAGGTAGGAACTGAAAGTGCCATGTGCTACAGAAATAACCATGGAAGCAGTGGGGTGCTGGTTAATTAACTCGGATGCTGCTCATCAGAGAGACCAATGGGTAAGTGGATGGTCAGAAATGAGTCAATCACTTAAAAGTGGGAAGACATCTTCCAAATTTTATGCTGCAGAACACGGGTGTCAAATTCCCTTGGTCCCATGGGCTAAATCTGAACCATGAGGCTTCCTGCAGGCCAGACCCAGACTGCTGGGCCTCCCATAGGCAAGATGACTATAAGCAGTGGCAACATTAATCCCTGTATTGGCTGGGGCTGCTTTTTCAGCGCAGCCATGGAACCCAGGGAGTTAATGCCACTGCCACTTACACCCCTCTTCCCCAGAGGCAACTAAAAGCCCCAGTGGCCTACAGGAAGCACTGTGGTCTGGGTCTGGCTTGGGGGAAGCCTTGCAGGCTGTGTCTGGAGCTGGGCTATGGAAGTAACAAGTCCCACAGGCTGAATCAAGCCTGTGAACATATGCACACCTCCCCCCCACATACATCGTCACCCTTGAAATACCCCATACCAGAAATGTAGTAGGGCAGCTCTATGACTAGATGGTAGCAGATGCTTTTGTCTCTCCTGTCCTCCCTCCACTCCCCACCCAACACACACAATAATGATGCTTGGGACTGTGGCCAGGTCACCCCCGTCAGTTACGTTATTGTCCTGTACATGTTCACAAGAAATGTTAATGGATTGGGTAATCTGGTTTAAGATCGATGTGTTTTCCCTTGTGGGACAAAAAATAGATTTAATATTTTTTCACTGTCTTCTCACACTATTAAGTTGTATTACTAGTTGTAATAAAACCCAGTGATTTTTCTAGTGAACTAGGATGCATCATTTCACAATATGGTAATCTTGCATGTTTAAATAAAGAGAAGTAAAGACATTTAAATGAATTGTGACTGACAAGAGGAAACACCTTGATTTTTTTTTTTTTAAATCACTAAAATAGTTTACCCAGAGCAATTTCTTCTCTGTATTTATAAGCCATAGTTTTAGTGGTCTTGTTGCATTTTTCATTGTGTTCATTTGTTTGGATTTTTTTACTGTCATAATGTTATCTTCTTCTCTGGTTCTTAAATGTTGTAAACATGAAACTTATTCAGAAGAGCTAGAGTAGGACAAGAGGTACATATTGCTGTTTTGGGAAGGAACCCTCCCTCTCCAAGAATGACACCTCTGTCTTACACCTTTTGGTTTTGCTAGACACCTGCTGGCCAGAATATAGATTTCAGTGAAAGAATGTGAAGCATATAAAAAATAAGCTTATCCCAATAATTATTTTCTGGATGAATGCTTAAAAGAAATGAACAATAAAAAAAAGTGGACATAAGTATTCCTATAGGATTGCAGTTGTTATTCAGTGTGTTCCAAAATACCTTGGCAGAGGCAGCAGGCTTTGGTCCTAGTTAAGGAACTGTATTTCTAATGTAGAAAGACACTGGTGTTTCAACACTTGCATTTTCATTCTGTAATGACTTGGACTCTAGGTCCTGGTACAAAAACAGGAGAACACATTTTAGTCAGAATAACAAGAAATCTAATATTTACACAGCTTTGTCTTGGATTTGGACCTGCAAGTTAATAGATACACTTTTTATACTGTGGTTTCTGCTAGCTGATTGTGATTTTCTTCCGCTTGTTCTGTTTTGTCACTGTTTGCACTCTCAGGTCACAGCTGTCAAACCCTTTTCATCTCCTACCATTGTTATCTTCCAGCGAAGATAACATCACATTCATGCATACAAATTCCATTTGACAAGGGAAGAAAAGCCCACAGGTTTTGTAGGCTGTATAAATCTATGTACCACCTTTAGTGGTATAATGCTGCTGTCCTATATTGAAAGGAAATTAATTTCTCTATTGTATAGTAAATTCAAATGAATGTGCTCTAGCCAGGTTTTCCCCTTTGTCTGTCTTTGTAACCAAAAAATAATGCCCCCCAGCCACCCTAGAAGGGCCTGTTGAATGTATGTAAAAATATATTTACCCACATATTGAATGCGAAACACTACATTAAGAGAAGATTATTAAGATTGTAAAGTAAAATGCTTAAGATTCAGAAAATGCTAGAATTAAAGTTGCCCGTGCAGCCTCAGTTGAATCTCCTTATTGTGTGCTTATATATAGTTGCATGATTTTTTTCCCCCATAATATCCCTTCCTTATTTAGTACAGTAGATGGCCAGTGCTCAGTTAATGAACAACCATTAGATGTTTTTGTTTTATCCTCATTGCTTAACATATAGCCCTTGACCTTGTATAGTACACACTATTCAAACTTTGCTGTGGAGACAGAACTTTTCATTTCCCGCTAAGATTTGTGAGAGGCTTTTCACAATAGTATCTGAGTGCTTCTCAAATAGTAATGAATGTTAAAATTCACAAAACCTCTGCTATGATAAGTTTTCATTCACGTTTTGCAGATTGGGAATTGAATGGAGGATAAAGTATTCATTAACTCTAGGTGCCAAATTGGAGATGTCTAGTGTCCAATTTTTCCGAGTACTTTGTATTAAATAATACTTCACACACTCAAGCCCAGCTCATTACCTTCAATTGCAACTGGTAGTACTAAGCGTTTTCACAAATTAGGCCATATGTCTTAGATGGAAATCTAAAACTGAAACACATTATAGTGTTATATATAGATCATGTGTTTTTTTTTAGGGGACCTTTTTATTACTGGAAATCATTTTTGAGTTGTATAGGATGAAATTTAGCCTGGGGAGTCACTTTTCTAATTTTGGCGCTTGGCTACCATCTTTAAAAATGGTGGCCATGACTAACACAATGAATAAATATCAATATCTCAGTACCTATGAGGTTGATTTTGACTTTCTAAATGACTTTAAATAGGTATTGAAATAACCAACACACTTCCTTTTTCTTTTGATGAGTTATGGCCCATTGTTTTGCAGCTCTAAGTCTTTAAATGCAAAAACTGTCAATATTGACCACTATGGCAACACAGTAAGAGTGCTTGTTTCAGGTGGAAAGTTTACCATTTATTTCTTCAAAGTCTCATTTAATAATAATAATAACAAAGGTACAGACGATTATAGATTTCATAGATTCATAGATGTTTAGGGTCGGAAGGGATCTTAGTAGATCATCAAGTCCGACCTCCTGCGCTGGGCAGATGTGTTATAGTACACATTTAAGTACAAACACTTCAACTGAAATTTGAAGTCAAGTCTGTGATATGTTGTACACTGGATCCTCTTAATTTAAGTATTTTTCTTCTGTATTACTATCCTCAGATTACTTTAGAACAGTAGCTTTAATTGGCTTATCTGAATGTCCATTTTCGTTGTCTCGAGGCAATTTCATTCCATCTGGCAGTTTAGTTTTAGTATGCGTCACAGGTTCCAACACATCCAGAATTGACATCCACCCAAAATTTGTTGGATCAAGAGTTTGTGCATGTTGTGAATTTCTCCATTCACAGTCTTGCAAGTGTGCTTGGAGGCAGTGCTGTTTGAAGGAGTCATGGTCCAGAGGAAGTCTTGCAGAATTCTTGTGTGCCATTTGCCTCCATTTATGTGCCTAAGCAGTGGACAAATTATCGCTCACAGGATCATTGTAAAGCATTCTGACAGTGAATAAAGCCAGTTTATCAAACAGATATTCAGTAAGCTCCTCATTTTTTCCAAAAGTTGTTGCATAGTCTCCATGTACATCAAATCTTTTGATTGTAAGATTTGTCTAATTGATGTCACATTTCCACAGCCAAAGAAACCTCCCACTGTGTCTATTCCAGTGAATCCATAAACTCTAAGAGCAGCATGCTCTGGAAATAATGAACAGCAATAGTAGTATGATGGTGCTTCTCTGGGTTTCTTGTACATGTACATATCATGCTCAGTCATGTGACTGATGTAGGAAGCAACAACCCATACATCAGTATCTTTGAAATCAAAAATGATGGTGCAGGAATTATCCATTTGAGCTGCAGGGAAGAACTCCTTTGTATCAGCCTCACATGTAGATTTCAATACGAAGCATGCATCATGATCTCCGGATTTTAACTCATAGCAGATGAGATTCATTGTAAAGTACAGCTCAGCGTGGTGGAAGTGAGAATGCCATTCATTCAAGAGGAAACATTGTAGTCTCATTTTGTTAATGCTTTGATCAAAATGAGCACCAGGATGCTCCAGTAGGCATATGCTGGTCAAAAACAGACTTGAATGACTCTGAGCGACGTCGCTGCTCGTGCTGTTTTGTAATAGTCTTCAACAATTCTTGGTTTTAAACATCATTAATGAAGTGAAATGCCACTGCTTGTGGGTGTCGGCCAGCAACATACTTGAAAAGACTGGGGGCATATTCCAACATCTATTACTGCAGGAGTGGTCAACCAGGGGTACTTGGGAGGGCCCTAGGGGGTACATGTGGGCGGGGGATGGTGAGGGCAGTGATGCCCTTGTACAAGCTGTGCAGGTGCTGCCTGGCTGGTTGGACATGGTGGGGAGGGGAAGCTTGCATGCGGCAGCCGCCGCTGCTTTCCATCACCCCATGCTGCCACCGCTCTGCATCCGGCTGCATGCCACTCCCTCCCCCTGCTCCATGTCTGACTGCGTACCACTCCTCCTTTCCCCCCCCCCCCCCACTCTGTCTGGCCACGGGCAGCACACTTACTAAAAATGTTTGAAAACCCCTGTATTATTGTATGATAATGGTGGTGGTGAGGTTGACTAGAGGTTCATCAATGTTACGAACTTTGATTTGACAGGTTTGTGGAATGTCCTATCTGCTGTGAAGAGTGAAAAGGCTCATAGAAGTAATTCTGTATTGCATGGTTTCTTCTGAAGTCATGGTAGTCTCTTTTCTGCTGGTTAGAGGGTCAATCAATGACTTGTTTCATTGCAGTATGGTAACTCTTTCCTACACTCTTGCTTGGTCTTGGTTGCAGTTGTCTTCATTGCAAAGGTCTTGCTTTACCTTGTGGTGATAGTATCATGTATTCACTGAATTCTGGAGGAAAGTGTCTCCAAAATGTTTTTCACCATCACATTACCCTCATCATGGGATGTGTGCAGATTCTTCCTTACTTCTTCTGTTGCTGGCTCTCTGGAGCAAAGGGAGCGAAGAGTTGGTTGATTCAGATCCCATGGGTCTGCGTCCCATTCTTCCAGAGTTGTCTTCACTGCATCAAGAACCTTGCAGTCTGTCTTCAGGCTTGACAGACCCAGTTCTGGATGGCGATACAAGGGTTGCTTGAAATGAGCCACCTGTTTTAGTTGTTTTGTAAACTGCATAATAACTGGTCTACTGAGTATGTTGATTGCAACCATGGATAGATTCTTGGTAAATCAAATCCAGCCCCCACTTCTTCTGTTCTTGGATTCTTTGTTCGTGGTCATTTCAATGACCTGGTCTGGAGGTAGTTTGCTGCAAGTCCTTCCAGTTAACAAAAGTGAAAACACTGTAGTCATGTGCACCTTTTTGCCTTCTCTCAATGTTGTCATTCACCAGTAATACAAGGACAGGTATCTTAGATGCCTGATATTTCCATAAGCTGCTAACAGTGCAAGTATTCTATGGCAAGTTGATAAGTACTCTTTGAAATTCGTTCCACATCAATTTCAACATCTATGATATAAGACAAATACTTGGTCATATCTGATTCACAATTGAGCACTTTTTCAAACGTTGAATGTACCAATTCCTGAAAAGCAGTTGAACTGATGAATTTATCATGTCCATTTTCTGTAGTGATATCTACCAACTGTTTCAAGCTGTCAGTTGCTTGAGGAGTCTTCTGGAGGTCTCTGTGTATGTACATATTCAGTAAACCTTCTATTAACAGTTTATGGAGGCACTGTTGTAATGTTTATCTGAAAACACTCTATGTGTACTACCTGCAGCCACAGCTAATTGTTGAAGACCACTACCTGTACATCTCTTTCCTAGATCATTGAGATAAGACATTTCTGTGTGAAACCCTCCAGGTACTCCTTTCACACAAGGCCTTTTCTTCTCATCTACATTCCTTGATCTGCAGCCAACTAAATCACTGGCATCTTCCTCAGGTCAGCAACTTTTTGGCAACAATCCATCAAGTCTATAACAACTTCTTTGCTTGGAGGCTGTGTATAATATTTAATGTTGTATGTTTCCCACTTCACAACACTGCTTTCAAGAGAGCAATGATATCCAGTAAATGCTGGGACCTTTCCACATGGTTGAATTGCTTGGATAAGTGCATGGGCAGTTGACTGGGGCACCAGTATTCCCTCAAAACTAACTTCCAATCTCTATGGTTTTGGTTGACCATGTAATTTGCCACCCTCATAATTTTTGGTGATAACTGGGCAGACTAGATCTTTCAGACTTCAGGTTTTGGTATAACCATGGTTGTTGTATCTAAAATAGTTTACTCTTGGTTAAATTAAATTGTTTGTGTCATAATTACATTTGTATAATGGCTTGTTTTGGAGCCTGTTAACCCATCTTCACTGAAATCATCGTTATCCATGACAACAGTATAAGGCTGACCTAGAGCAATTTCACTTGGACGCAACTGACCCTGTTGAATTGATTGCGGTGTATCTACTAAAAATATTGAACTATGGTCAGATTTGTAGCATTCCTGAAGTGCCCATGCTGAAAGTTTATCAAGAATATTGTAATAAGAAGTGCCCAGTTTAATTTCCTTCAGGATTTGGATGAGTTAAAAATTAATGTAGATAAGAAGTAACAACAAAAGGATAGGATTACTGAAACATTGACTCTTGTATGCTATATGTTGTGCCTTAAAAAGTGGTCAGTGATATTGTTATTTTGCATTTAAAAGCTTAAAGCTGCCAAACAATGAGCCATTACTCATCAAAAGACAAAGGAAATTTGTAGGTTATTGCAATACCTATTTAAAGTAATTTAGAAAATCAAAATCAGCCTCGTAGGTACCAAGATATTGACGTTTATCCATCGTGTTAGTCATGGTCATAGCTGGTGGAAGGGGGGACAAATGGGGCTTAGCCCTCCAAACACGGGGCAGTGGTAGGGCTGCAAGGCAGCCTGGCCCTGGGCTTCCAGCAGCTGCAGTAGGGGTGGAGAGAGGCGCATATGCAGCAGTGACAGGAAGGAGTGGGGCTAGTGCTGGTGGAGGGGCAGGTGCTGCACAGCCAGGGTGGGGCAGGGCATGCAACTGAGCCATGAGCAGCTCGTCTTGGGGGTGCAGCTCCTGCTGCTGCATGCACCCCAGGAGGCATGAGGGGGTGTGTGTCCCTGAATCTGTGTGAGGCAGGGCGGGCTGCTGCTGCAGGCCAAGCCCCCCATGCCCTCCCAGGGAGTGTGCAGTGGCAGGAACTGCCACCCCCCACCTCCCCATGTCCCCAGACGAGCTGCTCGTGGCTCCTTCCTGTGCCCCACCCCAGCTATGCAGGGCCTGCCCCAGCCAGCCCCACTCCCTCCCTCCCTCCCTTCCTCTCCACAATGGCCCTTTTTCCTCCCCCTATTCCTTCCCTGCAGACTTACCTGCTGGGGGGAGGGCACATGCACTCACCCTCCCCCCCCCCACTAAATAATTTTTGCTCCCTCCGCCTATGGACATGGCTGCCATTTTTAAAGATGGTGCCCAAATGCCAACATTTGAAAAGTGATCTCAGGCTAAATTTCATTCTAAGCAACTTAAAAATTATTTCTAGTCATAAAAAGGTCCTCTAAAAAATGCATAAACTCTCTCTCTCATATATCCTTTGAAATATTTGGAGACTTCTGCAGAGCAGCAAGGTGTGTGTCCAGTCTCCTTTTGAAGATCTCCAGGGTAGACACCTGCACCACCCCTGCTGGGAATCTATTCCAGAGTCTGGTCACATGGACCATTAAGATGTTTTTCCTTTAGTATTAACTCCCCCCCCCCCCCCCGAGTGCTTAACTTTGCAGCCTTGAACATCCTCTTTTAGTGCAGCTTGGTATATCATTTCATAGATTTTTATTTTGGGGGGAAAAATGAAAAAAAACAATACATTTCACATGATATCTAACCTATGTCTCTTGAGTCCTACCCTTTCTGATGTCAGAGCACTGAGTAGTGTCCATTCAGAGCATTCACTGGGAGTAAGAGCCACTTCTCCGGACCATGCAGTAGCCTTTCATGCTGTAACCGTACCGTTAAGGACCTGTAGTGATATGAATGTAGCAAAACTACTCCAACTCTAACCCTGCTTTGTCATCTGTAGCTCTCTTATAAGGCTGTAGGCTTGTTTACACACAGGTAGAAGTTAAGAGTGTAACAGCTGCTGTGCGCTCCCACATCAGCAGCTCCCTCTTGAAACCATTCCAAGTGAACATTTGTCTATGCCAGTCTCTCTACCCTAGTAACCTAACTACTTGCCAGATCCATCTCTTTTCTCCCTCATCCACATTTTCCTCCATTGTTCCGTGTCCTGTTTTCCATGTCCACCAACTACCAGTGTCTGCTGCTGCCTCCTAAGTCCCAGCTCCTGATCAATTCTCAGGATTTCCTCCCTACAGTTCCCTGTCATAGTCTCTTTGACCAGCCAGTCCTAGTATACCCCTCCAGTCCCACTCTCTCTAGACAGGTTGCACTGAGCTAAAGATTGTTCTCTTCCACCTTTGCATTTGAATTCCTCACTCAGGCTGTGTGGGTGGCTGCAAGGAGCACAGAAGAAGCCGGGCTCATTGCTTTCAATTCTGGTGCCTGGCTCAGAGCAGTTGGGAGCAAACATTATAGCCAAGACGGCTGAGCCTCTCTGGACTGGAACATATTTAGTCCTTCTGTAGGACTGGCACATGAACAGCCAGTCAGCTGCAGAAGCTGTAATGGGGTCACACAAGTCCAGTGAAAATAGAATCTCCAGCAATTTTTGCTGCAAAAAAATGGAAGAAGCCTATATGGAACTTGTGCCAACAGTAATTTATTTTCAAAAACTTGTTCAAATTTGGACGAATTCTCGCAGACCTAGCAAAAGGCATACCCCTAACACAAAGAACACACCCTTCCCCCTTCCTCCACCCCCTGGCAAGAACAAAAAACACAAAAAATGAAGTCTGTGTTCCAAACTAGAGGAAAGGAGCATTACAGCTTTTCAAAAAAATTGCCTCGAGTTTTTTCTAACTCTGGCAAGACAACATGCCTTTCTCCCCCTCCCCCCTGCCTCATTCTCATAAGTGACCAAGTTTTTTAGCTGAAATTTTACAAAAATAATAATTCAGATACTCAGCATGGAAAATTACAGTCCAAACAGTTAAAGTCTGGTAAAGCTCCAGGGTAATAAATAGGGTTTAAAAAGGGAAGCATTTGGCAGCCTTAATAGTTGGTGCTGTCAGCTCTACTTACATACACTTGGATTTTTAAGTAGACAAAAGCACACACAGATATAGATAGCTAGATAAGTATATGTGTATGTACACACATGAACACACAGACACATAGACATGTCTATTTCTAAAATTTATATAAAGCTAGAGACATAGATTTATTGTCATAGAACAAATCCCTTAGGATAGTGGTGCTCTTTCCCACAGGCCAGATGAGTGGTCAGGGCCAGTCCACAGGTCAGATCCCACGCAGGGCTGGGTCCTGCATACCTGGATCAGGTCCCACTCTGCTTTGGCCTGGGCCTGTGCACCCAGCTTGGTCTCTACATCACTTCTGTCCTGCATGCCCAATCTGGTATGCAGGGCCACAGTCTCTGGTCTGCAGGAGCTCCCCACGGGTCCAGAAATTTTAATCAGCAGGGGAGCAGCAATTAATGCTGCCACTACTTCCCTGCTGTCAAACTTTCAAACTGGTGGGGCCGGTTTGAAAATTTGGGGAGCCCTGCAGAGTGGATGACACAACTCTATGGGCTAAAGGAGACAGAGATGAGCTTGTAACCCTGTATTCAATGATGTAGTATCAGATTTCTGTGGAGCCTCTGACCCTCTGTTGACTAGTTAGCTGTTTGGCATATTTACTATGGACGTGGAAAAAGTAATTCTGCTGGAGCAGCAGCAGAGATCTTTCCCTATTCTCTACCTTGCTTATTCCAGCTGGCAAAAAAGCCTTCCTCCTTCTCTTCACATTGTTCTTCTATTGGTGTGTTGCTTTGGGGTACTTTATTTTGGCAGATAAAGGTGGTAATATTCTTTACCTTCTGTTTTCTGTCACTGGCTATTTTACTAGGACATCTGTAGGTGGGATCTAGCATACTCTGCTCACTTTTTGCAGATTAATTCACTCAGTGAAATGTAGTTAATATTCTTTCAGAAGAAAAGTTCATTGTTAGGTCACAAGAATTTATGTTTGTTAGTGCATCAACGTCCAAAGTGTGGAGTATGACTTGAATTCAACTACAGATATTAAATACCTTATATTTAGAGCAAGGGTCTCAATGTGAAGGTTCTGGGCTCATTTCCTAGCTGTACAACTGATTTGCTCTATAGAACAGGGCAATTCACTTAATCCTTCTGCATCAAAGTTTCCCCAGCTACAAGACAGCAATAGCAACAGTTGTTCACCTTTGTAAAGTGCTTTGTGGGAGGTGTGTCTAGTAGTTTGTGGATAAGACATAGAATCAGGAATGCTTTAGTTCTGATATTGGCCCCCTATCATCTTCTGGGAAAATCGCTTAAGTTTTTTTTGTAAAAGAGGATAATTGTGTTTACTTGCTTAATCCAGAGAGTTAGTGTGAGGAAGATCTAACCCAGAGGTTCTCAGCTGGGGTACTGTGGCATCCTGGGGTGCTGAAAGAACCTGACATGAGTGCTGCACTACTGCCACCACTCTGTTTTCAAAAGGTATGTCAGAGCTGAGCTGAGAAGCGGTTGTAACAGGAGGACCTGGCTTACGTTGTGCAGGTGGGCATGCTGCTTCTGCTGTAGCCCTTCCCAGTTCAGCTCCAACACACCACCTGAAAATGGAGAGGAGCTAGGCCATTCTGCCTGGTGGCAGTGGCATGGTGAAATTGCCCCATTTTTAGTCAGCACATCAGAGCCAAACCAGGAACAGCTGCAGCAAAAGTGGCGCACCTGCCTTTATAATGAAATGCAGGCGGGCATGCCTTTCTGCAGCAGCCACTTCTCCATTTGACTCCAATACGCCTCCTGAAAACAGAAGCATGCAGGACAGTTCCACCTGCCCTGCATGCCTCTGTTTCTGAGAGGCATCATGCCAGGTCAGACTGGAAAGGGCCATGGAAAGAGCAGGTGCTTCTACCACAGCCACTTCCTGATCTGGCTCTGCTGGAGGCATGCAGTGCAGTTCCACCTGACTGTGGTGGCAGTGACAGTGACTGCACCACAGCACCCCCTTGGCCTGCCCTCTCTCCCATCCTGAACCTCATGTGTCCTTTAGCCCAGTCCCTGCCCTTCTCACCCTCTCAGCACTCCCTATGTGCTAGATGTGTAGCCTGGCACCTCCCTGCCACCCAGATGTCCCCCAATTCTATCTCTGACAGCCCTAGAGCTGGAGTTTGGGGTGGGGGATCACTCTGTTAGGAAGAACTTGGATCATTAGTTCCCAATCTCCATCACTGACCTGGTTCTGTGTGTGGGGAGTCTGTTGCTGTGTTGTGTGCAAACGTGCTGGACCAGGCACAGCTAGGGGAACACTTCCTGTCATCAGCCCAAAGGGGTGAATATAATATAATTATCCAATCAATTAATAACACATTAATTAATAGCAGTACAATGTTTGTATTCAAACATATTCATAATAGGTTTTTTTTTAATGGGGGTACTGCTAAATTCTGGAAACGTTTGGAGTAGTGGTTTGAGTCTAAAAAGTTGAGAACCACTGAACTAGGTGATATTTTAAAAGTTCTCTGAATGTGAAAGGTATGTAGGTGCTAAATAATGAGCTGCAGCATTAGCTCCTGGGAGAAAAGATAGTATATAAATGTAAGCTTATTTATTTGACATTTCTAAGAAAATCACTTAGCCGATAATTTCTTAGGGCTGTACAAATAGATGCATTTTTTTTTCACAGAGTTACTTTGTTGAAACAACCTTTTTTGCAGATTCCTCTGTATTTAGTCCAACAAAATCCTCTTCTGCCATTAATTTAAGTGGAACTCAAGATCTGTCCCAGAACAAGAACATAGTGAAACCACTGGCTTTGTCTGTGCAGCTTGTAGGAAAGACTTTTGCTACAGGTAATCATTTACTTTTTAGGAGGGCTAGCGAGCTTGAGAGTTGTCTACTCAGTAGCTGGGACTAATGGAACCCTTTATCAGGAGGAAAGGAAAAGAGGGCAACACTATACCCCCAACTCTCTCCATGCACTTCCCATTCTGTTGTTACTATCCACATCACGGGTACTATTCTGGCCCTCAGACCTGACAATTTGGTCAGTGAGCTTAAAAGAAAACTATTACCTCTCTGCTTGAAAGCCATATGAGATTTGTCCCTGGATAAAAGTGGATTCATTTGTTTTTCTTATGCTTTTTGTTCAGTTAATTTTTTTTATATTCTACAGTTCTTTGGGTTGTTTAAGGATTGTCTAAAGCTGTACTGTATTTGTTTTATTCAGCTCCCCTGTCACTACGTGCCTCTGACGTTACTAATGGAAACAGCAGTGGAGGAAGGAATAATGTTATGAGCTCTACACTTTCTCGGCCTATACCTCATTCAACTTCCCCCAGCCCTGGTTGTGCTGCTGGAGACCAGGGTACAGAATGGCTCCGAGTTCTTGCTATTTCATTTTAAACTGCATTTGCTATTGAATCTGAAAAGTGTAACTTTGTTTTCTTTTCCACTATAATTACTTTTACAACTCATGCTTTGGAATGCTGTAGGTTGCTGGCATGATGGTGGATGATAATGATAGACTCCTTATTATAGCTGTTAGCATTCCTCAGATTACAATGCAGAATAGAGCACTAATATTAGACCTATACCAGTGTAAAAGTAGCTTGTGATTAGAACCCAACCAAGGGTATAAGCCCCTGAATGGCAATGGGTGTGGGAAGGTATTTTGAATTATGTTTTCCTTTCATTCTTCTCAGCATCCATGTCCAGTTCTGGACCACCAAAGAAACGACACAGGGGATGGTCTCTTGGGTCACCGGTGCCCCCTCCTGGTTTAGTTGTACCTGTTCCTACGATTCGGCCTCTAGCAAGGACAGGTAAGGCTTAAATAATTCTGTACATTTCCTTTTGATTAACCTTTGTACAAATTCTGTGCTTAGCTGGCTCAGTGACTTAGGAATGCTGCTCTGAACAGTTGCATAAAACACTTCATCACTTCCATGAGGAAGTAACTGGCCTTGCTAAGGATCAGTGCCTTAATTTGTTCAACCCCTTACAAGCAGCAGTGATTATTAAACCCCATGCTCCCTAATTTGAGATGAGACAAAAAGAAGCATAGCAATTAATGGGACAGGAGAAGGTATGATGAGAGTGGTAGTAATAAAAATGCTAGGTTGCAAGGGTAGCTATATGTATGTGCATGTATGTCTACCAATATAAAAGAGTATAGAGGCAGAACAACTAAGGCATCTTGCTTTGTCTCCAAACCTGGGCTGAAGGCTGGCTGCCTCTAGTCATCTGAGCAGTAAATGAGTACCTTGGTCATTCAGGCAGGAAGGTCAACATCAGTTGGATGTGGTGTTAACCACAGCACTGTCTTGTGTGCCATTGGCTGTGGAAAGTGGTGTGCCTTAACTGTGCTAGCCCACTGGGCTATGAGGCTCTGGCGGACTTTTGACTTTTTGATACAAATGCATAAAATTTCTTTTGCTCCTCAACTTGGAGTTGTTAGTTTCAGGCAGGTACCACATGTGGCAGAAACAGCATGCTCAGCTTCCCCATAGGAAAAAAGGACCTTATATAGACTTAATGTTGGCTGCTTTGTATGTCCCGTTAAGTCATCCTCAGCTAGGTGCAATTCTGCCTTGACAGCAAGGCATCTAGTGAATCCCTAGAGACCTGACAGGGACATGTGATGTTATCCGTGGGTGGGATAAGAGGTGGGATTATATACTAAATATTCACATTTTGAAATGTAACTACTTGTCACAATAACAGTTTTCAGATTTTGCATTTAGGGTACTTACAAAGGGGAGTGGTTTATCTCATTTTAAAGGAAAGAAGCTGAGACAAAGTTAGACTCAAATTGTCCATAGTAACAAGGATTTTGAGAGCATCAGTTTTTTGGCTTTTCAGTTTGAACCTAAGTTTTAGAGGTGCAAGGTATCTACAACTCCGAAAAGAATCAGTGGGAATGGCAGGGGCTTAGGCCCCAGGGGCAGATCCAGGGGAGTTGTTGTGGTACAGCCCCCTTCTGCTGCTGCCACTGTTCATGGTTGACTGGGTGCAGGAGGGGCTTCTACACACATGCAGGGAAGCTGCTTTGACACGCTGTAACTACAGCATGTTGGGGCAGACTCGATTAATCAAGCCTGCTGGAGTGTGGTAATTACTGTGCTCCAGCAGATTCCAGTGTCACGTATATCAGCATCTCCACACTGAAAAATGGCAGCAGGGTGCTTCAAAATAAAACTCATTCAATGAGCTTTAGTTCAAAGAGCCTTACCAGCATTTTCCAGCATGGGTACACTGATACATGAGATGCCCTGGGTGTTTTTAATTAGCGTGGCTCTTAGAGCCTTGCTAATTAAAGCACCCCGCTCCCAGAGCATATCTATAAATGCTTGAGGAGCCCCCCACACTGCTCCTGCCCTGCTCTGTCGGGGAGCTGTGTTAAGCGGCTGCAGAAGGTGGCAAGCACCTCTGGGGACAGCGGTGGTGGCACACAAGTTCCAGCTTCTAGTCCTGCCTGCTTTTATGTGCCTATTCCCTGCCTGGCTTCCTAGTGTCCCCTGCCTACCTAGGGGCTCCAGCCATGCCTTGCCCCATCCATCCATGGTCTGAAGGGCAGTGTGCCCACCCCCTTTTAGTAAATCCTAATCCATCCATGCCCGCACCTGAAATCAGGGCATGCCTGTCTTTTTGGACATCCAGAAGCAGTGGTCCTTGTTGAAGAATTTTTGCTTTTAAAGTTATTTATTTTCTCAGGATCAAACAATATGCCATTAAAAAGCCATTTTACCACTTATATTGCTCTTTACTTGCATATTACATGCCCCGTGTTGCATTAGTTACATAGATTTTTGGTGGGTCCCTGTTATTTTTGTTCTGCTGTTGAAAGTTCTGAGTTAAGGTTCTAGAAACAAAAACAATTTAAAAATATATAGTTTATATCACCTTTCATCAGATGACTGCAAAATCTGTTACTTTAAACAGCTTGTAACATTCCTGTGAGAGAGGTAGCTATAGCCAATACTTCACTGATTACAAAAATTGAGGCATTGTGTTTCCTTTTCCTTTTGAAAAAATGCAGCTGCTTTTTTCACAACTAAAGCCTAGTTTTTGTCTTCATTACTTCAGAACTATGTGAGATGGTATAGAAATAGCTTTGAGGTTTTGGCCTGTGCTTTGGCTTTTTAATCAACCTGTTGTAGGTGAAAAGTTAGCGAGATCTCTCCCTTCTTTGTGTTGACAGGTAGCACTGAAAGATGACCTGTGTAAATACTTTTAGCCTAGCTTTTAGCTTTGTTAGTGATGCATATTCAAATCTAGGTTTTCATCTCCCTCTTCCATAAACAATACAGTAGTCAGAAAGAAATAAAGTTTTACTTTAGGGATGAGGCAAAGGAAGGATATTGGTTCTTAATTTAAATTCTTTGCAACTATCCAAGGAAGTGCGAAAGTATTTTGAATTTTATTGCAGTTAGTGATCTGTGGTAGTGTCCTTATTTGTTCATAAGGCCAAATCACAGTATGAGACTTACAGTAATGGAAGTTTTTCTTTCTTTATTTTATAGAGCCCCTTTTGTCAGTCCCAGTTCCTCAATCAATGTTAACTGGAATTTTACAGCCTCAACCCATCCCTGCAGGGGAGACTGTAATAGTTCCTGAAAACCTGCTGAATAACTCAGGAGTCAGACCAGTGATTCTGATAGGTAAGCCTCACACTGTGAATAACACTCTGTATCCTGAATAAATAGAATTTTTGTAGCACTGAAACCTCTGTTTTATGCTGAGCCCATCAGTGCAGCATGGGGTCATTGTGTTTCTTAAGACTGTCAGTGACATCCTGTGTTAATTGTGCAATTCTTATGATGAAAAATAGAGTAATTTGAATAATTGAGTAAGACCTGACATACAAAAGAGTCAACATTTACCCTCAATTTTGGTTTTATGTTATAAAGGTTTAAAAAAAAAATCTAAGAATAAACATATTTCTAAGGAATTAAAATAAAAACAAGTGGAAAACAAATGTATATTCCTCTGTGGTGTTTGCAACTCTGCAGCTCTGTGCCACTACATGAGAAGCAGAAATGAAAATTTAGTTTGAAGTGACCAGTTAAAAGTAAAACTTGACTAGCTTTTCCCCAGAGTACAGAGTAATAGAAATAAAAATTAGTGCAAATTATAAAACCTAAATCAGAGTTTTAAAACCTTTTACCTATACAAGGTACATTATTAGTAGCCTGTATAAGAATATTACTTTTACTTTAAAAACATGACTTCTAATGTAAATAACTCCTTTTGATATGTGATGCCCAAGTCAAATTTTAAAATCTAAGATTGGAAATTGGTGTCATTTCAAAAGGCAATTTCATGGCTGTTCAATTCAGTGCAATCCTTTGTCCTTGTGTAAAGCTCCTTGAGTATAATAGAAACATATATGCCAGTATTATCCCTAGAATGAATTATGAATAAGTAGAGGGAAAGCACTCACACAAGTTCTTACTTGAGCAAGTAGTCCTTATCATGAGATTTAATGGGCTCCTTACATGAGTAAAGTATGCAAGGTTAGGATTATAGTTCATTTATATTTTTTCATTTATGGGAACACAATTTAGAGAGATCCTGGGCCCCAGAATACTAGTCTGTAATTTCCAAGACTGCATTTCCTTATTAAAGATGTCAGTGCCTGAAGTCATTTCAATTTAAGTGTAAATTAAGTACAGCCTTTGGGTTCCTGGAGAATTGCCAGGGCCAACCTCTGTTAGGCTAAACGTTAGTGTCCCTGGAAAATAGTGTCCTATTAATAGCACAGAACCAGATGTACCAGCATTGATGGGCCTACCAAACACTGCCGAGAATATGTTTTTAAAAGAGAAATGTTCTTTGGAGAGAAGAACTAGTCTCTTCTGTCTGTCATTCTTTACCATACAGAAAAGCCTCTGTCAGTAGCTGATGTTTGTGTAATCTGTTCACAAAAGTAGAGTTTAAAAGCAGATGAAAAATTATATTGATCAAAGCAATATAGCAGCATTTGAAATATCTGCTTCAATTTGCACTGCTTTTATCACATTAAGATTGAGGTACCATAGTTGCACAGATTTTGGACACTACATTATTGGAAATGTGAGTGTTTTGTACCTAAAGGATCATGATAAGAACTGAAGAGATGACTTAAATATTTGTCTGTCGATAACAAAAAAAAATTACTCTCCTGGTGGGAAGAAGATAATTGCAATTGTCAATTCAGAACAGCCAAAAACAAATGCCAATGCTGGTTTGCCTTATATTATATATCCAATTTTCTTTAATTGTAATGTCAAGTGTGGTCATGGTGATGGCCAATGATTTGCTATGTGGCTTGAAGTAGATGTTACAGAATATAGCAGTCACAAGATTTTTGCTTAGTAACTTAAGTGCTTTTATTTTTGAAGGTTATGGCACTTTACCCTATTTCTATGGAAATGTTGGGGACATTGTAGTAAGTCCCTTGCTGGTAAATTGTTACAAGAGTCCACAGCTAGAGAACAAGGATTTGGATCTTTTGGGTTTGACTGGCAGTCAGTTACTAACTGTGGAGAACATGATTCTTTTAACTATCCAGTATCTCGTCCGGCTAGGTAAGCCATTTTTCATATTAATTCCAATTGTTACTCATGACTCTCTATGTTTTTTACCTTGTATATCAAAATTAACCCTGCTTTATGTAGGCAGCCAGCAGTCTGCTGTCTATCTGGCTTAAAGAGATTCAGAGCTCCATCTAGAGTTGGTGACTTGGCTACTTTGTGAATCAAATTAAAGATGAGTTGAATGTGAAAAGGATAATGCTGTCTCTGCCTTCTTCTGTGATGTTTCACCAGGTCACTTTTGTGAAAATCCGTACTCGCTTTGAAAGGCAAATATCTCATTTGCTTAGGCTATCAAACCTTCAGGTATCTTTCTCAGACCATTCCATCTTTTATTCAGTTCCATGACAGATACTTGCAGATGTCACCACTGTTTAGGGGATTAAGTATTTACATGAAAACCAACTGTCTTGTGCAAACTAAAGCAAATGATTTAATTCTTGTTAGTCTATTTTATATATACTCCTAAATAGGCTTTTAAGGCAGTCTAATGATTCTTTTACTTTTTGTTAGAGACCTTCTCCCTAAATTGGTGTCAAATTTAGTGATAATAAATATAAGCATAAACAGTAGTGGCAAGCACATATTAGACGCACTCTCTCTCTCTCTCTCTGGTGTAGAATCACCAAAATTTGGGGTAGATCTGCTCTGAACAATTCTAGATACTGTGTGATTTCCCAGTGTACTCGTCTCTCTGATGTGCTACAGTTATGTATGAGACTGAAATATGCCCAACAGTTTGAATAATCCTTTCACTATTGTCCCACAATTTATAAACGTGATCTGTGTTTTAATTTCTGATTTCTGGACTAGGTTCAGTTGTCTGCTAGGGACTGGGCTGAAACTATGAAGTGCTTTTCCTTTACAAGAAATTAGAGAGGGTCCAAAGCTGGGCAAAAAAACAAACAAAAAAAGATAAAGGGCTTCAGAGGAGTACAATACAGGAAGACATTGAGAGAACTAAGAATGTTTAGCTTTCAGAAAAGGTGATTAAGCTGGGACATGATAGCAATATTTAAATATCTGAAGAGCTGCCATAAAGAAAAGGGAAAACATCTTTTCTCCTTTGCTGCAGAGAGCAGTATAAGATGCGAGTGTGCTGTATTTTCACATGTAAATCTAAAGTCACCTTCCGTTGAATCTGCTAATGTCAGTGCATGCATAGTTTTATTTTATGTTCACAATAAATTTTGTGCCTGCCAGTCTGTTAGCACATTTTCCCACCACAGGTTTCTGGGAAAACCCTTAAAATGAAGTTGAATACAGTTTCTGAACCTGTTATCTCGTATTCAGGCTATGAACAATTTCTAAAAATATGAAATTAAAGAAGATACCAGTGCTGTTAAAAACATACACAGTAGAGAAAATTATACTAAAGGATTAGTGTTGGTAGACTATAACAATAAGCAGCATGTCTTCAACTTACATGTCATTGAAAGAGGGGAACTGCTCTGTGGGATTGTGAATGGTTAAGAGATTCCCCTGGACTAGAATTGTGTAAAGATGCTGCAGGCACTTTCAGAGACCCCTGCAGAAACTGTTAAACAACAATTAGAAGGGATGTTACACTAGGCTTGCAAATTGTTCAGGGAAGGCATAGAAACTTCAAAAATTTCCAAGCTAGGATAATGATAGAGGAAAACATTCAGGCCAAGTTTCACAAAGCTCATCCAGTTCCTTACATTCTGTACGCCAAGATAGATGCAGAATTGTAAAGCTTAGAAAGGGTTTCAAAAGTACTTTCAAAAGTAGCTCAGAGTGAGTGGGGCATACTGTTTACTGCATTCTTTTTCAATTGTAGAAGAATGTGGTACAGTGTGTCGGGGGACTTTAAGGTTACTGTAAACCCTGTACTGATCATGTCTAAATATCCTCTACCTCAAATTGAAGATACTTTTCCACATTAGCTGGGGGACAGAGATTTTGCAAAATTGGTTTAGTGAAAGTTTACTTAGAGATGGAAGTAGAAGAAGATTCAAATGTTTATTTTAACATAAATACACAGAAAGTGTTACACCAGTATAATAGATTAATGTTTGGCATTGCCTCTGTTCCTGCTGTATGGCAGTGAGCAATGGATCAAGTATTACAGGGTATTCCAAGAACACACATATTTTAAGATTACATATATTTTAAGATTAAAGCAGTTCTGGAAGCCCCACAGCCAAAAGGTGCTTCACAACTTAGATATTTTCTAGGATTTAGAAATTATTTTAGTAGATTTTTACCAAACCCAGCAACTGTACTGTATCCTTTATATTGTTTGTTGCAAATGAACCACACATCGATGTGGTCACGTGTCAGAAAGCTCTCTCAAAGCAAAATGCTGGTCATATCTAGTGGGGTACTTGTTCACTTTGGCCTATCATTGTCTATCAAGCTAGCATATAATACATCTTCATATGGCACTGGAGCTGTAATATCACATACCATGACCTTGACCAACCCACAGCCTGTCTATCATAATCCCTTACAGCAACAGAATGGAATTATGCACAGACAGACAAAAAGCTTTACTTCTGGTGTTGGAAGTGAAAACATTTAACCAGTACGATATGGGAGAAAGTTTACATTGATTACAGATCACCAATCTTTAATCTCAGTTGTCAAGAAGTGTCAACTGGGATAAATGCAGCATATATTCAACACTGGTCTTTTCTTAGTTAGTTACACTTATGACATTAAATAAAAAAGAGCAAAGGCACATGGAAATGCTGATGGACTCTTGTTTACCTGTGAAAAGAGCCTTCTGTAGTAGAAACAGAATCTACTGAATCATTAACTTATTTCAGCAGGAGTATGCCCTAGTGACCTTCAGTATGATTAGGCAAGAAACAAAGAAATATCCCACACTGGCACAGATGTATGACGCCACACTGAAAGGTTGGAGATATATGGACAATCCTGTTTTAGCACCTTTTTATGCACACAAAGATGAAATTACTATATATCAGGGATGTGTCATGCAGGGGATTTGTGGTATTATACTCAGAAACTGTGAACAAGGGTTTTAGAAAAGCTTCACATAGGGCATCTAGGAGTTGTAAAAATGAAAGCATTAGTCAGAAACTTTGTATGATGGGTCAGGTATTGACCAACAAATAGAACATCTTGTTAAGGAATGTATGGGATGCCAGCAGGTACAGAAGAAACCCAAACCAGCACCATTACATGCTGGGAATGGCTGTCCATTCCCTGGCAATGGCCCCATACTGATTTTGAAGGACATTTTTAGAGATGATGTACCTAGTGTTGGTGGATGCCCACTCCAGATGGCCAGAAATATTTTGTATGAAAACTGTTGCAGCAACACAGGCAGTAGAAAAAGTGTGTGGTCTGTTTAAAAAGACAAAATTGCCAGGACAAGTTGTAACTGACAGTAGCTCACAGTTGAGTTCAGATGAATTTCAAGGGTTCATGAAAAAAAATAATATTGGGTATATCACCTCTGCGCCATGCTACCCAGTCATAAATGGGCTGGCTAAATGATTTGTAGTCTTTCAAAAATGCCTTGCTCTGCATGAAAGAAGAGGGCAGGCCCTGTACCTCAAAAGATGGCCTGCCTTTTTGCTAACGTATTGGAATGCAGTACATGCTACAAGGAATGAGTTGCCAGCGATGCTGTTTATGGGTTGGGAATCTCAGGTCACTGTTCGATTTATCAAAACTGGACTTGCAGCAACATATTAGAAATTGCCAACTAAGGCTGGAACAAAGGGAAAAGACACCCTTTGGCAGCTACATCAAGGCCAAAAAGTATTGGCCCATGATTACCAAAGACTGAATAAATGGCAGCTTACATTTGGGAGTGTAGAAACAGGTCCTTTGTCTTATGCAGTGCAAATGGTGCTTAATATTGTTTGGTACC